>NC_134190.1:16571688-16879354 GCF_964188355.1 Buteo buteo | reverse complement strand
TCACATCTGGAATAAAACAGAGCAGCAGTGAAGGAGGATGTACACTCTCAAATAGTCCATGGTAGGAACTGAAGATGACTGCTACACACAGATGAACAACAGAGGGGATTTAGTTAGCCAGAAAGTATTAGCAGGAATCAAGCATCTAGTGGTGGCACTTTGTACAGTGCCTTACACGTGTAATTAACTGAATTGGAATTTGGAAAGGACACAGAAGACTTCACCACAGCCCTTGTTCAAAGGACTGCTGCATCTTTTAATAGCCTCACGTAAGCAAGTGCTTATTTTAATGTCCTGTTCAGAAGAAAGAACATGCCATCTGCAGAATTAGCAAGAAGTATCGGTGGCAAGTGGGCGTTCCTTGGGGATTTCCCACTCACGACATTTTCCAGCCCTTCCCTAGCTTTTAAAAGCCCCAGAAATCATAATGCAGAGTGACATGAATGCCTAAAAGCTACTGCAGGATGCATCTAGGAAGGGGGCTATTTCTATTTGGGCACTGTAGGTTTGCTGAATCAGGAAAAGAATTGTTAAGAGCGTATGAAGAGAAAACCTGAGCAGCCGCAGTGGCCTTCCGAGAGATCAGTGCTTTGAGCACAAGGTTAGCAGCCACAAAGGCTGTCGAGATCAGCCGGGTGTCATTTCTGCCTCAGTACATCAAACAGCAAAACAGGTGGTCCTCAACAGACGGGAGAGGGGATTAGGTTCTCCTATCAAGGGAAAGCCAAGCCTCTTTGGCCTGATGTTCAAAAATAATTAATTTAGAGCTGCAGAGGGGAAGGAGATTTTGGATCTGTTTGCAACCGAGGCCAGCCCAAAGTGCTGATAAATTAAGTGGTTGCACGGAGCAGCTGGCTGAGACAAGCGGCACAGTCACAGGGGCAGGAGAGCTCCCACCCTTAGGCACCACCTGCTCTTGGGCTGAAATTTAGGGCTCTCCATCCAGTCAAGACCCCCTGCTCCAGTCCAAGCGGGGGCCCCTTTACCTGTACATTCACTGTTGCCTCCAGTTTTAGAAGGGAGAGACTGTGCAAGAAATGATCTGGGCCATCAGTACCGAGGGGAAGGGGGAAAGGGGTGAGCCAGGCACCAGCTCCTCTCCCCCTCGTCTCCTCTGGCACGGCTGGCAAAGCTGCCTCGTTGCAGGGGTACCCAGCACCTCCTCCCAGGGCGGCCAGGATGGAGGAAAGCCCCTGGCCAGGGAGCCCTTCGCTAGGACCGTCCTCCTCCAAGGATGGGGAGCAGCAGGGCAGCCACAGCCCCACCGGCACAAACCTGCGTTTGGCTACCGCTGCACTCGCTACGAATGCAGCGAGGCTTCCTGAGCCTTTAACGACAGCCACAGCGAGACAATACAGGACTAACAGATGTCAATTCTGCCGTGACTAGTTTGGGAAAGTTTCTTTCTCTGCCCGGCCACGGGGACGGTTGGCAAGGCACCCCGTGCCTTTTGAAGCGGTTGGTTTTGTTCCTGTTTAAAGGAGCAGGCCAGGCAGATTCAGCGCCACAAGTCAGCCAAGTCAGTCCTGTCTTCCCGACGCTCTGAAGAGAGGTCACCAGTGGGCAGGCAGAGGGGTGCTAATTCCTCCTGTGAGCGCCGCCTCTTCTTCCCTTTGTGTTGGCAATCACTTCGGAGGTCACCCGTCACTCCATCCTGATGTGCAATTACTCTTTATCTTTCTGCAAAAGTTTATTTTCTGGTTTTGCATTAGTCTATTTATAAAAAGAAAGGACAAATTTTATTCCATATTCTGATTTCTCCAGCATGGCATTAATTAAGACCAATGACAATCTAGCCCATTTTATAGACATGGAATCCCCTTCACTGACTCCTCCTAAATAAGAAAGGTTTCTAGACTATAAATAATGACTAAAATTGATTGTATTTTCTTTGCAGGAATGTAGGTTTTATTGACTTTGCTGTGTTTTCAAGTCAGAAACAGAGAAGCTGAGTTCTGTCTGGGCTCTAAAAATACCCCTTTCAAATGTGAGCGTTTGTCCATTGGATGGTGACTAGCCCATATCTGCCCCCATCAAAAAGAAGAGCTAGTAATAAGAATGTATGGGACTAAAATACTGCAGAGTCTCTGAAGTGCATGCTTCTGAAAAAGTTGAATTCACAGGCTTATGACTATAAAAAAGTCAATTCAGAATGGATTTGCCATTCCAGTTTTGCTGACTGTTCACAATTTTTAGAACTGAAGATCACACTGTAAAACTTGCACTTTGCTAATTTTTTTCCTGAGTACCTAATGGAAAATGAACGTATTATGAATTTTGCATAGCTTCCTCCAGAGACATTTAAAAATGATCTAAAATTATACCATCTCTTTAGGTAATTAGTTTAGTTACAGGCTGTTTAAGAAACACAATTGCTTATTTAAGATTCACAAGTTACAGAAGTTATTAAGGTCAAAGGGTTGCGCTCAGGATTGACATTACAAATTGAAAATGTAACTTTGCATTTTAGTTTTTTTCAATCCATCTGTTTTTCCCCGATGTTTTCACCTCTTTTACTATGTTCTTGCTTTTTGTATGCAATGTTAAAATGAACCCCACCTGCATAAAAGACAAAAGCAAGATCCTAGTACTTTATTGTGGCAGGCGAACATTTGTCCCAAGTTCTGTCCCAAATATTCTACACCTCAACATTGACATGGCCTCACCTCCAGTGCAGTGTGCAGGTTTGGGCTCCACAATATAAGGATATAAAAATATTAGAATGTGTCCAAAGGAGGGCAATAAAAATGGTGAAAGGTCTAGAGGGCATGACTTAGGAGGAGTGACTGAGGATACCAGGTTTGTTGAGCTTAGAGGAGACCGGGGGGTGACCTCATTGCTGTCTACAACTTCCTCATGAGGGGGAGCGGAGGGGGAGGTGATGATGTCTTCTCTCTGGTGTCCCATGATAGGACACAAGGGCGACTTTACTGATAGATGTTGCATCCAGTTCCAGTAACCTGAGGTTACATCCTCTGGTCTTCATTAATGACTGTATCACAACTTCCTTCTTTGTTTTCTGACATGGAGCAGGAACATGAGAGCTTGACAGAAAAAGAGAAGGAAAGCTGACAACATTAAGTACTGCTGGACTTTTTTTTTCACTATTAGTTTCTCACTGACTGTGGGGCTGGAAGAGCCTGACTGAGGCAGAGTGGCTGTTGAGAAGATAGTTTACAGTGAATCATGGCTTTTTAGAACTTGACTGACAACAGGATGTTGAAAGTTGCTTGTCATATTCTCATTTGATAGCAGTAATCATGTTGGCCAAGAGAAGATCCTAACATTTCTCATTGGCATTCAGCAGCCCCAAGAATTAAGGGTCCCTTTCAAATCTGATGGTTCACATTTCTGTCTGTCAGACACTGCCAAAGAATTCATTTCCTTTGCGTGGTTTCGAGTCTGTCTTTGCCTGGAGAAAGCACTTTGAACTCACTTTATCTCATCTGCAAAGGAAGATTACAGCTCTTTGCTATAGAAAATATGTGTCTGATAACTATATTATCTCTTAATACACTCTTTTCAGCCCCAGACTGCCAAATACTCACTGCAGAGACAGGGCAGAACTCTCCCCATTGCTCTGTCAAGGATTAAGACTGTACTTTGTGATGCTTGCCCGTAGACTAAGGAACAAGGTGTACATGGTGGGGAATGAGAAGTGGGAAGGAGCTGGGGGGGGGGGGGAATATCCAAAATTCATTGTACGCTTCATTTCTCTTTTTCAAAATATGCTGTGCCTGTTGTTTTTACACACTGCAGCCCACTCCACTTCCATGCGCTGGCCAGTCCACTCCAGTATGATCAGAAATACTCCTTTGTTCATCTCTGCCTGTGACAATGGTGACTAGATGGACTGCTCTTAACCTCCCAACTCATTTCTTATTCTTTGTCCGATCAGAAGGATTGACCGAATCCATGTAGCACAACATCACCTCGCTCCTCAAAGCAGTGTCCTGCCGCTGCTGTCTACAACATGACTTCACACAAGCTGTATCCAATCTATTTCTACGCTGCATTGTCACCAGTTAAAATTGGTCTTGTTCTTCCATTTTCAAGCTGAAAAGAGAGAGGAACAGATAAGCCCCAGTTTAATTTGTTCTGGCAATTATTGGAAATCTCCCACGGAGAGAGGAGCCCTTGCCTATCGGTGCGGAATGACATACAGCCATACGGGCCCAGACAAAAGGAGACCCCGCTTTTCTGCAAGTCTATTCAGGCATGTATAGACATATTGGCTGAGGTAGCAGCCCATTCGCATCTTAATGGGGAAAAAAGAGAGACGAGGACCTAGGAAAAAAAAAAAAAAAAGAATAAATACTATCAAGTGAGAACTGGCATTGAAGGGTTGAAAACAAACTGTGCACTGGTGAAGAGAGGGGAGGAAACTCTTTTGACTATCTAGTCCAGCAGATAACGACACTGCTGCTGTATGTGTTTTAGAAGTATCAGAATAATTTTGTTATTACAGATAAAGGTTACTGTAAGATAGATTTGGAAAATGTGAATTGAAGATAAGTGTGGTTTGGACCTGGAGTACAAGCTAAGCTTCTTTTTTTTTTTCCTCTTTCTCTCCCTCTTTTCCTCTCCTTCTATTTCTGCGAATCAGGATTCAACATTAATTCAACCCAAATGAAACTGTTAGGATGAAACACCTCTGAGAAGCATTTTAAAATATAATTTCCTGCAAAATGAGTGTGTAAGTTTATTAAAAAAACCAAAGTGTTAGTCAAAAGGTGAAAGAAATATATTACATGATTATGGAGGAAGAAAGAGGTTATTTAAGAAATAGCTGAAATGGCAGTTCTTTTTAAATTGTCATGTGGATGCTTTTAAAATGCAATGACAATGGCAGCTATTCTTTATGGCTTTTTCCTTATACTCTGCTCCTGAGCTCAGGGAAAAAGTGTTTGTGGAGCAAATCACTTTAAATTCCAGGTAGATTTTTTTCCCTGCCTCTGGATTAATTTTCTCAATTTATCCCTTTAACAATACTTAATAATAATTCTTATGGCCACCTAACTTGTCTACACTGAAAACAGCTGACAGGAATAAATGTGAAAGTTTGGTCACTGACATCCCAGAAATGATTTCTCATTACGTTAATAATATGTTACAGAAGAAGAGCTGTAATGTAACTTAGAAAACAACATACCCTTCTGCCTTGTTTTTAAAGAAACTGTCAGGACTGATCCAAAGCTCACTGCATTGCCTGAAAATGCTTTTGCTAGCTTTGCTGAATTTGGAGTTGATGCATTGTTTATAGGGATTATAATCTCTGCTGCTGTTGTCTGCAACAAAAATTTTAAAATGTACAAAGCTAACAAAAATCAGCTTTCTTTTTGTTAATGGTGATTAGAGAATATTTTTTTGACTGACCAATGCTCTAGTTAGATAAGTTAAAAAACGAAGTTTAAAAACAAAAACTATGCAGCCAGATAGTTACAAAATGAGTGTGTAATTCCAGGGAAATTAGTTCTTATTGCAATTAGTGGCCATTGTGTTTGAGCATTAATAGCCTGGAGCAAACATAATAAACCAGTTCCTAACTGTTGGTAATGACAGATTTCTCAGGGATTATTACTTAATTAACAATAATTTGAAAGGGTGGTTGAGCTGAGATGAAGCATTCATTTATATGGCATATCTAAACAATACCATATCAAAAGAACACGTAGCCTGCTAAAATTTCTCTTGGTCCTTTGGTTTCATTTGTGAATGTCTGCCTGCCTGCTTGTCTGCATAAAATATTGGTTTTGCATCTGAGCTGCTTTTTTTGTGGGTCCATATAACGGTAACTTGTTCCCCCTTGGATATTTGCACATTGTTTTCTCGTCATACGGTGTCTTCCAGATCTATGCAGACGATGATTTTAATTAGAAATGCTAACTTTAGCAGGAAAGTACCTCCCACGCCCACTCTTTCCACCCCCTCCACACCAGAATGGGGCAACCGCTTCCCCAACACATACATTATTCATTCCCAGCCACCTCAACATGAAATGTTTGCTATTGTTCCCACCGTCCACCCATGTAGCTTATGTTGTCCTGGCATCCTTTCTAGTGAATGGCGTCTGTATACCTCACCTCACGGATTTCTGGTCCCATTCACATACTGGTGCATCAGTTGAGAAAGAGGCTAGATTGTCAGAGAAAGAGTGTTCTGATTGGTTTGGGATGATGTCTTTTCTTTTTCCTGGAAGTTGCCGCGTACTATAATACAAGCGCAACTTGTTCTTTAGGAGCGGGTTGTGTTAAAAAGAGGACAGAGCTGCTGAGGCGCCTGTTGCACATACTGCCCATAAGCACACAAGAGAAAGGCAGTATATAAACTGAGCTGCTGTAGCAAAGGACAGGAGAACAGAGAAGTGCAAACATAGTGAAAGGTATGTTGTAATACTACTATTTATTTCTCTCGGTGGCATAAAGTATATTTTCTCTAATACTTCTTGCTGAATGCAGTGGATTGCTCAAAAACAGGGAAGATTTAGAAAGCGTTGTATTTTTGTGTTGATAAGGAGCAAATGAACACCCTGTGTTCTCTAAGATGTGGACAAGCTGTCTGAAACAGTGCTTCAGAAATATTAGGTAGCTGTCTGTTGCAGTCATTTGTATCCTATAAAAGGCTTAGGAATAATTCTATTATTTGTTCCTCAACATCTGTTCAAGGAGGCTGTAAGTTTAAACCCATGCATTACTTGAGTGACAGTGACATGGACTTGTTATTCTTAAACAAGTTGTAAAACTCTTCTAATTGAAAAGTTGATTTGTAAAACAGGCATTAGGCACATACATTTTTATTTGTGCTTTCAGAAAATTCCTGTTCAAAGAGCTAATCTGCGTGTCTTGACTGTCTAGTTGGAAGCTTATATTTGGAAGTAGATTAGAATGGCACTTGTGCAGAGCCCAGACTTCTACAATGAATCAAGACTGATTACAGTGACACAGAATTTCACTTTTATTTCAGTAGAATTTAAAAATTTCTTTAGTTCACACAACATCAAAGGTGTCCTTCTAAATAAATATTTGTGCAGTGCTCTATCTTAGGGCATATCTTATTATGTACAACATAATCAGATTGATATGGTATTGCATCAGAAACAGCACATGTTTTGAAATGTGCCTTGTGGGAAAACAAAATGGGGGATATATAACAATATATGTGTTTCTTTGAAGAGAAAGAAGAGTTACAGTGAATGAAGCTCATGCTAATTAATAACGTTGGACAGACACTATAGCTTTTCTTGAAATACTGAATGAATGTTAAACCAGATATCAAAAGTTTCATTGTCCTTGACATATTTTTTTCCAATTCACTGTTCACATTTTTCTAGTTTATTCAGTTTTTCTTCATAGCAAAATGAATACTGCTACAAAGTCCACCCTCTGAAATTAATGGGGGTGGGGGGAGGATTATCATTAAAGAAAAAACTCCTGCATTTTTTTAATGAAAGCTGCAAAGACAGGTGAATGCCAGTTAAAACCCTCTGCAAGCAAAGCACTCTGGCTCTTGTGTGTGAGGAAATTCTTGCTTTCCTCCTCCTGCCTCTGACACAGCATGAGGAGCACTGATTATTTTGCTGCTCCATCAGGTCCATCCCTCCAGCTTCCCAGCCAGATACGTTCCCCACGTAGTGAGGTGCCACTGTCGGAGGGGGTCTGTGAGATCTCCACGGGCCAGAGCAGGTAGGGACCCGCAGCCCTTGGGGCAGCTCCTGGAGAGGAAGGCTTTCCTCTGCCCAAATTTTAAGTGTGCAGACTCCTCAGGGTGCTCAGCTTCTGCCCAGGGCAGCCACAAGAGGGTCTTTCATCTCCATTTCAAAATGACCGGAGAAGGGTGTCACCCAGGCACCCAGTGATCGCCCACGGCCATTTGTAGGCGCTTCTCAAAGCCGGGATCCCAGGTACCGTCTCTGCCGGCGGGGCAGGTGGGAGATGCAGGCGGGCAGAGCGGGTGGAGCGGCCAAACCGCAGGAGGAGAGGGAGACCTTGTTCCAGCCTGGGCCGGCGGTGCTTGAGGCTGCCTCTGTGCGGAACCGGGACAGCCCAGCCCTCCGCATCTCCGTGTCCCTCCAGCAGCCTGCAATGCTCTCCCTTTATGGGTTTTGCAAGATGCCACTTCCCTATTTAAATCCTCCTGAAAATGCAATTGTGTTCTGGGGCTTCCTGAGTCGGTCCCATTCACTGGCTTGTTACTCTGCCTTCGATATTTAACTAGAAATTAGCAGCAACCGACTTTAATCAGATCTGATCATCTCTTCAGTGCAACTCAAACTGTGGACTTAAAGGTGGCTCATACCCCCCGCCTTAGAGCTGTCCATGTACTTAACGATGTGAGCTGCACGCGTGTTGGGTTTGCCCTTCCTGGTATTATCAAATGATGCATATTCATGAGCACGTCATATCTTCTAGGGAAAATGGACACTGTGCTTTCCATATGTGTCATATTATATCGCATTACATTATATCATATCACTTTATAGTATATTATATTACATTATATTATACTATTTCATTTTACATGAGTGAAATATTAAGAAATCCAGTCCCTTTATATTATGCAAGTGGAGATCATTCTGACATTAAAAAGTAGAAAATTTCATTTAAGCTGTATTTTGCTTATTATCATGTGATTGGCAGGAAAAATATTTCTTGAAGGAAAGATATTCTAGTGGCTGGAGAAGAGGTGATAGATATTTGACAGGCAATACTATGAATTTATATTGCACTTCCATCCCAAGGAATGTCACAGTAATATAAATAGTATCTGAATAAAATTTTAGTTTCTTCAGACATATTTTGTGCCTGCAGTTATTCATTGTTGCTAATGAGACAATTAATAGGCTAATGGGCACAAATGATATAATACAGGCATTTAACTCTGCCTTCTGAATGCCAAAGCTACATTTGTACCTACAAAGTATATAGTTAGGTGTTGTAATTCTTTTATATGTCTTTTACGTACCTCTGCAGAACTGCAGGTCATATCTTCATGGCTCTGTTCACCTGAATATTCCTACTGAAATCAACTGGAAGGTGTGAATGAGCAAAGCAAGTAATATTTGCCCTGTTGTCATGGTTTAATCCCAGCCAGCAGCTAAGCCCCACACAGCCGCTCGCTCACTCCTCCACTGGTGGGATGAGGGAGAGAATAGGAAGGGTAAAAGTGAGAAAACTCATGGGTTGAGATAAAGACAGTTTAATAGGTAAAGCAAAAGATGTGCACGCAAGCAAAGCAAAACAGGGAATTCATTCAGCACTTGCCATGGGCAGGCAGGTGTTCAGCCATCTCCAGGAAAGCAGGGCTCCATCAGGCATAACAAGTACTTGGGAAGATAAAACACTGTAACTCCGAATGTCCCCCCCTCTTCCTTCTTCTTCCCCCAGCTTTATATGCTGAGCGTGACATCATATGTCTGGAATACCCCTTTGGCCAGTCGGGGTCAGCTGTCCCGGCTGTGTCCCCTCCCAACTCCTTGTGCCCCCCAGCCTCCTCGCTGGTGGGGTGGGTGAGAAGCAGAAAAGGCACTGACTTCGTGCAAGCACTGCTCAGCAGTAAGGAAAACTTCCCTGTGTTATCAACACTGTTTCCAGCACAAATCCAAAAGATAGCCCCATACTACGAAGAAAATTAACTATATCCCAGCCAGAACCAGCGCACCTGTGCAAAATCTGTATAAATCTAGAGAGTTGGCCAGGAGCTTTTTTGGGGAAAATTTGGTCTTATGCACATTGAAACACGGCAAATCCAAGATCAAATGCAATAATGTGGAGCATTGCCATGAGACTGCATAGGCCAAAAGTGAGAGTCAATGCCAGCTTTAAGTGGATTTAGATAAACAGAAAAATGACTTTGTAGGACATGAAAAAGAACTCTTGTACTCTTACAGTAAGTGTCGATCAATTTTTAAAAGACAGAAATAGCTAAGGTCTCTTTTATATCATCTCAACTGACTAATGCAAAGAGGAGTGTCTTACTGTGCCCCATGATGTTGTACAGCACACTATGATGGAGTCACTGGGGTTCAAACTTTGTTTTATTGAAAACATGTTCTACTTAATAGGAAGGGTCAGTTAATTATTTTTGCTTGGATACATAGACTGTGAACCTATACTCTGAGGCAGGAATCAATGAGAAAAGTGGGTAGGCAGTCCTTACCTTCTCATATAGGGATTTGAAAGGTAATGGGGAATAATGGTCTTTTACAAAGCTGCAGGGAGTTTGGCCTAGTTATCACTTTTGTATGCTAACTTAGACTTTAATAAAGTATCAATTAGCACATGCAGAAACAGAAACCCCTTCTAAATCACTAGAACATTGTTTGATGGTCATTTTATGAAGTGAGGCGACAGTTCAATGTGGCTAGGGAGATTTCAGAGTAGTTTGCACCACAAAAGTTTTTATGCTGGGATCAAGGGTACAACCCCCTGCTTGAAGGGGTAGTCTAAAAGAATGCCATTTAAGCATACAAGGCTCTGGATCTGATTTACCTGTCGTGAGATTATTGCTGTTATAGAAGTGGGGACCCACGAGGGCAATCAAAATGCAGCTGGAGTGAATGCTTTATTCCCACACTATGGCAATCACAGTCAAGCACCTTCTGATCATCTCTTTCTGGGAAAGACCAATTTCTTATGATGATCAAGAAAAGCACGAAGTATTTTCTTCACATTTTTTCCTAATTATCATGAGAAGCACTGATCATTCTCGGGTTCATTTGGTATGTTCACATAAGCTTAAAAATATTATCCATGCCTGATAAGGTTTCTCTCTACCACTTAGTAAAACTGACTGGTTGATTTGAGTATTTACACAGTAGAGGCAATTCACAGCATGTGTGGATTCAGCCTAACAGAGGAGGAGGGGAAGAGATGCAAAGACCCAAAGAAATGATAGAAGACTAGACGTAATGAGCACTCATACATTTTGTTTTACATTGTAAGGCGTGATTTTATATGCATTTCAGGGTTATAGAAATGTAGGACTTTTCTAAATTCTGTCTTTTGCTTCTGATATAAGATCAGAGGTCACCTAAACAACTTCCGATAGACTACTGTCTAGCCTTTTCTTAAAAGCTAAAAAAAATTCAGATTTCACAGTTTCTATCAGTCATCTGTTTCAATATTTCACCCACCTTATACTTAGAGGTTTGATTTGCTTGTAACCTAAATTCATCTTGCTTCAAATTAGGTTTATTGCACCTTCTCCTGTCCCTAGAAACTAAGAAGAAATGTAGATCACGCCTCTTCCTGTTATACCTGTTAGTATGTCTTACACTTTTCTAAAGTCTGCTTTTATGCCCTCCCACAAATTTCTTTTTTCCAGACTCAGCAAATAGAATTTTTATAACTTTTTCACAAGTCCTGTTTTTCCAGACCTCTGCTCAAATTTCTTGGTCTCTTCCTGGCAGCAGTGTGGGAGTCTGTCCATATCTCCTTCAAGCTGTGATGTGCTGCCTTTCTGTGCTGAAGGTGCCAGTAAAAGTGCTTCACATATGCGACCTGAGCAACTTGCCCAACATCCTGTTGACACAGCACAGAGTGGCATTTTCCTCCTTTGCAACAACCCATGCCTCAAAGTGTTGGCTCCTATTCAGTTTGTTGTCAGCTCCTTTCCTACAATGCTGACTCCTAGGCCGTTATTCACCCCCCTCTGCCTAGGCATTTGATTTTGCCGTTCCAAAGCTTGTGCTTCCCACTTGTCCTTACTGAATTTTCGGGTATTGATTTCCTACCATTTCTCCAATTTATCAAGATCATTTTGAATTCTAACCCCATCTTCCCAAGTGTTTACCGCATCTCCCAGCCTGATGTCATCCTCACATTTTGTAACCGTACTGCATCATCCAAACTGTTAGCATAAACATTGAATAGTACTGGTCATGAAGCAAAATCCTGCAGGACCACTTGCTGTTGCCTCCCAGTTTGACACTGAGCTACTGACAGTGGTTCTTTGAATTGTTTTCCAGTCTGTCTTAGTCTCATTTCACCTGGGCCATATTGCCCTATGTTGCCTTCGGCAATGAGTTGTGGAGTTGTGTGAAACATTTTACGAAGGTCAAGATGTATTGCATTTTTCTCATCTCGCACCTGCTAGGCCAGTTATCTTACCAAAGAAAGGAAAATTAGGCTGTTTTGTTGTCAACTTGTTCTTCACAAATCCATGTTGGCTATTCCTTAGCACCTCATTATCCCCTAGATGCTGAAGAATTGGTTGTTCGTTCCAGTAACTTTTGACATATTGAAGTTGGAATGAAGGCTCTGTAATTTACTGGTTCTTCTTCCCTGCTCCTCCCTCCCCCTTTAAATATAGGTATCATGGGTTTCCTCTCCCAGTCCTCTAGGAACTCATTCATCTTCTATAATTGCATGAAGAGAATCACTAATGTTTTGGCTATTGCTTTAGCTGGGTTCCTAAGTACCTGAAGGTAAATTCTGTGTGGACTGATTAATTCAACAAGAGATTTCAAAAAAGTAGGTTATATGGCTTGAGAGAAGACAGAACATAATATCTAAATATCCCATCAATTTTCAGTGGACACTAGATCAGGCTTTTGGCTGAGATCAAGCTAAGTTGGTAAAGTAAAAATGGATCCATCTGATTTCTTTATGCTTCCCCCAAATTTAAAAAGAGAAGATGTAGTAAAAGGCTGAAAATCTGGGAGAAATTGAAAGTGATATTTATACTGCCACATTTTTTAAAGAGACAAAATGATTCTTCAGTCAAAAGGAAGAAATCAAAACTCATGCTTCAGTGCATAAACTGATCACAAGGGTCAGCTAGGAATTCTTCTCACCATTTTCGGCATCTCACAAGAGTACAGTCTTAATTTTTTATGATTAACTAAAGATTATGTATCAAGCAATATCACATTAATGACCTCAACACTGAGCACTGGTGCATACTCCCATTGTTCTTTATTTTCCACTTCTCCTTCCCCTCTCTGAAACTTCAAATAAAAAAATATTTAATTGTTCAGATTTCTCCCACAAAGAGAAAGAAACAAAATTACATCAAGGCTGGATTTTTCAGCTTAACCTGGAAGCAAAGTTTCCTTGAGAAACCGTCTTTCAGGCAAGTTATTTAAGTTTGCATGCACAAGTCTTTCAAGTCTCATACATTTTCCCGGCAACCCATAGCTCAACATCTCAGAAAAATACCACTTTTTCTCCTTTTCTTACACATTCTCTGGTTAGGATTTCACTTGTCTCAGACTGGAAGCCTACTCCATTTCTACTTGGGAAGTACTATCTTTCCAGCTTCTTGGTATAATCCTCTTTGCTATTAATCACAGCTATTCTGATGTCAAGTTTCTTTTGTCAGAATTTCCTTCATTTCTGAACTATCACCTCCAAAGCATAATGAGAGGGAGTTTAACTATTTGGAAGTACCAGTTATAGGCAATATCCAAAGGCAAAAATCTCAACATTAGAGTAGAGATCTGGTTTGGCAGGGCAATCCTGATATCTTGAACATGTACAGTGCAGAACTTGCTAATAAAAATGCAGATCCACAAGTAAGAAAGAATAGATTTAGCAGGTACATAAGGAAAATCTTTTTGCTGCAATGCACACCCAGGTGACCTAACAGCAAAGCTGCAATCTTGTTTGAGAAGGTCTTCCACAATGTATTTTAATTTGCTTTCCTTTAAGCAAGCCCTCCTGCATTTTCTGCATTTCCTTGCTCTCTTTTGATTGCATATTTGTCAATCTGTTTCTGAATTCTTGAGAATTTAGAAAGGATCTTCAATCTATTTGAGGGATTACATGAAGTGACTACCGACAGTGGGAGAAATGGGCCTTGATGTCCCATGCTGTCTGTAGGGTCTTCCTGTGTTTATGTGCTGTGGTCAGGGTCATTAATTCTTCATACACTGGCTGATGTCTCCCTACCTAAAAAAAAGGTACGCTTAGATATTAAAGAAGCCCCAAATGACCTGCTGGTGACTACCAGTGAAGAACAGTGAATGGAAGCCATACCTTGCTCTCAGGTCCATACTCAGAATTTGCACTGGTGTGCACCACTGGATCACTAAAGAAGGCTTTCAGCAGTGGGCTGGTCCCTAGAATTTATATATGGATAAAATTTTCCTATAAGGCTATTAACAAACAAGCGAAGAGGAGCAGAACTACAAAGCCTGGTTTGTTATAGTTATGTCTTTTCCCCATAACTCTTCCTTCATGCACACAATAATTCCAGCTCCTTCCAGCTCCCTTGCCATACCAGCTAAAACACCTCAGTTACTACTCTGGAACTGCATGCAAGATGATCACTTGGTCAAAGAGATTGTATAACTGCCTATCCTTTCCTCACTGGGAGCATTAATCTGGGTATCCATTCCCTACTGTACCTGCTAATTCCCAGGGAGCAGATAGAAATACAGTAATCCTTGGGATCTCTACCTGTCTTTCACAATATTAGTGGAATATCAATGCAATTATATCACTGCATAAACTCATTTCCTTGGGAAGTCAGATTCAAAACAGCTGCAGAAGATCCTTCCCTGTGAAGAAGGACAGCAACCAGATGGCTCACAGCAGATAATGGAAGGGTGGGAATTTTGGCCAAGAATACCTCAGCTCTTACAAAAGTTGTTATTACATGAACATTACAAATTGAATACTAAGACAGATGGAGTGCAGGGTTTTGGAGTCTCCTCTGAAAGATTCACCTGTAACAAACTGCCAAGCCAAGAATTTGCCAGCAAGACGAAGCCTAAGAAATCTTTTATATTCTAGTAAATGCTAGTTCTTCTTAGCCATTAAGAAATCCAGTCAGAGGAACCGCTTCATCTAGGTTACTCACTTTCTGAAATGGGAGAGACTGACAAAGCTGGGAACATGTCCCAGCAGTGGATTATGAAGAAGATGGAAAATAGATGAGAGTCCTCTTCGTGAGGGGTGTGGTTAGTGCATGTCACATTTACAGAGGACCATTAGATAATACCTCACATACATACACTCCCTGTGGAGAATGCAACAATGGAGTCTGAAGACCAAAATCTGGAGGCTGGCATGCAAACATCCGAGGTTGTTTTTCAGGCTTTACGAACCTTATTCTTGCTGTATTAGAACAGTTCTGGGACAAATGAGATCAGCACATCTCTATTCCTTCTTACTTTATTCTTTCAGCTTGAAAGTGTCCTGTGAAGGCTAGGCACTCATATTCTGTATTTCTAGAACCACTCTGAAGCTGGGTGGTAAGAACAAGGTAGACTCTTAACAGTTCAGATAGAGAAAGAGGCTGTAAGACTTCTGTTTCTTTTGCTGGTTTGTTTACATAGACAGCAGCTTGAGGTTGGCTTAAAAATGTTCATTCTGTTGGTTAGCTGTATGTCTTCAGGCTCAGACAAGACAATCAGAGAGGTCAAGACAAGGTACAGATGCCAGTGTTGTACAGCTGAAGCAATGTCAGAGTCAAGAAATATGAATTAGAGGAAAGATTTTTCACCTCTTAGAGCACCTACAGCTGTTTTGTAGGTTAAAGATGATCTTTTCTCTATGAATACAGCCACAATTTAAAAAAAAAAAAAAAAAAAAAAAAACCACTATGTGCCAGTGGGTGCATACAATTATTATGAAAGATGGCCAAATACTGTTTTCTGGTAGGAAAAAGAAATTACCCATTCACTCCTTTGTCTTCAACAGCTGCTTTTGGAAGTGGGTTGGTTTGGGTCCATTTCTAATATGTCAAAATGTATGGCTGTATGAAATGCCAAGTTAACCAGGAACATAATCATAATGAAAGTAGGAGGTTGTCTTCCCCAGTGACAGGACATAGGCCCTTACCTATCATTATTTTTGATCTTCATGCATGGGAAGAAATATTACCTCTATCTGCTCCAGGCAAACAGCTGCTTCTCATATCTGTCTCCAGATAGGAGATAACACTTTTTCCATCTCTGGCATTTAAGGGGTTTAGAGAGCCCTATCGTCTATCCAGCAGCTATGGGATAAGAAAGAGTCCAGTTTTCACTGGTATGTGGAAATATGTCATATTCTGGGGACTAGCATACCCAAAATGCAATGTTTTGTAGCTAGAGAACATAATCTGCTACCATAGCCACTACGCAGCACAGACAGGGACACCTCAGATTTAAAATGCATTCCCAGCGTACAACAGGAATGGGTGTTATCCCATTGCAGAGGAATGGCAGATCAGGCAAGGCACCTGCTCAGGATCTGGAAGAGGGGAGGGACATGGGCAGAAGGAAACAAATGAAAAATAGAGGGAAGGCCTAAGTACATTTTTCTCAAAGAGGATGGTAACATTTGTGAGTAGGTCTTGTTCAGGGCATAAGTACTCCAGTGCCTAGGGCAGCAGGCTGCATTCCTGAGCTTTATTCCTGCTGGCCTCTCAGCCTGCAGAGCTTCAGTTGTCACAGCAGTACTCACGGTCTTATCTTCTTACTGCCTTTGCAGAAACCCTGGCTTTCCGACACGCACCAGATCTTCACCCCACACCTGACCCATCTTTCTCCTTCCTCCTTTTTTATAGCACAGGAAATTCCACACTTCCCACCCAGCCCTCTCTTTCTTGGCAGGAAAATGCAGATTTTGCCTATACTACTTAGGAGCCTTGAGACAGGTCTGAGCAAAGGCTCCTGGCACAGCTGCAAAGCCAGCAAGAAAGGTCACACTTTGGGGGACAGGATGAAATTTATGTTTTTAAAAAAAAGATATGTGCTTGAGAGGGTTATCACATGAACATCATATTTACACGAACATCAAGTCACAATTTAGAGTCAGTTGTACAGGGTTTTTGACAGCATAGCAAAAGTAGTCAGAAGACTGTGAGAACTAAAAGGAGTTTTTCCTTAATAGTGAAAGCTTAATTAGTATGATTTTCACTTGTATTCTATATTTTTGCACATCCTTGATTGAAGAGGGATTGTTTTCATGTATTATATATTTTTGCACATCCTTGATTGAAGGGGGGTTGTTTTATCTGGCATTTATTTGGATTTTCCAATGTATTTGCAATGCCTTACTTAGTTCCTATTGAGGCTGACTTCAGCAGAGTTAGTTAGACCAGCATGGAGCTTTTGAAACCCTCTTGTACTTCTGTCCTGCTCTTTTGCAGTATTATTTACAGTACCTCACACTGAGTAAAAGCTGGGGATCAGATCCTCCCCTGATGCAAGTTATCAGCATCATTTTATTTGGAAATGTTTACTTTGTGATTGTGTGTCTGCGTTTCATTCTTTTTGATCTTTTTATGCGTCTATAGCCACAGGCTGGGATTTATATGATGGGACTCCCTCTGTTGTTCTGTGGGATTTTTCACTCTGCAGGCACTCTGTAGCTTTGAAGGACTTCAGATCTTGAGCAAAATGAGTTCACTGATGTGTCCCAGGAGAGATTGTTGAGTGGTCTGTAGATGTAATTTTATGACAATGGATTGTATTCTGAGTTAATGTTTATGCGCCATATGGTATGTTGTCAAGTTTCATTGTATTTATGAAGATTTCAATAAAATGAAGTAAAAATAAAAACACATGTTCAGGCCTAGTCTATTTTCAAGAAAAGTAACAAATGCCTCTAGATTTTTCCTTTTAATTTAAACTTGCCCAGTAAGTATAGCAGTAGGTAATAATGACAGTAGGACTGGCCTGGGCCAGAGATAAAACATGTGAAGCTCTGGAAGCCGTACAAAAACATTTAGGACTATAATCAGACAGTCTGTTTAGAGGTACCTAACTTAGGTACTGCAAGCATTAGGATTTCTAAAATGAGACAAGTATTGCATAAATTGCTTAGGAGATTTTAGATCCTGTCTCAGTGGAGCCTCCATCCCTGGAGGCTGGTGTCAGGCACCTGTTGCGGGTGGTCTGCCTCGTGTGGAATACAGCCTACACTTTCTCACTGACTGGCGCTCCTGCAGGGTTCTTGCAAGGGCATTTTATGACAAAGCCGTGAGCAACTGAGGGTACAGAAAACCTAAGTAATCTGTGAAAACATAAAAAAATAATCCATTTAATGGGAAGTCAAAAACTGCGCAATACTTACACCCCTACCTTGGATTTAAAATATCACAAGAAATTCAAGGAACAAAGTAAATAGCTCACTTGGAGAATTCTTTTCACTCAAATTTAATTTCTTCCTACTGTGGTCATTACTGAATTGTTTGGTTTCTTTTGGCAAAATAATGTGGGAAAACTCTTTAAATGTGTCGTTAAACACAGAAATAATTTTCCATTAACATATTCCTAGTGCAGTGTACGTGCTGCTAAGAAACATTCACATATCTATACTAGAAATATCACATATATTTGTGTATTTATGTACAAAGAAATTGGAGGAGGGAGTTTAAAAGTGATTGCCTCTTTCTTCCCCACTTTCTCAGTGTAATATGTCTCCTGCAAGTGAATTGTCCCTGCTCAGGCAATGTGCCTGCATGGGATTCACTAAGGTCTGTAGCATTCTACATGAATGCTGGGTCTACATGGCAAAATCCATTGGAAGGACCAGGCATAAAAGATATAAGCATGTAATTAATTTTATGAATGCAGATAGTCCACTGACTTTCTGGGAGACAGCTTGCTCAGTGTGATGAATACACTAAGCATGTGTATAAACATTTTCAAGTCTGAGCTTTTGGACTATAAAATCCTTGGCGTTCATGCAAATATGTATTGAGCACAATATATTTCAATCCCAGTGGAACTCTCTGGATGCCCATATGGTCATCCAAACTATTAATATTTTTATCCTTTCTTTGGAAGTGCTGTTTTTGTCAGAATTAGAAGATAAATGGGTCACTTGCAAGAAAAGCTAGAGGTTGGTGCTGGCAGATTTTTCTTTTTCCTTTTCATCTTTGCCCAGAATTAGATATTCAATTAAGAATAGTTTAATGTACAAATATGTGTTGGGGGGGGTGTCTTTAAAATTGGAGCATGAAAAGTAGATCACACTTGGAATATGCCTACTTTAATTCATAATATGGGCTAAAAGAGAAATTGTATTTGCATTGGTGAAAAGTGCATTATTGTGACTCTTTTGTCTAGAACAATTAGTTAGTTCCTTTGTACCGTGTACAGACCACCAGTTGCACAGGGTTCAATCAGATCTTCACGGGTCTTTATGAAGCCAAAAGCCATATTTGTAACTGTTGAGTGACAGTAAAAAGGATTTTCAGCAATGTTTGCAAGGCAAGAACAGAGAAAGTAACCTAAACAACTGAACTGATAGTCAAATATTCATCACAAAAGCAGGGACAAGAAAGGCATTCACTTTGGGTCAGGAATCTAAACTGCACAGATGCAGCTAAGCCTATTACAATGGAGTACTCAATGTGGGTAACGAACGGGGTTCTGAAACATTTAAATTTTTCTTGAAATATAAAATACCCTCTGCAAAAATCCCACAGGTTTTGGTCATGCAGTCTTCCTGGGTTTGATAATTTTTTTGTGTGAGCAAGGAAAACGAGATTTCCCTCCCTTTACTGACTTCAAATCCTTTGCACATCCCCATGCTGAGCCATGAAATGTGTTTCTATAATGTATTTCATATGACAAGCAGAAGCTCATCAATTCCATCTTTGCAGATGTCCTTAAGAACCCGTTTTGAGAGGTTCCAAGAAACAACTTGCATTAGAGAATATTAAAGGTTCAGTTCTGCCTCACTCAGTCATGCCAACAAGTGCTTTCCTGTATGACTGGTCCCCCTGATCTCCCTGCAAGGAACTACCCAGCCTGAGGCAGAAGAACAGACTCTGCCTCAAAGCCTGCGTCATCCATCTGCATCAAAAACCGCTAAGGTCCATTTAAGGCTAGAGATCCCACCAAGCTAGCACACTCAAAGCATATGGCTATCATCCTAACCAACTGTCGTGTCTACAGTCTGTGTGACCCCATACTTATCCATCACACTCAGCTGGTGAAGAAGCCATCTGCATGAGTCCTCTGAAAGACTCAGTCATCCATGACCTTAACTGTAGCTCAGCCGCCACTTGTGCTACCACACAATTCAAACCCTAAATGTGTGTGAGTGCCTTTTGCACTGCTGGGAAATACTTTGCTTGACCAGTAGGCCTTGCAGATCCAGAGGCCAATAGTACATGCCTGGGGCTGGTGAAGCTGTGGGTAAGGAGCCCCAGAGAGATCAGCAGCACCTCAAGCCAGAAGTTAACAAAGGTCTTTTTCATTTTTTTAATACCAGCTCAGGATCTGAGACAGAAAAAAAAAAAAATCTCATTCTCCTTCAGCCTCAGAGATAGAGAAACCATTCTTGATTAAATACTGCTATTAATAGTATTAATTTGCCTTTAGGCCAGAAGCAAAATGTGACGAGTTTGAGCCTGCTTGCTCACAGTTTTGGAAACGCATGAGATACCAGAAACTCTGGTATTAACAAAAAAAAATTCTGTGTCACCCTAACACTAGCGCTTTCTTCTGTTCCTACAAAAATATATGAATACGTCACTGTGGGCTGGCATTAAATGGAGAAATTACTAGTACTCAGGGAAGGGACACCCTTTTACAAGACTTTATATTACTTAATGACAAGTTTCCTGATAGTTTCCATACCCCAGAATAAGATTGCATTGGGAATAGGAAATGCTCTTAGGGATGTTGCTCCTGGGGGCCACTGAGTTGCACACTCTTTTCAAGAAAGGTTCCTCATGGAACTGCGCTGCGATGCCGAGTGACATTCAAATGACAAAAGCTGTTATCACAGAGAGCCTGAAGCATTTATGTCCCTGATCTTGAACTTTATTTCACTGCTTCTACTTACTTTGCTTTCTGATGATATAATGCACATGTGCAGAAAAAGCATCCTGATGATCAGATTTCTTTTGCTATTGCCTCATTACAGGCATACTGGTAACTCTGCAAGTTTATTTAACCATGTCTTGATACTACCTTGCCTGAGCACTGTTGGCTGAACTTAATTGCAGGAGACATCTGGCACCATTAGTTTTGAATTTGTGGTTTGGGAGTTCACCTACAAACACAATTCTTGTTGCCACAGGAATTGGTCCATCATGTTGTATCACCTCTTTTGCCACATGAACAAAAAATGTAAATGACTTGTACAGTAGATGGAATTTCTTAAAGTAAAAACTCCAGGCAGGACCTTAGCCACTGGATCATAGACTGCTTCCACTTTCCCTTCCTGTTGCACAGCAGAGGCAGTGCTGAGTTCCCTCAAATCATGTTGAGGGGATGGTGGGAGGCCCTTCCCCACATTTACTTGCCAGCAAAACATGGGTTGTCAGTGATGTCCCCGTGACTTTGCCAAGAAAAACTTGCTGTTGACAACATGCCAAGAGCAAGGTGGATGTACCTATTACGTGAAGAGGACTTCAGCCTCCTTTCGCCAGTCTAAACGTATATTGGCTATTGGGAGCTACGGACTCACAGGACAGAGAGAGGCAAGCACTGCACACACAGCTCCTGGACTCCTTTGACTGTGGGTATCCAGCAAGCTGAGCCTTGTCCCTGCCTCTCACAAACAGCTGCCAGCTTCTTCATGAAGTGACAGACACACAGAGATTACTGTGGTCCTTCTGGGCTTGTACTGCTTAGATAAATCCCCATTCTTTGGCTTTGCAGACAATAAGCCCTAGCACATTACATAGCCAATGTCTAAACAACCAGCAGTTCTGTACATTGCTCTGCTTAGAAGAGATTTACCGTGTTCTGTGCTTACAGTTTGTCCTTTCTTTGTTGTATCTGTTGAGCCTTAGGTTGTAAACTTTTCAAGGTAAAGGACCTGTTAGTTGTCTGCTGCACTTCACAACTGTATGAACTAGCAGTACTGTGTAGTCATATTCCTTCTGGGCTTTATACTTGGAAACATTATTTTGTGTAGTAATTAGTCTAAGATAGATAGTTATTTTGTCTTTACTTCCCCTGTGGACATCTGTTCCAGGCTTAAGCTGCCTTTTTCAGATTTCCGCCAACTTTTGGATTAAATTCTGAATTTCTGTTTCAGTAGATTTCTAAGTGTACTCAGTCCTCCAGTTCTACCAGCTTGGATGCTGGGGAATTTTCAAACACCCTCTTCTTCTCTGCTGAAAACATTGCGTTGTCTCAGTCTTCACTTCAAAATATTATCATGCAACACTTTAAAATATTTTTTATGATTTTGAAACCTTTCAAGGATTTCAAGGAAGTTAGAAATATTTGACAGATATCTCCTGCTACATTTTATTTCCACAGGATAAAACAATTAATTAAGCCTAAAGACTTAAGTATAAAACAGCAGTAAAATGAAGTGTGAACTACTTGCTTAAGCCTCAGAGCCCCATACCCCTTTCCTAACGAGTCTGGTTTTCTCCTGAAAAAAAAGAAAGAAGAGTTCTTAAAAAGGACAGCAAAAATACTAGGCCCACAGAGGATGTATGGAGTGTTTTGACAGAGTAACCTGAGTGCAGGACTGCATCATTAAACTCAGCAAAATGGTGAAGGAAATGTTTGCTACAATCCACAGCCTGGAGTGAGGTCACCAACTAAACTGACTTCATGATAACAAAAGATCCCAGACTGATGAGAAAGTGTCCTCTGATAGAGGTCAGCATTCCTCTGCCTAAACAGGTCTTTGAGGCTGGTGGAGGAAAAAATGTGTTAGCTTGACTTGCTTGGACATATCACACAATAGCATGTGACCATCAGCACTGTGAAAGCTTTTGTGGGTCATAAAATGATTAACTGACCATTCAAATTCTAGAAATGTTGCATTTTTAGCAGCAATCAGCTCCTCAGAGAGGAGGCAGCAGGGTGTGAAACCTGAATTCAAGGAACAGGCAGGTTTAAAGAGTAATTAAAATTAGAAATAACTTGGAGCTGCTAGAAGTTATATTCAAGGTTTGCAATATAGCAGTAATATCTATATTTATGTAGATGTGTGAGTGCACGTGTGCGTAACGACAATGACATAATTTCCAAACAGAAAGAGAAGGATGGTTGCCAAAGTGTTCACCAGCTATTATAATTTTGCAGAGTGAACTGTTTTTATATATTCTCTAAGGACTTCTGGTCATAAATATTTCTAAAGAGTATGCACTTAACTCATGCCAGTCAATACCATAAAGCAACACCACAGCTAAGTTAGCAAAGTAGAGGACTGTTACTTATCGACTAACCCCTGATAATTCTTGTATCTAAGGCTCCAGTTCTGCAGCTTATATGGTAATAGTATTCCTAGTTTCAGAAGGTGTGCCTCCTGATATTATATTTTTATATAAAAGATTAAATATTTTATAACATATTTGCCTATTGAGGAAACTCTTTCACCTTGGGGAAAAACCCATCCTCTTATGAATTTCATTTAACTTTACAGGAGACTGCTATTCTCAGAAGCAGGATCTCTCTTGGACATTTCAAAGGACTACACACGGGACCTACTTTCTTCTCAAAGGACCTAAGATACTGTGTTTTGACTTTTAAGTCAGCCCTAGTAAACGGATGTGGACTTCAGGTAGAATGAGCAATGCAAAGAACTTGCTTGGACTTGGTGTCTCCTTGTATTTTTGGGGACTGATGGACCTTACCACAACTGTGCTGTCAGGAAGTGCCAGGCCCCTCACTGAAGGGCAAGAAGACAACCTGTCAGACAAGCTGCATCAGCGTATGAAGCGGAGCTGGGTGTGGAACCAGTTCTTCGTTCTGGAGGAGTACACAGGAACTGACCCTCTCTACGTTGGGAAGGTAAGACTTCCACCAGAAGGATATCTGGCAGGGTATATACATCTGTGTATCTGCAGACCATGGTGAAACATGGGAAGTTTCTCTAAGTGCCTTCACCTTCTTTCTGGCAGTGAATTTATCCACACTAATTTCACTTCTGCTCCCAATGGTTTTGACCAGTGTCACCTTCATTTGGGAAGAATTTCTGTTTCAAGGGGCTGTCAATATATTTGCCTATTTCAAAGAGATCTGCTGCTTCAATCGTCATCTGTAATTGAGTTAGTGTTAGAAAATCTGCAGTGATCTTTCCAGGGACTCCTACAATGTCAAGGCAAAGTAAGGTTATATTGACATATGAGGATTAGGAAAGAAAGGAAGAGTTTGTGATCGTGTTTCTGTCTGTGATCAAGTCAGCTGGAAGCTGAAATTCACAATCAAATTAAATAGCCAGTTTCTCTTGAAAACTGACATTTCAATTTTTGTTTTCTGCAAATGTCTAGGGTCAGAGTATCTTCTTGCTTACCACAGCCTGACCTCAGATTAATTGGGTGGAATACAGAGAAGTTGCTCCAGATCTAAAAGGGTAGAGGGACAGCTCATTAAATCCAACCATGAAAGGTCCTATTTTTTGATCCCTTATGCCCCAAGAACCCTCACATCAGTACAGATATCCCTAAGCTCACTCCATCTACTTGGTAGTATTTTGCATTCACTTTTCTGTAGCTCCTTTAGGAACAAGCTAATGGAAATCAGACCAGTGATGTCTGCCATCACAATCTGCCTCACTATAGGCACCCTTCTTTTTTTGTTTTCTGACTGTTTTTAAAGACTCTGAATTATTTAAAGTATTGATCCCGTTGTTCCAAGGATTATAGTCAGCACCAAGTTTTCTTCTATTCTACACCAAGGTGATAAATCTGGAAAAAGTGGGGAGGGGGAGAGTTAGTGTGCTTAAGTGTTTGAAAAATACAGTTAAGATTTTACATGCCTAGAATATCAGATACCACTATGATGAGTACAGAGTAGATATAGGTAGATATGAAAAATTAAGAACTAAGAAAGGATGTCAGTAAACAATGCCTTCAGATTTCATTGCTTATTTTTATATGATCAAGGCTCCTTCTTTCCTTCCAAGCTATGCATCTGCAGGGGAAAAAAAAAAAAAAAAAAAGAAAAAGAATCATATATCCAGAGGCCCATTTTGGACTTGTATTTATCATTCTATAACCCCACAGAGCTAAACTGTGCCCTCAGTCACACCAGTATAAATGAAAATGAATCCATGGGCTTCAAAAGACCTCCTCCTGATTTATCCCTGTGTGACTGACAGCAAGATGTGCTCTCCTTCCTCCCACAGCAATGGCATTACTAGTGATTGCTGCCAAATGAGACCTCATTAGTCTTCATTCATCTCTGCACCTAGCTTTTCAGCTCTTGATATCTCTATTGATTAAAGAAATTAATATTTGTTTTCATGCAATTCCCAGCTTTGGAACAAGGGCCAGACATATTATTTCACATACTCAGTTTCATCTGAAACGACTCCGGACTTGCACTGTGAGCTGAATTTTAGCTAAAACAAGTCCTGGAAGAAACCGACTCCTCTTTGTTTCAGACTTGACAGTGTCACTAGGAGCACAAAAACTTGGCGCTGCTCTCGAGCTCACTGCCGCTCAGCTCTGCTGAACGGGGGGACGAAGAGGCGACCCTTCATGGTCTGTGTCCACCACACAAAGGCCCAGGCTGCAGAAAGTGAGCTCTCTCCAGGGCCGCCTACGCTGCGGCTCTGTTAGCACAGGGGTGCGCGAGGGCTAATTAGCTCCCACGGTTAACAGGGCCAATTAGCCCTACGCGCTGCTGAGCTGACGTGGCTGGATCTCTCTGAAGGCCTCTCCACGCCGCACCGCCGCGCGTAGGCCCGACACCAGGGAACGCGGCTGCCAAAATGGGCCCCCGGGGGTCAAACGTTTCGTCCTCTCCCGTCCCTGAGCTGGGTGCAGTGGGATGAACGCGGCGGGGGCTGCCGGGGGGGGGGAAAGGCTTCCCCTGTCTCCTACAGCCGACGGCACAGGCTCTCAGGAGAAGCCGCAGCCCACCGCCATTCACCGCCCCGCCTGCGTACACGCTGCCTGTGTCTTAGGGATGCTTAGTACAGGGGGTCAGCAGGGAACAGGCTGGGGGCTGAATTAATTGTGCTGGCAGGCCAGCAATTTTTCAGCCCGAGTCACCCCAGGCCGACTCAGAAATAGCTCTGGCAGGGCTTCAGCGGAGCGGGGTGGAGGTGCAGGACTCCCGGCCTACGGCTGGCTGCTGGCGCCAGCCCTCCATGCAGCCCTGGGTCCCAGCCTGGCCGGGCAGAGCCTCTTCTGACCGATACCACCCTCAACACCCTGAAACAGCCCGCTCGCCAGGCCTCGCTTTTGTCCTTCTGCCCTCTCCAAGGCCGTGTCAGGAGAAAGAGTGCACAGCGTAGGTCCAGCTGTATTTACTTTGTACTCTAAAGGCTTCCCATAAGAGAGGGGTTCTTCTGGTGCTCTTGTACGGCGGTTTCTGGTTAGCTATGTATGACTGGAGCAACCCCAAAAGCACCTTGACTTGAACCATAGGTCCAGGCTTGCCTAATAGGATTTTTCAAGGCTGCTTTGAAAAATGTGCTTTCCTATGCAGCTGTAAGGCAAGGTGCAAAATATCTTCTGGACAGGGAAATGAAAAGAAACTTCCTGAGGTGAAGTCAGTACAATTTTTGCTTTTCTCCAGTGTTCAGGATCCTAATTTAAAGTATTTTAGCTTCAGAGGGTTCCTGGTCCTGTCACAGATAAGTACGAGGCTTCAACTTTCCTAGAGGTAGCCATTATTGGCTAATAGGAAACCAAAGACCCCACATTTGCTACAGCAGGTATTTTCCACATTCATCCAGCAGCCTAAACTGCATCAGTAATTGAACTGGGGACAGACTTCACCACTTTGCTGTGCCGGAGACTCCCTAACCCTGTTTCAAAGGAAACAGGCATTTGAACCACAGCAGCTGAATGAGTGAATAAAATGCATTCTTTCTACAGACTATCACTGCAGATCAACCAAACTCACTCATGCATCCTCACAAAAATCCCCTGCAGGTGCTACCTCCCTGGAGGTAAAGGGAGAGCACGTCAAGGATGGATTCACAGCCCAGTCAGTGGAGCTGCATGAGTCCTCCCCTGAGCTGCCCTTGGCAGCACCGCTCTCTTCCACGTGCCCTTTGCCGGGAAACGTGTCGTTCAGATGCAGATGTAGCCTCCTTAATCTTTTATACTCTCCTCATCAGAAAAAGCAACCCAGGTTGACACTGTTAACAATTTCTCAGGAGTTACCGGCTTTGTTCCTCCTGTAGTCCATTCCTTAATATGGAGGAGAAAGTACAAATTAATTCCTCCTACTTCTGTGTCAGCCACATGGCAGCACAATTTATTGCACCACTCATAAAACAGAGCCAATTTAAAACTGGATCACCTTTCCAATACAGTGACTTCTACATACACCCCAAACTGCAGCATCCTCATATTGGGTTTGGTGTGAACAATGGTGTGGGCTTCAGTCCCTTCAGACACCAAAGTCTTTCAGATTTATTGCAGTCTGGTAGTATTATGTCTTTTATGCTCTTCTTTGCTTTGTCTAGAAAAAGCAGGTTATACGAGAAGCTGCAAAAGTGCTGCTAACATTTCTTACTGCCTAGCCTTGGTAAAAACCCAATGTTTTTAACAAATCACAGTTAGACAGAGATCCTCTTGTACTCCCAAATTCTTATTAGCGTGCCATGTTCATGCCTTGTTTGCTCCCTACACAACTGCAATTCCTTCCAAATAGGGCTTGGGACAGAAGGTGTAATTTAACCCATGATTTGGATTCAGTATCTTCTTCCAAGTCTTTTGAATTTCCTGAACACCTTCTGCTATTTTAAAAGATGCTTTCTTCTTTCTTTCTCTTTTTCTTTTTTCTTTTTCTTTTTCCTTTTTCTTTTTCTTTCCCTTTTTCTTTTTTCCTTTTTTCTATTTCTTTTCCTGTTTCTATTTCTTTTTCATTTTCTATGCCTTTGCCTTTGCTTTGACCTTGAATTTGACTTTGACTTCTTTCTTTTTCTTTCCTTTTTCTTATTTAACGAGGACTTGTTGATGTTCCAAAACACATTTTCTTCCATCAAGTCCAGCTCTAATTCCCCAATCAGGTCTAACATCTGTATCTGTCTCAGCAGCTGCATTCTCTCACTGACGCTCTGATGCACTAAAACAAATGCCCAAGATGTAGCTTAGTGGTTCTGAATCAATTAGAAAAGCTATAATAGTGTCCTCCTTCTGGAAGCATCCTGTTTACTAGCTCCTACAGTGATAATCTCTGAGTTATGGGTGTTTAGGGTAAATAACGACAACCACTGTCTTTTTTTAAATTAATCACAAGATGGTGTTTCCTGAAGATATGCCAGTTTGCAGTCCTGGCGCCTGCATGTGAATTAATACACATGGCAGTCATCTAAATTTAACTGTTTGCCACTGCCAAATATTTCTGGGCTTGTTCTTCCTCCATTTAGCTGATACATCACCTGAGAGCTGCCAGCATTCCTCCAAAGGACCGATGTCTCTCAGATGCAGTAGCCACTGCAGAGACCAGTGGCAAAGTGATGAAAGGAAATATCAGTGACCTGACAAGGCAGTTGTCAAAATCTGCACCTCCAGCTCTTGCAGCCACTTTGCAGTGCTGCTGCCCTTAACACTCGGTGTCCCAGCAGACATCAAGAGTCGATGAGCAACCTACATACAGACCTGTCTGCAGGGTGGGACATGCCATAGAAAAACATATAGATCCCACCTCAGCTGAAATCAGTCTTACCCTAAAATCAGGAGTAGGCCCAAGTTTTCTATAGGTCATGTGCTGCACGCTGAAAAGCTGGTAAGGAAAACAAGCTCCAGAGAATGAGCATCTTCCAACCAGACCCTTCACTGGGGAAATGGTCTTTCAGCTCCCAAGTCAATGGGAACATGTGCCCTAAAACAGCTGAAGAGCTGGTCAACTGGCATTAGAAATGCTTAGGTCAGATAAGCCAATTTGTCCACATCCCTATAAAACTTTTTCCAATGTGATAAGTTATTGTATAGTTTTCAGTGTGTTTTTAAATAGCTCAGAGATGAGATTTCTTCTTTCTTTCTTGAGACAATAGCCTGTAATCAAATGCATCAGGTTTGACTTCTGCTTTTTCACACAGATTATCCATTTCTATTTGCATTCTTTCTTCAAATCCTACCAATCCTGTGTTCATATATTTGGTTTATTATTCCAAGATTTTTCTCTCCAGTACAAATATTTACCTCTGTTTGGCCCCATCTTCCACAATTATTCCCATATGCCCTTTGAGCTCACCAAAGCATTAAACACACACTTAATTCTGACCATATTTCTTGAGATAATTAGCTCATATATGCATTTTAAGATGTGCTTAACTGAATCCAACCCACTTTGACCACTTTTTTTTTTTAAATTATTTATCTATTCTTCATTCGTCTCTCAAAATTATAATCACACTGGAAAACAGTATTCACATCTGAACAATTCTTGAAAATCTCATTTTGATTATTGCACCTTAAGTCTATTGCCTTCCTGTCTTTTGGGACTGAACCAATACCATCTCTGGGCATTGGTCTTTATGCTCTATTCCTCAAAAGCATGGAAGTTTGAGCATACTGTTAAGCATCTTCATAGTGTGAGTGAAATTAAGTGATTTGTTTGCCTTTTGATAGTCATTCCAGTATTTCATGGGAACCAGGTGTTTAACAGAATGGTAGTCCCCAGGATGATTTGTTTCTCTGTTTTAGATGATAATTAGCACTGCATTTACTTTTCTTCTGTTCTGTTGCATTCACAGCTATCTGTGGCGGCTCGGAACTAATTAGCAGTCATGCAATAAATCCATTTGCTAATTCCCTAGAAAATCTGGGATGCCTCTCATCTCTATAGTCTGCCATGGACATGATCAAATGTTCCTTGCTGCTTACCTTACGTACTTTTCGACTATAATTCTTTCCTGAAGATGTAAGGAACCAGCCTACTTTTTATTGTTAAAACTTTCATGAAAAAAAAAAAAATTAAAATATTTCTGAATCATGACCAATACTCAGTAGCTCTCCCATCCTGCTTTCCCCTTGACCCCAAACAGATTTGCTTTATCTGCCCCAACATTATGCTACCCCTGGAATATCTGACTCCTCTTAAGCCATGTGAGCAAGCACAGCCTGCAGCTTTGCTGACCTCATCTTATCCCAAGCCTAGCAGGGAGTCCTTCTCAATGGCCATTGCAAGCAGGCAAGAGATAATTATTGTGTGGAGTAAGATTTCAAAAAGGCACAGAGCCTGTTCCTGTTCAGGAGTCTCTGCCTTTTCTTCTGGCACAGCTGTGGGTGCAGAAATGGGAAGACAGGAGAAGGTTTCTAATTGCAACTCTGTGATACAGACTTTAGTGAGTATTTGCCTCTTTCAGCAAAACAAGTTCATTAAAACCAGCTTGTGAGTCCCAACAGTGAGACCAAAATCCTCAGGATGCTCACATGCTTCAAGTTTCTCAGCAGCTGCTTGTCCAGCTCATGGTTTAATTGAATCCCGTTCCTTTCCACAGCTCCACTCTGACATGGACAGGGGAGACGGTTCGATCAAATACATCCTCTCAGGAGAGGGAGCTGGCATTGTGTTTACAATTGATGATACGACAGGGGACATTCATGCCATTCAGCGACTGGACCGGGAAGAAAGGTCACAGTACACCCTCAGAGCGCAGGCTCTGGACAGGCGAACAGGCCGGCCGATGGAACCAGAGTCGGAGTTCATCATCAAAATCCAAGACATCAATGACAATGAACCCAAGTTCCTGGATGGACCTTATGTAGCCTCTGTTCCAGAAATGTCACCTGTGGGTAAGGCAGATTTTGTGGAGTCTCTTCCCCCTATACGCAAATTGGAGATGGTCACCAAAAACAAATTCCCTGACTCCTTGGACTCTAGCTTTTGCCCCTCGCGCAAGAGCTGCAGGACAGGAGAGCTTCCCCCGGGGTGCCTGACTGCCACAGAAGAGGGGTAGCGGGCTTTACATCACTGTCAGCTGGGCCCCTCTGAAAGAAAACATGCCAAGGGAAGTGGGAGAGCTGAAAAAAGATGTCATTCGAACATGCCAACCTCAGACAACTTGCAGTAACGTAGTGCCCCTTCTCCCCTGCCATCAGATGGTAGCCATAGTAATGATCGTTAGACAACCATTGCCATCCAGAAAATAATTTTAGGAACCTATTCTAGTTCATACTGAGAGCTGAAGTAATGTCCAGGAGCCCTTGAAATCATGGAGACATTACAACAATTACTAGCACCTTTGCTCCTTCTAATCTGTGTAAGCCTGCACTAAACACAGTTCAGTGGATCCCAATATTCTGGTACTGTTTGCTGTCCACTTTCAGAGAATGGGATCATGTCAAAGACAGTCCTGTTATTGCAGTGCAGAAGACAAACAGCAGCCTTCCTACCTACACTAGTCAGGAGAAACCACTCCCATATAACAAATCCAATAGTCACATAAAATACTGTTTTTCTGGACTTTTTTCTTTCTTTTGGAGTTGCTTATTGCTTTTTGGCTCTATGACATCATTAGAGAGATAATAATACCATATAAATCTCATGTCCTGAAGTTACAGATATGCTTCAACTTCTCATTCTTCGATATTATGTTGACATAAAGCTAGAGACAGGCATCAAATACAAAAGTTCCATTCAGAAATAATGTTTCTTAATGGTAATGGCTAGCTTGAATCAGCTTTATTTTCCAGTGCATATCTAATAACACTGGATTTGTTTCTAACACAAAAGGCTAGATACATTCATAAAGGCATTGTCTGACATTTTAAGGAGTCAAAACTCACATATATTTCAAACAGTTATGCCTTACCTTCTCCTTGTTCTTGATAAATTACATCACCTGCAAGCCATTGTTAGCTTCAGAGGAAGCAGACCTTGAAAACCAATTGAAGAAAAGAAATATATATGCATCTGTGCAGGTTCCAAAAGGCACTCCAGCAGGGTATAATCTCTAGGCCATTCAATGTAAACTGCAATCCCACAGGGAGATTATTTCAGAGGTACATCCCTTCACGCTCACTATTTGTGTACAATTTCCATCCCTTAGTCAACATACAGCATCCATATGCCCGCTATAGCAGTTCATGATTTATGTCAGCATAGCTTTAGATCTTATTTGAGCTGCCTTTAAATAATACTTAAAATCAAGAAAAGGGGAGGAGAAGCAAGCAGTATATAACTACCAGCTCTCTGCAAACTGGAACGAAGTACTGTTAGATCAGCAACTCTGTAACTGTGGTCCATAGTGTACTTGCTCTTTTATACCCTTCTTACAGATGCCTGATGAATTGCCTATTAATTCCTTTACTGCTAATGAGATATGAGTATGAGCAATAAGTACAAGCTCTATGAGCATCAAATGAAGAAGTTCAGTGTGGGAAAGCTCCTGTTGGGCATTTCAATTTATTTTTGAACTGTGTACTTTTCAGGCCAGTATTTTTTCCCACAAGGTCTTACCTGATGGGTTTTTTTGTCAGGCACCTCTGTTATCCAGGTGACAGCAACAGATGCTGATGACCCAACCTACGGGAACAGCGCAAGAGTAGTGTACAGTATTCTCCAAGGACAACCATATTTTTCTGTGGACTCTCGGACAGGTATGTTATTTCGTCACGGAATGAGGCAGTGTTAAAACCAAAAGAAAAAAGTTTCAAGCAGACAGAAAAGGCAAGCAGTTTCTCTGTGGTAAGAGAAACATATTTCTATGGCTTGGAGCCAAGATAGAGCAGCACTGTGAGAGGGTTAAAGCAAGGCTGTGGTAATGAGCTCCAGAAGAAGCACGTGCTTTCTGCAGTCATATATTCATCTGAATGACCATATTCTGCAGCTCAGGAGCTGGGTGGGTTTGGTGCTGTAAATACTCTTGTTGGCTTTTATCATTGCAACAATGTCTTCAGCACATCTAGTTGGTAACAAGGCTTAGTGGAAAAAAGCAAGCTATGAACCAACCAGGACTGCAATGTGCAAGCTAAAGGATACAGTTATCTGGAGTAGTTTTACCTAAGGGTGTTCTTGTTAATAACCTTAAACTTATCTATAGGACATCCTCTCTGTTTTGCTTGCTTTCTCTCTCTCTTTTTCTGTGTATATCCAAGGTTTATATCCAAAAGAGGAATCTGACAGGTTTTGACAGTTTCTAAAGGGCATCTGCAGTGCTAAGGTCAGAAACTCATGAGATGATAGTCACTGCTGAGCCCTGGGGGACAAAATAGAAAAAACACTGCATAATATACTTCTGAAAGTTAGCAGTTTATGGAGTAGGTGGTCTAGCCAAAGACAAACTTGTACGTGGCATGTTATTTCCTCAGTTCTTTACAATATAAATAAAACAGTAATGTTCATTTTGTAATGAGTTTATCAACCACAGACAAATGAGGGCATAATCACAGATTGGCTAAGTACTGAATGATTTCTAAGAAAGCAAAGCAGCAATATTCAGTGTCAGATCCAGCACAGATTAACTGCTAGAGTACAACTTAGACAGAAGATAGGACCTTAAGTCCAAAATCATGTACTTGATTGGTATTTAACCCAGAAAAGGTCTTTCTCTCCATTTATTAATTTCCCAGTAACTTAGACATGCATCTCTGGACATGTCCAGAGCTGCCTCAGCCTTTACAAATGGGCAACAGGGCACCTGTTTAGGCTAAGCGCAGTTATGAGCCAGAAACTGTTTCCCCATCACAGGCACAGAACTCTAACCAGCTTCCCCAGTGCAAATCCACCTGCAGGATTTGGTAACCCACAAAATGCAACTGCAGCTCTCACGTTCTTCTAAAACAGAGCTAGAGCATAAACAATCACCAGCTCCTTTATATTGATGGGTAGTGATTAAAGCACCAATAGCGGGCAACCCATTTCAACACACTCCACTGCTAGAAGCATTTGGGGTTCTTATCCTTCACCTACCGACACAAGCTCTTGGTTCCAGAAGTGTGCTCCTGTTCCTGTTCTGTCCCTGGCCTCACAGATGCTGAATGAATGTATATGTGAATGCACAACTTCAAAGGAAAGCTGGAAGCCTCCTTTTCCTTTTATTCAGAATACTTTTACAGCCTGTCCACGATCATATTACCCTAGAAGGTAAAAAAACATGGATTTAAATCCCCTCAGGTGGAGTAGGCAAAGGCCCCTGAGTCTCCCACTTCCCAAGAAACCATCTGGCTGTTATAGAAAAGAAAGGACATCACCTCTGCTCTTTAATACTTTTTTTTAAGAGAGCAAACCTCATGCAGTTTGGTGAAAGAAATGGTATCAGCACCTTTATTTGGGGATCTGAGCCTTTCCCATAAGGTTTTAAGGTTCATCACCATCCTCAGCATTTCTTTGCTGACCAGTTGTGTGCAGCAGCATCGGAGGCTCCCTGCTCAGCATGGCTGCTCCTCTGGGTCCCTTTTGGAGCAGCATGAATCCTGCTCTGGCTCTGAGTCCTGGTGCCCTGGACTGGACCTCCTCTAGGGACCAGAGGCCCCAAACATAGGCATGGCAGAGCCTGGCTTTTAGGCACTGATGTCTTTTTTTAGCTCTAGACTGTTCTGTATTAAGGCCAAGCCAAGAGTGGCAATTCCTTACAAAGTATTTGTATATGGAGAAAATAGTTCCCAAAATGCTAAGCGTTTTCATATCTTATTTATATCCATGGGAGTTGAGGAGCTACAGCACTTCATGGGAGTCACTCAACTTTGCAGGATGAGATTCTTAAGGACTCCACATAACAAGATTAAAATAATGCACTGCGAATTGTTCGGTACTGGTCACTATTTCTTCCCTTCTACATACAGCGATAATTGCCACCGCAATATCTTTTTACTGCTTTTTTATTAAACCCATACATTGTTTTTCTGCTAAAAATAAAGACTAAACGCAGATCACTCAATAGTGTCCTGATGTGCAAGTACTGCACGTTGAGCCGTGTGACCGGCACGGTGCCCGGGGCTGACACTTATTTGCCCCCACACGGGAGGGCAGCCCCGAGCGCATCACGGGGCCCTTAGCGCCCTAAAAATTGTCTAAAAATTGTCCCCGGCAGCACATGCCCTGGGCTGCGTCCCCAGGCACTGCGGCTCTCCCGCTCGGGGACCCTGGGGCTGTGGAGCAGCCTGCTGACCGGCCGTGCCCTGCCGCAGAGGGGCAAGCTGCGGGCAAAGCGGTGCTGGAGGCGTGAGGAACGGCTCGTACTGGGAGTACTGGGGGGTGACAGCTCTGAGACCCACACCCACGCTCCGCAGTCCCGGCAGACGGACGCAGGGGAGGGCAGCATTCAACGCGGGGAAAGGGAAGGAGGGCGTTCGCTACCGGCCCCGACGGCCGAGGAAAAAGCGAGAGGAGGGTCCCAACCCCGGGGCAGACACCCGGGGAGCTCGGGCGAGGCGAGGCCGGTGCCTGCGGCTGCGGACAGCGGCGGGACCCGCTTCCCCGGCGGCGCCGGCAGCGCTGCCCGGCCCGGCGCCTGGCAGGCTCCATACGAGAAGTGTTGCTGCCACCTCACGTCCTCTCGCAGTAGTGTTACCCCCACGAAAGGGACGGGGGGAGCGGGGCCACCTCCCGCCGACACCCCCGGGGCGGGAGCAACCTGCCCGAGCCATCTCTATCTCCCCAAAATCTGCTCTCGTAGCCCCCGGCGTGGGTCCCGAAAGACCCGAGCGAAGCCCGGGCGCTTATGCCGGGTTGCCGCGTGGGTAGGGATGCTCTGGAAAACTCGTCTTGCTCCCTCTTTTTAGCTAATCGCATCACTCCCACCTTTCGTGCGGACGCAGCACTCTGTTCCCCAAACGCCTCTCCAGCTCCGTTGGAAGGCAACATTTTAATTTTGAACAGACGGCCTGCCCCAGAGCTGATGCATTTTAACTGGGCTGCTTTAAAATTCACGCCTTCTGTTAAGCTGCATTTAATTTGGGTGAGTTTTACTCTGCCAGGAAAGGTGAGACTGAATGTGGAGTCTGGTCTCATTCCTGACATGGGGAATACGATGCAGGAGCAAGAGCACTCCACCTTTTTTGTGTACTCCTTAACTGTCATTTCTTTTGTTCCCAAACCCTTTTTTCCCCTTCAATTTTAGGCTTGATTAGAACAGCTCTAATGAACATGGACCGAGAAGCAAAAGAATATTACGAAGTGATTATCCAGGCCAAGGATATGGGTGGACAGCTGGGAGGATTAGCTGGAACAACCACAGTCAACATCACCCTCTCTGATGTCAATGACAATCCACCCAGATTTCCACAGAGTGAGTACCCGCTGCGCCAGGACAGGCAGAAAGAGTTGGCTGAGTTGTACAGCTGCTCTTTGCTCTCATTACAGCCGTTTTCAAACTCAGGATAGTGACAATTAGAGGTGGGCAGAATTTCAGATTGATGAAGGAACTTTCCTTCAGAAGAATGTCCAAATGGAGCATTTACCACCTTGTCTTTCAGAAAAGATGTCTGACCTCCAAAATCATCAAAAACAACACTTTTTAAAAGGTGGAAAATTTACGGAAAAAGGAAAGGAGGAGATCTTTTGTGTTCCTAGACTGCTCATGGCCATTGCCTTTGGCTGTTAATTGCTGCCCTGATCCTCTTTTCATCCTATCTCCAAACGGATGTCTGTCAAATCAGGCACATGTGGCGGTGGTGGAAGTTGAAAGATAATTCATTCAGAACTCCAGCCAGGCCACTGCAGGGGAGCATCTGGTAGCTGTGCTGCCAGTATGGAGTGCGTTGTCATACAGACTGCTCTCCAGGAAAGGTTCACCTAAACCTTGGCAATATATAGTTAAACCCTAAGCTATGTGACAGCCACGGTTAATGGAATGCAAAAATAGGCAACTCCATTGTTATCAGAAAAGTTACTTTGTATTTACAAAAGTGAGTCTCAAAGCAAGGTTTGCAATATTTTGCTCTTTCTTTTTAAAATTTTTTAGATCAAATTTGTCTACATAATTCTATATTACTGTTAAAAATTCAAAAGAAACTTTTCAGGTTTGATTGAACTAAATCTTTCAAAGGTTATACTTTTTTTAAAAAAAAGAAAGCTGATTCTTCTGGTGGTGTAGATCAGTCTCAAGCCAGTTTGGTTTTGCCATTTTTCTCATCTAGCTGAGAAATGAAAACTCCTGCAGTTCTTTTTGTTCCTATTCTTCTTCTCCATCTGTTTCTGCATGTTGCACTGCTAAATCAAAGCACTCCACTAAGATCAGCAAGAAGCCTCAACTTCCACTTTTCTTCTTCTGTCAGAGCAACTTGTTGAACATACCATTACCAATCCTGTTTTGAAAGTGGCATGAATTGTATCTGTTTGATATCAAACCCTTGATTAAGAAATATGACAATAGATCAAACCCCATCCTTGGTGTTATTCTGCCTTACAAAGCTCAATAATTGGTGTAGTCAACAGTGAGAGTGGAGCAAGGAAGGGTTGAACATAAAGTATGATGTCAGAGAAGTATTTTAGATACAACATTTATATTTTTAAAACACACTTTTAAAATAGCAGCGCTCTCTTTCCCCAGGCTTGCTGCTAAGCAAATTAGTGATGCACCAAATGTGCTCAAGACAGGGTTTGTAGGGAGAGGTAGTATATTTTAATAGAGTAACTGGTAAATTTGGAAGAAACTGGCAAGCTTCTGAGCTCTCAATCCCTTGTTCAGGGCTGAAAAGAAGTTTGTAACGGATTTGAGAAAAGATTTGTGGTCCTCAAAACTTGTGTATTTATTCCCTCTGTACAAGCCAATCTAGTAAAAGGTCCTTGTCCTATTAAATCTGTTTCATATCTTGCTTTATATCATGGCTGCAACAGCACTGGTGTTAATTGCCCTATTTTTCTAGTTGAAGTTCCCGTTTTCAGGTATATTGCTGTTTTCAAAAGAACTTGTTGAACAAACCTGTTGATACTACAAACACCTAAATAAAAATTTCCCAGGCAATTCAGTTGGGCTGTGGCTTTTTAAGGGAAATCACACTGGTGTTGCAGCTTTGGGAAAGGCACTAGAGACTCCCTGCAGGCTGTGCAGTATTGTGGTGTGCCCTGATCCACTCTTTGCATTGTTGTGCAGTTTTCAGTTCCTTTTCACAGCCTGTTTTTTGCTCCCCTCTCCCTCTCTGCTGCTTGTGCCAGAGCATTATCAGATGAGTGTGCTGGAGTCCGCTCCCGTCAGCTCCACTGTGGGCCGCGTGGTTGCTAAAGACCTGGATGAAGGCATTAATGCGGAGATGAAATACAGCCTTGTGGATGGAGATGGACTGGATGTCTTTGATATTAACACTGATCCTAATTACCAAGTTGGCATCATAACTGTAAGAAAGGTAGTAAAGTTTCCTTTTTATAGTAATTTATATGGCTAACAGTCCTGGTTACATTTTATGTGTGCAATATTCCCTTATGCCTGTAGTAACTTGGTTCCCATTACATGACAGTAGCCCCTTTCCTGCTATAAAACACAATTTCTTTAACATTCATTGCTAAAATATGAAAGCAGACTGTGTTCCTAGGAGCAACCTTTAAAAAGTGGGGACAGCATTAGCATAAACATGTCTTTTCCCACCGAAGGAATGTTCTGATTCACTATTTATCTATTTAAATATTCTCTGTAGCTTAATTATCCTACAATGCAAGAAATTAGATCAATATTTGCATTTGAACTGTACACATTTTTCACTCCGGTGTCCCACAAACAATAATAAAGCATGCCTTAGAATTATTTATAAACCAATAAAACCTAGGCAGTTTTTTTTTTAATTGCTGCTTGAAGATCCATAAATGCTAATTAGGCTAGAAGAAGCTGTCTCTAAAATGGCAGCTGTGAAACTGCTTGTACTCTGTACCCCAGGCTATGCAGAAAGGCATCGAGTATTTTGCTTAGACTCCCTGCTATAGGATATTTATTCTACAATCTTACATAAATGCTACAAGTTCAACTCTGTTTCTAGGTTATGAAATTGTAACCATATTTCTGCCTAAGCATATCTAGTGTACTAATAAGGAAGTATGGTCTCCATTTAAATAGCCTGGGACTAAATTGTGCACTAAAATGGAACAACACATGGGAGAGATTTGACCCTGCAAGCCTCTATGCCCTACAGCAAAGCATTTAAGCATGTATTTATGGTCACCTTTCTCCAACTCTTGTTTATGCACACTAGTCCCTAAAGTTAAGCATGTTTGCTGGAATGAAATAGATGTTGAATGCAAACTCTAACGTAATTTTTCACTTCTTTATTGATGAAAGAAAATAGTTTCTTTGGAGTAAATGTGTCAATAAGCTTGACTTTTGTTATTATGAATGCAATTTTACTAGTTGTTCATGTATGTCAGGAGAAGTTAGAAAAATTTATGGCATCAATCATACCAGATATGTACTGGCATCAGGTACATACTGCTCAAACCACCTGCTGTACATAAATGTTTATAAAATTCTATATATGACTGTAGCTTTTAGTAATGTTACGATTATCAGTAGCCAAATATTGGGAAAGTTGTCCTTTGGATCCACTTAAGCAAAAAAAGAAAAAAAGATTCAACTGGTGTTGATGTAAAAGGATATCAAAATGGGGGGGAGAGAATTTCTAAACCCAGAATGAAATCTTCTTTGAAAGAAAGCAAAACTTTCTCTTTCATTTTCTAGACAGATTTCCCAAACAAAATAACTAACACTTCTATCACGGACATCAAAAAGTCAGAATTTACAGTTACAGATAAGACCACTGCTCGTGGTGTTGTGGCCGGTTGTCTCAGCCCACTAACCCCACAAAAAGTTGAGCACCTCCTGAAGAGCTACAGCTCCTTCAAAGCTCCCTGCCTGGGAGGCTGATACTCACCCCAGAGGAGGACAGCCCGGGTGAGACAGTGGTGGATTACGTAGCCAGCACGGAGCCCAGCACCCAGGAGAGCCCCGTGCTGCCCTCCTCCCCGGCCACTGGCCCCTCAATCACTTTCTCACAGCAGCTCTTGCTAAATCCCACCTGCATGGCACACCTCCTGGTGCCTGTCTCAGCACTGGGGGAAGGCGGACGAAGATGAGGAGAGGATTCCACGGGTTGCCTTTCCTCTCGGCTGTGTTCTGCAGCATGCTCAGTTCGTAGGAGAAGGCAACCTGCTTGCCCTCCCCATGAGACCGGTGTTGGAAAGAGGTTTGAACGCACCCATGGAAGACAAATCTGATGAGGTGGGGCAGCGGTGCTGAGGCACTGGCACATGAGAGGATCAGGAGGGAAAGCCATGGTTGCTGATGAAGGAGTCCAAAGCAAGCTGCGGGTGTCTGAACTCAAGAGCATCAAAAATGTGATGACCTTGCACGCTTGTTTGATTTTCTCACTTTTTCTAACTAGGTGATTGTCTTTTCCTAATGCAGTTGGGGTTTATAGTTATTAAGTGTTTCTGTGATTTAACTGCTCTTTTTATAACTTAGCTTTTTAGTGTATGTGCAATGTTTCTCACATAGTTTTTTTCACATGAGAAACCATGAGATATAATGGCCTCTTTCTTAGTATATGTTTAGGCAGCTTTGCATTGCACATTCCTTGCCAGATGGACAATAAGTGTTACTTAGTCATGTAAATATATTTTATTGCTATTTTTTACAATGCATAACTATGCAACTGGTAGACCATAATGACTCTGCAGTAATGGGTAATATGTTTGTAGATCTAGCTAAATCCTTGCTGACAAGTGCTATGCCTGCAGTAGTCACTGATTTACCAAGTGGAACTAAGGGCAGCAGAAGCAAGTTTCAGATCATCTGTTCGTACCTGCTGCCACAGGTTGCACAGTTCATACTGTATTACTGCAGAGCATCTCCAGTAACACTGGAGCATCATCTCCCCAACACAAGAAAAACAGTTCCCATTCCAGTCTTCATTCCTCACCCTCATGTACTAAATGTTGAGTGAGTTTTAGTTTTATAATTTCAAGAACTCCGGTCTTTCATCAGGCGTTCCTATGCAGGACATCAGTACTGGTAATTTTACTGTGAAAGCGTGAGCTTTTTTATGTCACTGCAATGTTTCCGCTTCTGAAGAAAGAAGCTGTTGTGGCAGTAGACAAGTACTGAAGCCTCCACCGAATTCAGGGGGTGTTTTGAGGCCCATAGTACATACTCCTGCCATGCCTGAGCATGTGAAACTTCTGCTGATGTTGCTTAAACTAATACACATCTCATGGATGCAGAATTGGCCAGCTGCACTATCATGCAGGGCGGAAAAGAGATGGGTTATGACTGGCCAAGGAGGACTTCACTGCTACAGTAATGATCTTCGCACCTTTGGCTTCCAGTTGCTTTGGCATCCTCCTTCTTCTCTATTTTCCTGCCCATCTCCTTGCCCCAGTCTGGTGGTAGGTCTTCAAAAAGAAAGAGCTGAATAGGAAAAGCGAAGTTGTTGGATGGGAACAGCAGTCATCTTATTGTAGTCTAAATGAACCAAGGCTGTGCATGGTAGTTCCACACGTGACGCTCAAATCCCTATGTATGAATAAAGCCATGTTTTGAAAGCCATTCATGTAACAAAAAGGAGTATGTCCCACTGGCCGACCCTAAGAATTGGGCCATTTCTTTTCTGGTACAAAGTTTGTCTTGCTCAGGATCTGTGCCAGCTAAGGGGATCCAGTTGTGTTGGTTTTCAGCATTAAAACTCCTCAGATTATACAAGTAAAGAGTTGTGACCATTTAACCATAGCGAGATTGCTTGTAGCTTCTAACTGCAGCTTGAGAAGTATGACTGTGTCCTCTGTAAGGTGTACGTCATCTGGTGAAATTTTTTTGTATATGTTGGACTGGCCCTTCCATACTGTCATTCTGGTTTGTGAAATGCTTTTAGTCATCTCTTATTGAGACTGGTAAATTGCACATTAAATATGGAATTCTCCATTTAGTTCTAATTGGGTTTTGGAGAGGCCCTATTCTCTTCAGGGATCTGTGAAAAGAAGAGGGAAGGGAAATGAAAAATTTATTTATTGAAAAGTTCAGTGTCAGCATTAATTATTTCTATATCCATGTTCACCATGTAAGTAGTTTTATCTAGATAGGAAATAAAATTCATGAAACTACTAACAGAGGAAGCTACCCCCTCTTTATCCATTATCTCAGGAAAGAAAAGAATAAAAGCCATTCCCACTCCTTGTTTCAAATAATACTTGAGTATTTCATACAAAGTGGAAGAGCTCCCACAGGAAGAGGTCAGACTACCTCATAATGCTTTGAAATTAAACTATTCTCTAGGCAGGGAGGAGATTCAAATCCTAGCACTCAGCACACCTGGATTGTGAACATGTGTTTAAGACACTTACTGAGAGGAGAAAAACCCCACTTCTAGAAGGATGGATTACTGATAAAAACTGGTACAGGTCCTGCAAGAGAGGCCGACCCTGTCCTCTGCTCCCACCGGAGCCCTTTAGCAGCTTGGCAGACAGGGCTCTCTGGAGACAAGACTCTGATCTGCTCAGGGAGAAAAGAGGATGCTAACTAGGACCTCCACCTCATGTGTGAGCATCCTTGTCCCTGCCACCAGGACCCATTTTGAGGAACCCACTCTTTGCATCTTTACCTTATTTTCAGGTGCTCCCATACTGTCTGTTTCTGCCTGTATTTTCCTCAGAGTGGCATGAAACACACTGGGTGAATCACAATGCAGTGGTGGTGTGGCTGCTTTAATTTTCATTTCAGCAAGAAGAATGAAAGAATATGTATTCTGCAATGATCTGCAAATATTTTTCCTGGCTTTTTCAGTTCAACTGTTAAATTAAAAAAAAAAAAAGGTGTAGACAGTGCCATTTCTAATACTACTGTCACTCAATGCTTTGTCTCCATCTGCAAATATTTACCTTTGTTACCCTTATGATTAAAAATCATAGTAAAGATTTATTTTAAAAAAGAAGCATCAGTTTATATTAGAGGGCATCCTTTACTTCTGAAAATTAAAATTATATGGCCTAAATCATATGGCTCAGTGTGCCTAATGCCAGATTTTTTTTTTTTCTCTTCAGCCTTTAAGTTTTGAGAGCAAGAAAAGCTACACCTTGAAAGTAGAGGGTGCCAACCCCCACCTGGAAATGCGGTTCCTGAACCTGGGTCCCTTCCGTGACACCACCACAGTCCACATCAGTGTGGAGGATGTAGATGAACCTCCTGTATTCGAGCCCAGCTTCTACTTTGTGGAAGTGCCCGAGGACGTGGAGATTGGAACCACCATACAGATCATTTCTGCCAAGGACCCCGACGTGACCAACAACTCCATCAGGTCTGTCCCATCTTTGTGTGTTCCCCCAGAAGTGCTCCTGGTACGTCCGGTTGGTGGGGCGGTGATGGGACTGAAACAGCACTGGTGGGAGGGACTCTCTCTTTTTAGTCAGTAGTAGTCATCAGTGGGTTTAGTCAAACTAGATCTCACACACTGAGGGGCTCTCCTACAACTGTCAAAGCAATGCAGGAGCTCACCCTTGCCTTTTCTGTGGTATGGAGAACATCTGCATCTAGCATTGCAATGAACTGGTCAGGCATGTCCTGATAGCGTGCATCAAAAACAAACCCCAGACTCTCATGCCTTTACTGGCATAAAACCTGACAGCATCACTGAGAATCTGCTGCCATACCAAGAGGAAAGTAATCAACTCACTTCTCCTTTCTCCCCTTCTGTTTCAAAGCCTGCCTTTGTCAACAGCGCAAATACACAGCTACTTTTGGAGTAGAATGAATGCATACTAATAAGTATTAATGAACCACTAAATTATACAGTGTCTGGTCAAACCTGCAGAGCTAGATATTCCCATGAGGAGTTAATAAAGGTAAAGGTGTATTTACAGCCATGGGATCTTTGTAGCTGCAACTCAGCAAGGAGCCGAAGGAGCAGATCTGTGTGATCACAGCACTCTTTTCCATAGTGGCTGCCAAGCGCAGTTTATCAGAGAAGACTGTTTTTCTCCAAGGCCAGCCCACATACTAATTTTCACAATCTGCAGAAAGTCGGAGTGACTGCAAGTTAATAATCCCAGCAGGTCGGCTGCTTCTGTCATCCAAGAAACACTTTGGGTGTTGAGCCGCTCTTTGCCTAACCTTGCGTCAGTCCAGCTTCTGAATTGTCTACGTTCGGGAACAGTCCTGGGAAATACAGGAGGGAGTCAAAACATCAAATATTTGGAGTTTTTGAAGGAAGTTAAATCTATATGAGCCACTCTGTGGGCTTCAGTTAGGAGATCTGAGCAGACACAAAGCCTGTTCTTCTTAATGATATTGCTTTCTGTGTTGCTGCTCTAATTATTTTTTTCATCTCTGCTACCTTAATATACCTATCTTTTCTACCTACATTATAAGGTTATCATACGTCTCATGACACTGTCTCAAATTCTTCAATAAAACTAAGTATTATACTGTCTGCAACACAATTTCATTAGCCTGAACTTTTTCCACTTGCATCCTATTTTGCTGATTACTGTCTAGCATTATCCAAACAGTGCAGTGCAAACAGCTTTGTGCTAATCTGCTTAAAGTAGTGTAAGAATAATTCTGCGGACTATCAGAGGGTAGAAGTGTTCATTGTTATTTTTAATGAGGTTTTTCTTAGTTTTCTTCAGAGCTTTCCAGTCACTACCCTTGATGAAACAGCACTCTGTAAAGCACAGAATGCATCACCAAATATATTTTTAAAAAAAAAAAAAAGTTGCAAATATGCAGACTCCTTTGTAACTCCGTTCCTTCCCAAATTTCTTCCTCTTTTTCTTCCCATCTTTCTCCCGTCCCACTTTCCTTTCTTTCCTCCCTCCTTCCCTCCTTCCTCCCCCACACCTATTATGTACAAATGTAAATGATTGGGGTAGAGAAAACAGGGAAAAAAAAGAATAAATACCATTTGTAATGCTATCTAAAATGCAGATGTTAAGAATTAGTGCTCCTTGCCTCTCGTGTGGTCTCCTCCATCCATGCCAAATCTATGCAGTATCAGTCTGGCAATGTTTTAGGCTTGCTCTGCATTCACTTTGCACAGAGCAAGCAAGATAAAAAAACAAAATCCCAGACACGTATTTTGTTATACAAGCTGAAAACCATCTGAAATTAAAACTGTAACCTGACCCCTTCTGTTGCCATTTTTTCATGTATGGAAAAGCCAGAACACATTTCGGAAGGGCTCACTAAACACAGGGGAACTCTCAAATCCTCATTTTCCCAGCATCCAGTATCTGGACTCCCACACTGTGAAATTCTGATGACTGGAAATATGCCATGATTGTTGTTAAGTGATTCAGGAAGATTGCCTAAAGAGTACAGTGGAAATGAGTGTGAAAGAGCAGGTATTATTAACAGAATTTACATGGAGAATCCAGACAAAACTCCACCTGTGCCTCTTGACACTAGTGATTAATACCACACCACTAATCACAAGGTCATATTCAATTTCAGATACTCATTGGCCTTAAACTGTCAGTGAGAAATTCTTTTTATAGCCCTCATACAAGAATAATTATTATAGCAAAATATAGCAACACTCATACTTATTTCCTAAATAAATCAAATACCTCAGAAATCTCTTTATTTAAGAAGAGATGGGAAGTACTGGGAAGGAAAGGGAAGCAAACCTGCCATCTTACCCTCTTTGATTTTTCTGAAAAGAAGTGTAAAAGAATTTCCCAACAACACAGCTCAATAGTAATTTATATCCCAGTTTAATAAGTCCCTATATAAAGATCAGGCTGGCATGCTTGTTCCGGTGAATGCATTTGTGCTGAAAGGAGAAAATTCAGAAGAAAGAGCCCTGTTCAGCATTCATTATGACTAATACTTGCAATTCCCATCAACTTTGAAGAAAGAACCAACAAAAATGAGAATATGCCTGGGCTCTGTTCTGGGCTGTGGCATTTACATAGGCGCATGTGCGGCTTTTGCCAAAGGATCTCTTACCATGCTAACATAGTTAGCTAGGAAGGCAACTCATACATCTACTGTTAAGAGCAAGGTGATGCATGTGAAGGGTATTGAGTATTTTACACACCCTGCGAAACGGTCCCTCTGCCCAAGTACAGCAGTGAGACCTGTCAGTCAGCTGCCTCCCTGTCTGAGTTTTCTGGTCTGCAGGTACCACCACACTCCCCTGCTCACGGTTGCAAGAAGCTTGTTCCCAGCATTAAACTGACATGATATTGGCCAGGCAGGTTCAGTAATTATGATGAATCAACCTCACCGAGGGAGCTGTTTTTCTGCCTGGATGATATGAGAAAGCCACTCATCATCCCCCTTGCGCTGACATGGCTCAATCAGTAGGATGGCCCAGGGTGCAGGTGGAGTTTATTCCCCTGAAGAAGGACAGAATACAAAAGCATGAGGAAGGGAACAGTTCCTCCTCATCAGCCTAGGTGCCCAGAGAATGAGCTGATGTACAGTCATTTTCATCCTGTCTGAATTGTTCCTAATGAAGGGGCGTAATTATTTTGCTTAGTAAAAGAAATCACACTCCTCACTGACAGATTTTCTCTGTAAAGCAGAGGTTCCTGTGCTGAGCTGTGCCTTGTTTTGAGGCTTCTTCCTCTAAATCTTCCTGTCTTCCAGCTCCATCCAAATAGTACTCACCGTTAAAAGCCGTTAGCACCATGAACTCCTAGTTTTTTGAGCATCTCACTCTGTACCTATACAAGTCAATGGAGTACATAACTAGGCTGTGGAAGAATGTGGATCTGCTGTGTATGACAGTATTCTCATTGCTGGGGTACTACGTTGGCTATGACACACGGTTTTGACAAAGGTTGCATAATATTTTTAATATGTACTCTTGCAGATACTCAATTGACAGGAGCAGTGATCCGGGACGGTTCTTTTATGTCGACATTACATCAGGAGCACTGATGACTGCAAGACCTCTTGACCGGGAGGACATTTCTTGGCACAACATCACTGTGCTGGCCATGGAGCTGAGTAAGGAGAATGCAGACTGTACATAGATTAAAGAGATAGAATAGACAAAGCAGGCTGAGAGATCTGAATTCAGCAATTCACATGTACTTATGCACTGTGTGGGAAGCCGTATTAACTGAATTATGCTTCTGATATCAACAAGCAAATGCTGCATTTTATTTACTTTTTATGCTCCTTTTCACAGGGTGGTGGGAGGAGTAGAGGCTGGCAATTAAATGCAGAGTGCTGCTTTTTCAATTTGTTAGTATTCCAGGGATTTATTTAAAACTCTTCCTGATGGGTTTCTGCAAGAACTCTATCTCTTCAGAAGGGCTAGGCAGCTAAAGCAGATGTTGTAAAGGCTGTACAGCTGCCAGAGCTGCCAGTCCTACCTGGGAGGATTGAGTGGTGCAGGGACTGGTAGGCAGCAATGATCCTACACTGCTAGGTCACTAGTTGAAGTCTGCTCTGGTTCAGCAGCAAGTAAATGTCATCACCATCTGCTTGCTGCATAAATAATTTGGGCCATAGTGCTTTGGAATATTCTAGTATGCTAAACTTGTTATGCTTTGGAGTTTTACAATGAGCTAAAACACATCTCAGGATTCATCCATGCCAGGTATTTATGAAGACTATGAGAACAAGGAGATGCTGATCATTTCATAGTGTCAGCATGAAAAATTTAGCTAAGTTTGAAATATTAACTTGATGTGAGCTTCATAAAGGAGCTTGGGATATATAAGCAAATAAAATAAAAGGGTCACCCAGTCTTCACCTGAAATCTCTTTGGTCCACATAGCTTTTGCTCAGGATCTGTTCATCTGCTGAGGGGCAGCAGCTTTTCAGAAGCTTGCTGCCAATAGCTGAGTCATTCCTCATGTCTGAGAGAGCTCCCTGCACATCCAGGCTGTACCAGAGATACAGGGCAGTTTGAGAGAAAAAAGTTTCAAGAAGCTTGCCCAAAATGCAATCAGCCAACTTGAAGTTAGTAGAGGGAATATTTCACAAGAGCCAGGGTGACTCTGCCACATATTTGCAGGCTGTTCCAGCACACGATGCCTTTCTGTCCCCTTTTTAGTACTGAGACTGTGTTGGTGACACAATAGGAACTCACGCCCATCTCTTTTGAAGGTAGTTTTATTTTCAGCCACCAATGGCCATTGCAACTCCATGTAAATCCACATACACACATGAGTCTTTAAAAGCTGCCCCTGTAGCAGCACTCGAGGGTGAGAGCAATATGAAGGCATGTCTTCCTTTGACTCAACCTTTGTCAATCCTCTGTCAGTTTTGCTCTGAACATGTGCAGCACAATATTTTAATTCAGTGAATAGTTTCAAAAATGTCATAGTTGTGCACTCCTGAATAAAGCTCCTAGTTTTAAAAGTTAGATCAATATTACTAAGAGTGTAAATGCAGACATTCATCTGCCATAATGACAGGTGCATTAGCAAGGTATGTATGGATAAGTAGGAAGCTGAAGGATTAAATTATAAATCAGGGAGAAACAATACAGTTTAAGAGTATTATCTCAGTGATATAATGTGACACGTTATGGATACAGTACCTTGAACATTTAAGAAAATTCCAGAGTGTAAGGAATGCTCTATTGTTTATATGAATGTATCATTTCTTACTATAGAGAGAGCTCTTTTTGGAGATGAATCCACAAAGTGGTATGGCTAAAAAGAAGATGAGAACACTAATTTTTAAGAATTTTCTGGATTTTTGCACTTTTTCTGACCTTTTAATAATTATTTCTTTTTTTTTTTTCTTTCTTCTTAGAGTTTATCATTAAATAAGGGGAAAAAAGATGTTTGGGGGCCAAAAAATACAGTAAAAAAAAAAAAAGATTCTGTCGCCACTTAGTTTGGGAATTGTGAAGATATGTGAAATGATGTATGGATTTACTGGCAAAGAAAGCTAATGAACCAGTGGGACAGAAATATCACAAATGATGTCATGCAGAATGTAAAATTTTCATTGCAATTTTAAGCTTCAGTGAAAGCTTTTCTGTACAATTTCATGTGTTATTACATTTTAACACACACACACCCCCCATACAAAGACACTATTTTTGAGTTCAAGGAACATAAATTCTGAACAAAGCTGTATCTGACCTGCAGAATTACCACTTTCAACAAGCTCTAAACAACAAGCCTATCCTTAAAAGACTCCCTTCCTAATTTGTGCCACCAGTACCAAGGCTCAACAAACAGTATTGCCCAGTCAAAGGGCAATAAAAAAAAATATGGGGCATCGTCTAAAACTTTTGTTATAGAAATAGTCCCATTGGACTGAACCAGGTTGAAGCCTTAAACGGAATTTGTTTGAAAAAGATGTGATTAGATGGGAAGCCAGGATAGATAGAAAGCAGCATTTGTAACTTCATTCTGAGTCACACAACCCACAAGTGACTGCAGTTCCCGATGGGAAAATGTCATGTAATGTGAGTCAGTAGCAAAAAAAGCTGCTTTACCTCTTGAGCAGAGCGAGGAGCAGCCCTTTCCCCTTCCTGTATATTGCCTTTCCTTATGTTGTGCCTCCTCCTTCCAGACAACCCCTCGCAGGTGGGCAGCGTCTCTGTGACGGTGAAAGTCCTGGACGTGAACGACAACGCGCCAGAGTTTGCACGGTTTTATGAAGCTTTTGTTTGTGAAAACGCCAAAGCGGGGCAGGTGAGAAACGTTAGTAACACCAGGTGTTGGGGAGGGGATGCTGTCCTACACAGAGACAGCGTGCCAGAAAGGGTGAGCGTTGGAAAAAGGGCTCAGCTAACCACACGTTTCATGTGAACTCTCGTCAGCAGCTGCTTGTGCTTCTTTCCAAAGGCAAGCACATCTCACCAGGATTAGCATCGTATAAAGCACCTCTTTTTTCTCCCGCAGTAGTTTCCAGGCTCACTGTGCAATACACTTCATGGCTGAAATAAAGCCTTCCTTTGGGCAGGTGCCAGCAGGCAAACACCAAGTGTGTCCTGTAGCAGCAACAGAGAGGAGAAGTGTTATGAGAAGTGCCACGGAGTCAGCCCAGCCCACATGCGACAGACAAGGCTTACTGTTAAAAGACCCTATTTATAAGAGCCTTAAGCACCTCCGGACTTATGGGAGCTGGACATAACATACTACATCAGCTTCAAAGGGGTGCCAAACTGAACCTCTTCTGCCATGAACTGGAGATGACAAAGAGTCATAGACAACACAGAGCTTACCGCTCTGCAAACTGTAAACCAGCACCTCCAAGCAAGTGGTGAAGCCTCTTTGCTCCTCTCCCTTCCAAACCCCATCAAAGCCCTTGAACAAGGTCTGCCTGTGTCACAGATGGACATGAGTTCTCCCTCGCTGGAGGTAGCGCAAGCCCTACTGCTGATCGCTGATGGGGAGGCGACCTGGTGCTTCACCACCTATGGTCCACGGTGGGGACATGTGTCTCCTAATGAAAAGCTGACTAGCACAGTTTAAACATAGATGCACCACTCATGATTTGCGAAGGAAAAATTATGCTAGTACTATCACTGGGTGTTCGCTGAAGCTTCTCCCAGCTTGCTGTGAAGCAGAATGAAATAGCTACTCACCACTGGGACAACTGTCCTCACAACTGTCATATACAGGATAATTTCATCTCACTAGTTTACAGAGGTCCTTAATAATATAGGGAATAGAAATCACTGCCTAGCCTTGTTCCTGGTTTTGAAGGGTGAGTGTCCTAAATAATAAGCTTTCTGAGAAATGCACGCTAATTTGGACTACTTCCTTCCATGGAGAAAGCCAAATTCTGTTACCACATTTGAAAAGTTCTGAAATCAGTTTTAAGGTGGTGAATAAGACTTTATGGGTCTGTCATTTCCCTTTGAATCCAAAAATAACTTTTGAATGCAAAAATCCAGATGAAGATTTATTCCTCGTCTAAAAAAGATGTCAGAATATTTATTCAGTCAGAGCTATAGCTCACTGTGCTTCAAGCTGATAGACCTACTTTACTAAGCCTCTATAGGTGAGGTGACAAATCTCTTTCTGGATTTAGCATTGTCTTAGTTTCTTTCCATGGTGTCATTTATTGCATATGCGGAGTGTCTGCATGGTTGCCTTTTCTCTCTTTCTTTTCTGCTGACAACTTGGGAAGAATTTAATTGATTTAGAATTAAGAGAGTGATAAAATAATCACCTGAAGTCCTTTTTCACCTGAAAAATTAAGCTGAAAATAAGTATGGGCTTTCTTACAAGCTCTCTAACGCACAATGAATCTTCTGAACACCCTGGGCCCTCAGAAGAAAAAAGAAACGTGCAACAGAAGATAGGGATGTATGAGAGAAAAGTGTCTGTTATTTGAAGCAAAATGAGTACGTCCTCCTTTGTATAAAAGTGATTTGCATGATCATAGCAAAATAAATGAAGCCTGCAAGGTCTTGAGTCTCTTCGTGATTTATCTCTTGTACCTCTGCAAGACAGTTTTATTCAAATGCTGCAGTTGCTTATATGGATATATATATAAATACGTTACCTGTTTGTTTATTTACATTATATATATATTTTGCTTCTTACCTGTTTCTGCTTTGTTCTCATATTCTGTAGCTGATCCAGACAGTGAGCGCCATTGACAAGGATGACCCACAGGAGGGTCAGCACTTCTACTACAGCTTGGCTCCGGAGGCAGCCAACAACCCCAACTTTACTCTAAGGGACAATCAAGGTAATCAGAGTGGACACAGACAGTTAGCTACTCTAATTTCCAATGCCTGAGTTGGACTTGAGAGGCTGTGTCTTACAGTGTGTGATAAGACTGCCATTTCAAATAATACCAAGTGACACCTGCTCCTTAAAGGCAGTGATAAAATGACATATTACTTAATACACTTGAAGGTTATATGATATTTTCCTCTCTATAAATATTCTCTAGCAATAGGCCCCTTTTTTCTTCTTCGAGGAAATGTGCCAGTGTTTTGTGCAAATTCAGGTCTTGTGGTCAGGCTGCAGGCATCTCGGATTACCGGAGTGGAAATTGCATTCGTTCAAAAGGAGATGCTTAAAGGTAGGATAGCAACTGGAACTAGGAGACAAATCTGAAGGGAATTACATTGCTCTTTTTTTTGTACTCTTCATGTTTTCTCCCAGGCACAGAAAGGGAAGGTTCTTGTACTGTTCCAGTCTTTTCCCCCAAGCACTTTTCTTCTTCCTCTTTGTATATCCTTGTTTCCCTAGGAAAGAGAGGGAGGTAGGGAGGAGATGCAGAGCCTTAGGGGGGTAACTTGGTGTACAGCTAAAAGTCTGCGTAAGATGCGCTAAGTAGAAACTGAAACACCAGTGGGAAGACTCATGGCAAAGCACCGGCATTTGAGTATCCTAACCAGTGGAATTTTCTTCTTTTGGAGAAGCTTTGGTGTTTCTGGAGCCTGCAGAAAAGCCCCGCTGTGGCAGGCCTTTGCATGACTGCTGCTGATAGAGGATCTCCACAGGCAGACAGCAGTGCTGAGGTCAGGTCCACACCAGCCTTCATCAGGAAAGAGGGACAACCTTGAGCGACCTAGTGCAGAGCTTTGAAAGTCAGTATGAAGGGGCTGGATTTCAGTAGGAGTTTAGTCTGTAAAGTACCACAAATCAGCATGCGATTCCAGAATAAATGGGGAGAAAGACTGGCCACCTGCAGCATCCGTGGCCAGTCCCCAAGCAGAGTGCCTGTCCCTGCTCCCATACACGCCTCCTTGTCACATTTACTTCCATAAGCCCCTGTCTGTGCCTCTGGAGGCATATGAAAGAGCAACACAGAGGCTAATAAAGAAGACCCTGCCTTCACTAACCAAACATGTCTTAAAACATGCTACTTGCAGAGTCTGGAGCCCTCCTCCACAGCATGCTAATGCTTTTTCATTCCGAAAGCAATTTTTTTCTATTGTGTCTATTGTTTTTTCTCTTCAGTGTCCCTGAAGCCTCCCCACACAATTTCTTACATTGTTATCCCCTTCTCTCTCCCATTGTCTCCCTCTTTTTTATTTTTGAATATATATTGCCAAAATAAGTGAACAAATAAAACACAACTATTGCTAAAACATTTGGCAAACTAGGCTCATTTCATCCTCAAGGCATTGTTCTAAAAAAAGAAACTCACAAAATTCCAGCATCAGATGCACTTTTTCTGTCTAAGGCCATACTTGCGAAAATTTATAGTGACAGCAGTGACTGAATGGCTGTGCCTCCCGCTCTCTGTAAAATACCAGTTTTCCAGAGATATATATCACAAGAAGCTTAGGGTAGCATTGGTTACAAATTTGAAATAAAAATGTTAAGTATCAAACCACTGACTACTTGAAATATACACATTAAGGATTAATTTACTGCCTCAGCAATTTAGAGTGTAGTAATCATTTCACTAAAAATAATTTATATTTTCATCTAGGGACCACTAAGGACTATATAAATTATATGACTTAGTCACAGAGGGGGTAGCTATACTCTGTGTCACAGGGTGGCAAGACAAGAAATAGAACCCACTTTGCTAGTGACAGCCTGTGCACGTAAACACGAGACAGCAACACTTCCCAGGCTGTGGGAAGGTGCTATTAAGATTAGCAATTGTGCTGATTACTTGGTTGTCCAATATAGCAGTAAGAGAAAGTGCAAGACGTGCAGCCTTCCTGGCAACAATTAAAACCTTGATTTAAACCGAGCAACAGATAGATCACAGTTTGCATTCTGATGAGCTGTTTTACATACTTCTTTGGCCCTTGTCATTTTAGTGTCTGAGAACTTCTTCAGTCTATTCATTCTCCACATATCTCTGGCAGACAGAGAAATCCTATTGTTCTCCACTTTATAGACGGGAATCCGGGACAAGGAGAAATTAAGCTACTTACACGCCTGGCTCCCTTTGAGTTCAGGAAAATCAGTGGCAGGTAGACATGTAAGTATCTGCAAAGATCTGGTCCTAAATGTCTTCCGAAGGCCGTAGAGGATATATGTGATAAAGCAGGGAACTGAGCTGGGCTCTCCCATCTCTTCTGTTACTGAAGTAGGGCATTGGCAAGCCATCTTCCCCAGCTTCTAAATCCAGGTCAGATTATGCTGAGAAAAAGTTGGCAGAAGAGGCTTGCTGTAAGAAGGGGATGAACAATGAAATAAGTTTAATGCATTTCCAGATTAAACTCTGAGCTGATCTTCTGTTGACCTTTAACTGCTGCCCTCTGTCTTTGGGTACCAGGACCTGATGAAGAGAGCAGCCATTTTAATGGGTGCAGGCATCAGTGTCATACCACTGCCAGGGCCATCATTGGAAACTTCTGGCAGTCCTCCCCATTGCATTTGAATTTGTCCTAGGAAAATTTTTAGCTATTTCTTCCTTCCCTAAAACTGTGGTCTACCTCACACTTTGGCAGAATGCAAAAACAGTGTGCTGAAAATCCCCAAGAACAAATGTGACCCCTTCCTCAAGCTGGTGGTGTCTGTAATGCCTGCTTCCTTGTGCTCTTTCTCCCACGCCTGGTGAAATATTTCTCTATATTATTCCTAACTATTCATAATTATTACAATTAGTTTTTAACAACTAAAAGAATTTCTGGGCTAATCATCCCCAGTTCTTGTACAGATGCATACAGAAAGACACCAAGCCCTTCTTGTGAGAAGAGCGTGGATAGCTCTCATCTCAGGGTTTGGACCTACACAGTGGTTGATTCCCCTGACCTCTCCACGGAGGTACATCACTTCCAGTGGGGCAGAAAACTGCAGGAAGGAGATGCTCCATGGCTTGTTCTCACAACCACATGAAGACACCAGCCTGCATGCCTGCGGGAAGTACAGTTTTCACCTCCTGCTGATCACACAGGTGTGGGACCCACCATCCTGCATTCTTCAGTATCTCTGCCCAGCGTTGTACCTAAGTGCTACCATCCAGCCCTCTGTGAGCCAAAGACACTGTGTTGGAAGCTGTGATGCAAAAATATTGTGCATTTATCATGCTTGCTTTTTTTTTTTAATATAATGGGGTTTTCATGTCCTCACAAGCCCTCTTCTCTTGATGGCTGGGGCTTAGCAGATACCAAATTTGGAAGAAAGTTGTGTATTCCGGTTTCTGCCATGCTGCATCACATTCCAGCATGTCCTTCGCACTGCAGTAGCACGTCAAATCACATTGGCTTTTGATGAGTCACACCACAAGCTTTGGCACCAATGTATTGCAGTTGCAGAGTTAACAGGTAGAGCGATTCTTTAGGGATGATTTGGATGCCTGCCTAGTACAAAGCAAAACAAAACAAAAGGGCCAAAATGTAATGCCAAGAGTCACCAGGAGAATTTTATCACCAAGAACATTTAAGACCTGGGTGATATGGTCAGCACATCACAGCAAAAAAATATATATACACATATATATCTTTCAATACTTGATTATAGAAATGAGGGTTTGGCCTGAAAAAAAAGAATTATGGTAAAAAAACACTTGAGATCTCTCACTAGCTGATTTTGCACAGCTTCAGTCAGGTACACTGCTTGTGACTTCTTTTACAAGCAAAGTATGACCAGCTCAGAATAATGAAGTCTTTTTCCCTCACAAAGAGCAATTTTACATAAAATGAAGGTTTGTTATCACCCGAATAGAATTTGTGACTTCTATTGTAAGTCAGTTTCAAGAGAGTGAGTCTTTCACCCAAGAAAGAGAAATGCAACCAAATTACTACACTGTTAAGATGACTCAGACATTTCCATTGACACAGCATAAATGCAGGCACTTTGCCATGTTCTGCCCTTTGGGCTGCTTTTTCTCATGCTAAACCAGGCCCAGTGATGAAAAGATGTGGTATTAATAGCTGGGGACCACATACCAGAGGGCACATAAACAGTCCGAGGGAGAGAAAGCTCTTGTGTGTGCCCCAGGAGAGAGGAGGGGGAGGTTTGCAGGAGGCGAGGGCTCCTGTCAGCAGCACACCCCTTGCCCAGGAGCCATGGGATCTGCAGGGTGCTGCTCTCTGCTGGGTTTTGGGACACGTTCCTGAAAATTATCTATGTCTGTCCAGACCCACTGCACATACTCAGAGCTGCGGGGCATACCAAAGGCTGGTGAAATCAGTTAACACTGACACATAATCAGTTTTAAGCAACTTTGGGGATTTCATCTTGCACCTGGTGGTTTTTTCCTCAAAGCTCCAGCTCTTAGGATCATGTCATTTAACAAGACACTACAATTTCACTATATATTCACATACAGACATGCACGCACACTTCAGAATTTTACACTTTCAGAGTAAAAGCTTGAAATGTCATTGACGTGCAAGAAATAAAAGACCCTGAGATTCCTTTTAAAAACATGTCACAAATTCAAACTAATGTCATGAACTGTGGAGCCCAACATCTCAATACTTATGTGTGCCAGTACTGTCTGATGCCATAAGATTTGCAGCACAAAGCATGGAACTTGGAGCACAATTTTAGTCTAGCATGCAAGTCTAGCAAGTCTAGTTTGAGTTTGCATATATTCCATAGCTGGCTGTATATAACACTCTGATTTCACTCCTAAAAGCCATCAAATCATTTCCGATGTTCAGACTACAACAGATGATACAGCTGATTTATCTGCATGCAACCTGAGTCTCTGCACTAAAGAAAATCACCCAAGATTTAAATTTTAGCAGTGAATTGACAGGAAAATAATAATGAAATGGAACAATCCCTTGTTGATATTTTGTGGTTTTCACAGTCTACTTACGATCAGCAGGTTTCTTGCCATTTCCAGGTAGCAGTCCCATTGTGCCAATCCACCTGGGAGTAGCTGATTGGCATCCTATATTTCCAGGCATAGCAAATGCACACCAGTAACAACCTGGAGATGCAGATGGCCAGACTGTGACCTCCTTTGAACCAAGGGAACTGGAAACAAAACCAAGTAATAAAAGAAACTGCATGAAGCTCAGCTCCCAAGAATCACACAGCATCACTGCAGCGGGTCAGGGCTTGTAGGTCTGCCAAAGAGAAAAAGTACCTGTGTTCCCCATTTATCTTTGCCGGCCCAAGATTTGCAGACATGTTTGTAAGAAGGGCCAATTTTACTGCAGGTTCCTTTAGACTCCCTGGAGGCCGCGAACACATTGGAGATACTCAGTCTTGCTCTTTCCAGAAGTTTCTGAGGCCAAAAAGCTTGGAAGTCAGCACTGACAAAATCATCACTGGTGTCCAAAGATTTTGCCTTGGCATTCCTGAGATGAGAACAGAGAAGAACAAATTCCTGAATCAAATTTCTTTCTGATTAGGAAACTTGGTGCACAGTCAGAGGAATTTGAGGGAGGGGGTAGACAGGAATTCAAATGCCACTGGTAAATTCTGTCATTTTAAAAAAACATGTTGAATATGGAAGGAAAAGACCCCAAAGGTAGGAATTTCCCTTGAAATGACCAACAGCAACTGTCTGTTAGGTCACTCACTATTTGGTTTCAGCAGCATCATTTTGATTCCTTTTAATTTAAATTCTTATAAAAAACAGGCAGTCACAATAAATGAAGCAGAATGGCCAAATCAAAGCAGAATAATTCTGACAATGAAGACATGAAGCATTCTGACTTTTTTCAATGGCAAAAGTGCCAATGAAATTGCATGTATTTCACTGAGAAATGTTTAGTTGCAAATTTTCAACTTGCTGCTGGTTTAGGATAGCAAGCTGTTTTTTTCCTTTGTCTTCTCATTGCCTCAAGCAGATGACCATGCCATGTATCAAAAAACATAAAGAATACCTTAACATGTCCACAGGGGTTATTCACCAGCTTCTTCAAAATGGTGGCAGTGCTTGAGAGTGAGGTCTAGAAAAGCTGCTGAGCATGAACAAACAGGGACAATAAGTTGCCTTCAACTGTTTATTTCTGTCTTGCCTTCTGAAAGCTCTTTTAGCTAAATCTGAAGGCTGTGAGTTTGCTCTGGGCACTTTATGTCAGAAGGGGTAAAGGCAGCTCCTAAGGTGTGTATGCCTTGCAGCTTTGGAGCTATGGCCTGAGAAGCTACTGGAATAGGGGAGGCAGTGGCAAAATGCTGATTAGTGACAAACTGATAAAAACGAAAGAAAAAAAGAGAGATGACAAATGGATGTGGGTGTAGGGCTGATTCTTTTAACCTTCCTTCTCTGCTGAATGTATTTGCTCTGCATATAAGCTCTTCCCTCCATTTATTTTCTACTCTTAGACAATACGGCATGGATTTTGACAAGGCGCTCTGGCTTCAGACAACATGAGCAGAACACCTTTTACCTCCCCATCCTGATCAGCGACAATGGCCGCCCCGTGCTGAGCAGCACGGGCACGCTGACCGTGCACGTGTGCAGCTGCGATGATGACGGCATGGTGATGTCCTGCAACGCGGAGACCTACGTCCTCCCTGTCAGCCTGAGCAGAGGAGCACTCATTGCGATCCTCGCCTGCATCTTTGTCCTGCTAGGTAAACCCTTGGCTTCTTCTTGAGAGGGGACAAACTCTTCAGTTCTGGCCAGGGGGCTGCTGCTCCACGAAAGGTGAAGGACACACACACACATATCTATGTATATGTATATATTATATGTAGACACACACATACTCAAGGGGCCAAATCAAAGACTAGGTGGTGTAGTCAGCTGCATATGGCTTCAGACTCCACGGTGTAGGAATGAGGGAAAACTATGGCCTGCAAATATTTCTTCCAGATGCCTAAAGTGCCAGGGTGTCTGGTATGGCCCTGTTTTCCTGGAAGGGGTATGCGAGGAGGAAGTACTGAGAGCTGCAGCTGGGGAGAGGTTACTTTCTCATCTTCAGCAGTTTCTGACCCTATGCTCCCACAGGAAACAGGAGTGGTAAGCCCAGTTCCACCTCTTGTCTTTTTGGCAGGAGATATCCCCACCTCCCTCCTTTGTCCTTGAGACACTACATTTAAATGGTGCCTGTGCTGCTGTAAAGGAGCTGAGCATCTTGCACGTGTTCTGTCTCCACAAATAAATTTCATCCTTTACTTGCCCAGACCTTCTATGTCCCCTGTTAGCTATTGGTATCAAAAGAACTTCAGTTCCCTCATTTACTCTCTCAAGTCATGAGATACTAGTTCAAAACACACATTCCCTGAAATTTCAGGGGACCCAGTTTGAGGAGCAGTGGAGTAAGATACAGGAAAAATTCTTTAAAAGTGCCTCAGTTCTGGCTCTTCAAAGGAGCCTAGACACCTCAGTTCAAAATTTCAGCATTCAAAACCTATGCTGAGTTCTAGCCCTGGAAATATAGTCACCAGCTGATGGCACATTTCCAATAGTAAAGGGCTCTGGTGCCTGTATGACAACTTCTCCCCATGCTAAGCAGCATGGAGAGGATGAGGAGCGCCAGCACTGCAGCACTGCAGGAGGCTTGCAGATAAACAAAAAAATGGTTTGGAGCAGACTAAGGGGCTAGCTCTGCGTTTTGCTGTGTAGGCAGACATATCATCATGGTGTCTCGGCACCATCCATCTATGTCATATGCAGCACCCAGCCCAAGAGGCATCCCCAAAGCAGGCTGCAAAACCCAGTTACACAGCAGGAAAAAAAATATCTCTATGGAGCTGGGTGCCGCTGCAGATAAACTGTTACTGATAACTGATCTGGCTAGCCTAGAAGTAGCTCAAGTATCGCTATAGTGCATTGCAAGCACCGTTGGATATACATGTCCTAAGTGTCACCAAGAGTTAAGAATTAAGGTGAGAAAAGGGACAGATTAGCAGGACCTCAAGCTACTAATTTTGACTGGAGGGTGGGGGATTTCTACACACCTCTACCTGCAAACACCACAGCTCTTTAAATCCAAGGGGCTGGCTGGGCTCACCAAGGAGAAAATAGGGCAGCAGAGAATCTGAAGCCCTTGCAAGAACTGCCCCCTTGCTGACGGCCTCGTGTCTCGGTTGCCTCCTGCAGTGCTGGTCCTCCTCATCCTCTCCATGCGGCGCCAGCGGAAGCAGCCCTACATCATCGACGAGGAGGAGAACATCCACGAGAACATCGTCAGGTACGACGACGAGGGCGGCGGGGAGCAGGACACGGAGGCCTTCGATATCGCCGCCATGTGGAACCCACGGGAGGCCCAGCTGGTGGTGAAAAACCGGCAGGACATGCTCCCTGAAATAGAGAGCCTCTCCCGATACGTGCCTCAGGCGTGCGTCATGGACAACAACGTCCACAACTACGTGCTCGCCAAGCTGTATGAAGCTGACATGGACCTGTGGGCACCTCCCTTCGACTCCCTCCAGACGTACATGTTTGAAGGGAACGGCTCGGTGGCGGAGTCGCTCAGCTCCCTACAGTCGGTGACGACAGACTCAGACCAGAGCTACGACTACCTGACGGACTGGGGGCCGCGCTTCAAAAAGCTGGCCGAGATGTACGGTGCCACGGACAGCAGCGGGGCTCTGTGGTAATGGACAAGGAATGGCATAGGGTTTTCCATGTGAAACAGTGTCCGGTTAGGTCCATTCTCATCAGATGCTTCCATGGACATGGGTGAGGCCTCCTAAAAAATAGCAATACGGTGCTTGGATGAGAATGGGAAGAAGGGTGCGAATGAAGGTCTCTCTGGATCAGCTTTACTCAGTTACATTAAGTCACGTTTTTGAAACAGTGAGAAGCAGAAGGAAGTTTTTTCCTGGTTTTTACAGCAAAATTGGAAAGCTCCACGCCTGGAATATAATGACATTACTCTCTTTCTCTCTCCCCCTTTCTCGCTCCCTTGTACACGGCAGCTTACTGAGCTCTATACGTCTGGGTTCAAAGATCTGTAAACTCCAACTGTAATCTCTGACTCACTGAAAAATGGTCAGCACAGAAAAGTTGTCCCCTGCTGATTATTTTCTCCCCATTAAAAAGGAAAACCAATTGCTTGCTAACAAGAGGAAAAAAAAATCCCACAAAGCAGAAAATTGAAACTGGAAACTCAGAGAGCTCTTTGTAAACTAAACCTCCTCTCTCTGTTGCTAACAGAGTCCTTTTTTAATCCTTTAGAAACAAGGTTGAGGGGTTTTTTTCCACCTGGCTGAGAGGGCTGGGGAAGAGGCTTTGAATTTCTGCTCTAGTTTAATGGCTGATCTATGAGTCATTGGCGTTAACACTAATCTGTCTCCTATCAAGTTTGTGTAAATTTATTCTCGGCTCTTTAAAACCATGACTCCACTAAACTGCTCAGAACAAAACCAGAAAATCTGCCTCTTTTGCACTGTAGATGTCTCTTCCATGTGCCAAATGTGAAGATTAGATTCTACCAATGAAAGCCAAATAAATTTTAAAAAAAGAAAAAGCTATATTTGGTAACTACATGGGTTAGATGGGCTTTCCTAATCTGTGTGAGGTCAATCCAAGGGATGTTTACATACTGTAGATAACCTACTTGAACAAATGCAGTATTATAGACCAATAAATGGATGTAAGAAAATTACATGTATAAGTTTTGTATATTTGTTAATTTTGGTAATAAATATGATGTACTGCATACAGTACAGTACCTTAGCACCTCTTTTAATAAAAGTTAAACAGAAGGGAAAGTCTGATGGCAATTTATTGACTGCTTTGCACACAGCAGTTAGTGCTTATCTGTGGCTTTACATGCCTTAAGCATCAAGAAAAAACAGTTCATGAGCATCGTGTCAGGGAGACAAGCCTTCACTTTGCAGGTTCAAACAGATTGTCTGCTTCTTTTATCGTTGTTCACTTGGACATTTTCCTTAGCAATGAATCAGCCCAGGTGCAGCCCACCAGACTAGTTACTTTTCTATTCCATCCATGCTGAAGTCACAAGAAAGTCTTGGCTGATTTTTTTGAAACATTATGGCTGGGGCATTGAGAAGCTTGGAAACCAGTTACACAGCCCTGACAGAATCTCATGCCTTCAGAGACGTGACAGACTGTAACATGCAATATCCATTTATGGTCATTCTTACTCTGCAATCAAAGTTTTGAGCCTGGATCTTATCTTGTTTGCATGTGTAAATGGGAAGGGCCAGGGAAATTACACTAACACAAGTTTCATGGAAGGTGGCAAAAGGCTTCTGAAAGCAGAACAGTCTGTAATGGCATTTGCAGGTTTCTTTCTAGCTACGGACTCTCCCTATCTCAAATTGCCCAGAAAATAGATGTGCAGACACAACCACCCAGTTACCACACTTTTACCATGTGCACACTGTGCTCAGTTTCTCTTGCAGGTCTGCACAAAACACTGCTGTCCCTACTTTGCCTAATCTTAGGCTGTACCAATTTAAGACAGGAGCATTGCTTCCACAGACTCGTACAAAGTCATGCACCCCTGGAGAGCCAGGCAGCCAGCAAAGAAAAAAAAGTTTTAGTGACTTCTCAAACATTTGTTCATCTGATGTGATGAAAATCTGTGCCTTCACAAACATAATATGCCATGGGTTCTGCTTATTACCTGAACCTGCCTTACACCATTGCAGACAGAGCACTGAAAATTATGTAATAATGATTCTTTTACTCATCCTGTAGCACTTACCGCCACATATCATATTGATTTTATAACACTAGAAAAAGAACTGCAACCACCATGATAAGGGAGTGGTGTACAGGAAGCAAAACTGCTGTTGAGAGACTTCTGCGAGCTTCCTCATCTCCTGACGCAACAGGAATCACGGAGCATAGGGCAGGAAAGAAGATAGAGAGGACATCTATTCCACTACTTCCCTGTCTGGTTTAATCCTCAGTTTTATATATTTTAAGCAGATGCCTGTTTACTCTTAAAACCCTTGACTGTTAAGGCTCTGTAACCTTTCTAGGCAAACTTCCACTGCATCAATATATTCAGCGCTGAAAGCCTTCCCTGGCAAGTATAAGGCAAGTATCCCTTGCTGCCATACAAGCCTGCAATGCCCATAGATTACTTTGTCCCTCTGCAGAGCTACTGTTTGATATTTTCAGACCATTACTGTCTCTCCTTTTAGTCACAGCCTACAGTAACAAAAAGCCTCTGGATAGTTCTTCACATCCTGATACCGCAATGGTTTACTTCTCCCATTGTAGGCAGAGTGGGAGGAAGGGGAGCAGAAATGCAGTCCAGCATCATATTGCCTTCAACTTGAAGATACCTACTGCATTTAAGGAGGGTTTTCTGCTGCTCCAAGGTCCAGTTTCCCTCTACAGAAGCCCCCAGCAGTGGCCTCTGCAAGAGGGGCTATGCAGCAGCTGAGACCATCTCCCCGGGTTGAGTATCACCGGGTAGGGAAGGACCAACAGCACTCTCGCTCGGTGCTTGGACTTCCACCGCAGGGGAGCCTGCAGGGAGAGCAGGCTCCGAACCCACCTTCCCAAGCTGCGTGTCACCATTAGGCTATTTGATTATCCTCAGGTTTGCCTCGGCTTGTGAGCACAGTCAATAGCTGGACAGCTTGACGCTGTGACGCTTAGCAGCTGGTGTTTAGTAAGCACTTGGCAGCCCAGCTTTTTTTTTTCCATTTTATGGAAGAGGTGACAGTGTTTTTGCAGTCTGTGAAATCTCTAAGCAAACAACCAACACTTGCATCTATCACCCTCCCACAAACAAAACTGAAGAATGCTCTGGTTTTACTGATGAGGTATAAAAAAGGATCCATTTATGGACACATCAGGGCTCAGCAGGCCTGGCCCAAAGTAGAAGAGGGGAGAAGACTCTAAGCCCAAAGGAATCATATGGTGCCACAGGTTGGCAGTGAAACAAACTTGCTGATCATGCGGGTCCTCAGTCTCCTACCCTGGGGCTCCTCAAGGCCAGGCCTGGCAGTGCAGGAACATTTGCAGCACTACATAAAACCTGCTAGTGGTTTACAGCCAGGGAGCTCAGCCTGCCGTGGTGGAGGGACTGGACTTCACCACACCAGCAGACACCTCAGTGGCAGCCCTCGTCCTGCATGGGACCCACACTCTACCCACTGCCCTGCCGTAAGGGCAGAAATGTCAGAGGGCCAGGACAAGATCCCATATGCCCTCACCAGTGTCCCCAGTCCGCCTGTGCTCCGAGGCTGGTCTGAGTGCATAGAGCTTTTATCACTATTCATTTAATTTTGTTCCTCTGATGACTTTTTTTCCCACAGCTGCCAGTTCTCAGGAAAAAAAAACCAAAAGGACTTACCATCCAAGAACAATGCCCTAGACTCAGCTGTGGCTGAAAATAAATGGTTCAGAGGAAAAAATAACAGAGGATGTAAGTCATTTGACTAATCCCAGCCACTTAAAAATTGAGCATATGGCCTAAGCAACCCATCTAAGCGCTCGCTCTCTAAGAGAGCTAGACAAAGAGTGATTCATTCCCCTTGTCTTGGCCATCTGTATGATGCTATGGCCCTCTGGAGGTGCTTCTCTCTCAGTTAATGGCCTGGCCTCTGGGGATTTATCCATGTGGTTCAGTCTGGCCCTAGGCATGACATTCTCAAGCCCCCTGCTCTACATTTGGTTTTATGAGTGACCATGGGCAAACACTACAGTCTCTGATGTTTTCCTTTTCCCTTCTCTACCACCCACATCTGTCTTCTCTAGGTAGATTGTATGACCTGCCATCTCTTATACTGCATTGGTCATCATGTCTAGGCACTGAGTAGCACTTTAAGCTGTCTGTGAAGAGCCCAGATCTCTTCAGAGCAAAATGCAGAACTCAAGAATGCATAAAAAGAGTTAACATCATTCTTTCTGGCATAAATTTTCTTGCAACGCTGCGTTTCATTTGCTGCTGCATTGCCCATTTATCCAGCTTTATTAGGTCCCTCTTGATTTTGTCATTTCTCCTCCAGCTTTTATTGCTCTTAATCATTTTATGCCACCGTCACATTTGCTGCCTACAATCCCCTTTTAGACCATTCATTAAAACCAATAGTGACAGAGATCCTTGGGGGACCCAGAAGTTATATTTTGGTCACCTTGAAATATGATTTACTAGTCTCTACTTGGGTTTTGCTTTGTGCAACTGTCATATAGCACAAACTAGAACCTGCTTCATTGCCTGCTGCCTGACCATAGCCCCCAGGAACCATCAATCCAGAGGGACAGATGGGTCCCAGAGGTCTGCCCTGCATATGCACCACATCTTACCTGTCCTGGCCATGAGTAAGAGAAATGAGGCACACAAAAGAGGCACAAATGGTGCCTGACAGGCTCCAGAAAAGTTCTGACGTAGACAAATTCAAAGTTGAGGAGATTCAGTTGCTTTTGCCTTTGTGCTGCCAGGGACTTATTACTAAGGTGCTTTCAGACGCGATCACTTGGTTTATGCTAGCTTAGCTATTAGCTAGACCAAACCCAGGAGAGGCTGCTGCTCCCCAGGAGAGAAGGTGGGTTCAGTAACAAGTGAGGGTGGCATGTGAGGAAATCCATATTGCTGCAAGCTAAATATGTTGCTGCTCTCCCTCCTCCTGTCTGTCAGAATGTGAGGCAGCCCATTGCATCCTGCTCAAGAAACAGGCCTTAATGTATTCTCTTCACATGCAGCTGGTGTAAACAGGGAGTGGGTCTGTCCAAGACATCCTAAATTGTGCCTACTGAGACCTGCAGCACTCAGAAAAGGAGGAGCTGCCTTTCACTCAGTAGTACCCTGTCTCTCTCAGGGCAATGCAGATGCCATACGAGTGCTCCAAGAAAGCCACAGCCACAAAACAGCTGTATCACCTAAGGGATTCGTTCTCATGCATAGAGGTCAGTGAATTGCCTTTCATTTGGACTGTAATGCAGTAATAATCTGTAGCAGTGCATCCTCTTTAAACAGGCAGAGGAAAATTAGCAAGGACAGCAGTGAACTTGAGGTGGAGTCAGAGCCATGATCCAAGGAAAGCAATAGGGGCTGGGGAGTCATACTGCCAAACCAAGGCTTTACGGACAGATTTTCAGTTTTGCTTTCCTATATCAACCTTCTAAAGATCCTGCCCCCAATGGCATGCAAGATATTTTACTCTTGGCCTCAGAGGTGGCAAATCAGGCCACCTGCATCATCGGCTCTGAGCAGAAGCAGCAGTGCAATGCTGATACTGTACTTCCCAAGAGACATTAGAGTAATATGGTGGACGAAGTGGAACAGTGTCACTTTACAATGACTTTAAAAAATCATTTTTTAATCTTGTGCCTACTGACCATGGTCTTGCATTCAGGATGTCCACTAAAAGTAAGGAAGAACATGCATATTTTGCCTATAGCTTGTATGCTCTTGTCCTGAGATTGCAAAGTGTTTTGCAAACCTCAGTTAAGTAAGGCCCCCATATCTGGTACAGAATCATCATAGGGTTTTTTTACAGACAAATAAATGGAATAAATGGAAGCAGAGAGAAGTTAAAAAACAATATGAAGATTTCGGAGGAAATCATTGTAGAAATAGTAACCTGTCCCAACAGTCTGTTGATCTAAGCAGGCTTCCTCTTATGACTTCATAAATTATGCCTGTGGCATAGGTGGCAGGTTGGCAATAGAATTTTGAGCTGTAACTCAGGTGCAAATTTATTTTTTACTGATAATATAAACCTGCCTATGGGTTAAATGAGAAATATAGTCCCACAACAGAAAATTTTCTCTGCTACTAATCCAAGGAAACTTCATTTCATGAGTCCTGTATATTTGAAACTCTCAATTGCTATTCAGCCAGCTGTCCAACCACTAAAGAAATCAAAAGTCAATGTTGCATTTACAACTCTAAACAGATGAGTAGGATAAAAATGTGTGAAAGCTTTTATTAAATCTTATCATCCAGAGTTAATTGTAAAGTATTTTCCTAAACTGTTAGAGTAGTGAACAACCACAACATAAATTATGTGTAATTTTGAGAAATTAGAGATGATGTTAGCATTTTAGAAACATCACTCACAGTGAGAGCTCCAAACTGACCAATTTATAAGATACTGAGCCTCCTTCATCTTCCCTGAAAAATTTCAGCCATCTCATGGATCTCCTTGGATAAATGAACAGCATATTCAAAGATGTGGTAAACTTGTTGACTTTGCTTAGACCAAGACCAAGTAAAGCAAGCATTTTCAGTCGGCATTCTTTGATGGGGGCTAGTCTCAGTGCCTTCCCAGCCCTGACTTCATTTGCAGGTTGGTGCAAGAGAAACTACTGTCAGTAAAGAAAATGGCTCCATCCCACAGGTGGAGTTAGACTGTATAAACCACTGCAGCAGCCACCCTGACAACATGTCTGGTGAAGGAGAAGGGAAGGCTGAAAGCCTTCCCCAATGATCCCAGCATCATATTTTTATATCTGGGCTCACAGAAAGCAAGGCGTCTCCCACCAACACTTTGGTGAACAGCCATAACCCTGTATAAACCACATATCACCAAATGTGCTTTCCTAGCTCATTGCTAACAAGCAACACTAAGGCACGACAAGACTTGGGGTCTGGTTTTGACTCTGATGTTGATGCTGCATGTGAGTATGACAAATTTTCACGGTCTTTCTGTGCTGTGGCTTTCCACCCGGCATACCACAAGGATAACCATCTTTGCTACCCAGTCTGAAGTAGCATAACAGCGTGAAGAGTTTCAGTATTTATTTAAGCAGACTGCTAAGCATTTTAGGGCCCCAGGCACATGCTAGATAGGATATAAAGCCACATATTTCTTTTCAAAAAGCACATACCCTTCTAGCTCTGGGAAAAGAGGAAAAGAAGGATGACTCATAAGTAGCAGATGTTCGTAGCATCTCTTAACGCGCTACTGGAAGGCACTCAGAGATTGTAGTGATGCAGGCTGCCTTAAAGCCCACCTACAACAGACTTGAGCAAAATGCTGTAGCAAGCCAGATCCTAATCCATTCCCTTTGTCTCACTTTATCAGCTGTAGTCACAATATTTTGCTTCTTTGTCAGACCTTCTCCCCAAAAACATCAAAGGACACAGTAAATATGAATTACTGAAGCAGCACAGCATCCTTGATGTGTATGGTGACTCTGTTATCAGTAGCCCTTGGAGAGTATTACATGTTAATACTATTGCTAAAGAAAAGCAGCTGAGTGTCTTGGTGTAGCCCAGCAGGATTTGAGACCAATAATACAGCAGAACCCATTTTTCCAGAAAAATGCAGAACAGATCTAAAAATTAAATGTCTAAGCTGTTTCTATAGACAATAGAGACAAAGCAGCAAGAAAACCATATTGCCTTAGGCACCCTTCTCCGGAGAGGCAGACTTGCCCCTGGAGGAGTGTTTCTCCCTCCCCAGGCCATCAGCTGCTGGGCACACAGGAGGTGTCCACATAGGTCAGAGGTGCCCAGGGGACTGCTGAGGGCATCCTGACCTCTGACTGCACATCTCCAACAGGGCTGAAGGGAGGTTTCACTGAGACATTAGTGCGAGAGACACCAGTGAAGAGTAAAAACTCAGAGGAACCCAAATTGCCAGGCTGGGTACCTGTAGTGCTGCAAACGCTGCTTCACAAGGGTGTACAGCCCATGAAGGAGGTGAGTGAGACCTGCCACTGCCGGTGGATATAGCTGCTGTCAGCACCAACTACCACCACCTCTGCTGCTCAAACTGACACGTGGCAAAAACAAGCTGGCCAACCTGTCTTTTAAAAAGAAGACATTTGTACTGAAGAGAAGACATGAGAACGTGGCACTGGTTTTGTACACAGCTGTGGTAAACTTTCTTTAGACTTGTAACAAGTCATTTATTCTACTAGTATCAGATCCCTGTCCACAAAACAGAGATAATGATCTCCTCCACCTAAGCTACTCTGCCTGTAAGGCCAGGGAGCATCTCTCATTTTGTGCGTAGATAATGGCTACTGCAATGTATCAGAATTACAACAAGAAAAATTATGCTATTTAGCTACTTCTGCTGTAGCATCCTCCCTGCCAGCTTCTGCCTGCAACTCATTGTCCTGTCTCTGCAAGTAAATACTATGATAGCGTCTAAAAGCAAAACACAGCTGTAGTGAAATATCCGATCATCTTGCAGCCATTAAACAAACAGAATGCCGGCTCTTCCCTTTTGTTTAAAATATCATTACTGGGAACAAGTCATCTCTCTCGCTGCCTTTGCGCTTCAGTGCACATGTTAGGCTTTTAAACCCGACCTAGTTTTGGCTGGAAAGTTTCGCAGAGAGAACTACGGACAGCATCGCCACGCACGTTATTTTCCCACTAATCAATACATTATAAAAGCTGGAGCGTCCCCCTTTGCTGAAAATGAGGCAAGGGATCAGGAGCCACAGTATGGTCAGGCTCTGATGGAACTTCTTGAGAGCCAACTGCACCATTGCACGTGGCAGCTCCTGCCTCCCCTCAGCCCTTTTGACTTCCCTCATGCTCCACATAGCTGATGAAGTCCACTCTGACCCTACAACGGCTCCAACGGCACCGCTCTGAAAAGAGGAAAAGCTTTGCTTTCCCTGCAACAAGCAATGGGGGCTGACCTGCTGCAGTGGTGTTTGTGGAGCCTGGTGATGTTTTTAAGGTGCTTGGATGAGCTGAGTTTAGAACTGAAGCCTTTCGTAGCTGGAAGCTCCTGCCTTCGGAGCTCGTTTGTTGGGTTTTTTTAACTGTGGTCAGGATTTCCCTCAGTGCTGAGCTGCTTCAAGCATGACTGATAAGGGGGTCCTGTTGTGCAGGGGACGGGCAAGACAGAGTTCATGGTGAATAAGAACTACTTTGCATTCATGATAGCCCTGGCAAAGTGTAATTAATTCCTGAGGCTTGTGCTGGAGTGGGTGGGCTCCATCTAGAAACACCGACATCAGAGGGGCTCAAAATGCATCTGATTGATTGTGAACCGAGACCCCGTGGAGGCTGCACGTATCCCAAACCGTCACCGGGTGAAACCGGCCTCTCCCTGTTGCTTCATGCAGGTCTGTGGGACCCAGGCAACGGGTCAGCCAAGCACAGGGGTGCATGACTGAGATGTGCAAGGGGACTTGCATGAAGGGGCAGTGCAGCTCACATGAGAAGGGGGATGTGGCGTCTCAAGGCTGGGGCGTGTGCAGATCCAAGAGCAGCAGGAAGCAGGAGGGAAGCTGTTGCGTGATCATGAGATCTGGGGCACATTGGACGGAAGGCACTATTTAAAAGGGCTGGGAATGAGACAGGGGAGAGAAGCTGGAGGTATTCGGCTGTGAGGATGCTCAGTTTATTCCTGCAAAGAATACATTCAGAACATGAGGACAGGACAATAATAGGAAAGCATTGATCCCACTTCACATCCTTTTAGCTGAAAAGGGGCAGACAGTGAAGTAAGGACCACGCTAGAAATGCCTGAACAAAGACCTGAAGATGCACAGAAAGTGATGGCTGCAGCAGCTACTTAATGCTGGAATTTTTTGATGCAGGTGAGGAGGTTACACAGTCATGCAAAGCCGTGGGCCAAGAGAAAAAGGGCCCCCTATTCTTATACCTGTGCTTGCTAATTTGAACATTTCCAGAAGCCCTTTTCTGGTACGTGTTCAATAATGAAGCTAGAAGTTGCACAACAACAACAAAACTCATTGATCTATACTTCTAGTGTCATTAATACCAAGTATCCAGGTGAAGGGTAAATCATACTGGAGTTAGGAGGAGGCTTGGAGGATAGTTAATCCTGCTGTACCCCTGTGGTTTCTTTTGTAGGGGGGAACAGTTATATCGGTTACAAGCATTCAAAAACACACAAGTCAGCTGTCCCCAAACTATTAAACTTCATTGTAATACTTTTTTATCTTTTAAGAAAAAATTGCATTTTGTTTTTAACAATTTGCCACTAACACTGGCAACTTTGGAGCTCACATCCCAGTCATGAAAACCTTGCCTCTCTAAATAATGGAAAAGCTGAGCTGCTTTTTTAGGAGGCTGGGTTTTTAATGAAAACACACAAATTCCTTGAATTTTGTGATGAAATCCCCAAAGCCAGCAACACTGACCAGGACTCCTGGAGTCAGGTTTTTATTATAAAAGAAGGAACTGATTTTTTCACTATCATCTCAAACCTAAAGTTAATCCCTTGACAGGATGGAAGGGCACACGGAAAGAGAAATAAGACGGGCACAGGCTCATCACCCGCTTTGTGGCGCTGATGCATTCTGAGAGGCGATGGGTTTCGGGGCCATAGTGCCAGGGAGCCCAGGCTGAGTCAGCGTCACCTCCAGACGGCTGCATGACATCACACCCCACTGCACTAACAGGACACGCACAGAAACTGGCATCATTTGCTGGACCAATGTCCAGCCTTCATGACAACATGTCCTGAGGCGTAATGTAGTATATGCCATAATGAGACACATTTCATTTGGGACTCTTTAATTGTTCTGCAAGTGAGCGAGGTCTCCAGGCCATAGGACAGACCTATGTGAATAAGCTCCTGAAAGATGTATCAGACATTAGGCACCCAGCAGCTAGAAACATCTTTGTCACACAGCATAGAGACTTGCACGGAATTACATAGGGTCTATAGACTTCATTGTCTGGCAGCAGCTGCTTATTGGCAATCCACGTGTGTGCTAGAGCAGCACAGAGGTATTTACAGGATGCAGTCCATGCTAATATTACCTATAGTGTCCTTGCTTTCCCGTCTGTGTCTGAAGTCTGCAAAGCCTTTCTGCAAAATGTATTAACATCCTCCCCATCTCAATACAGTACACTTTGTTTCTTTGCTTGTTTCATTTCATGAACTTACAGGCTGCCTTTAAAAAAGCAGCCATCAAATGCTCAAGCAATATAAGGGAGAAAAGAAAAAAAAAAGAAAAAGAAAACCTGAGGGATGAAACAGATTTCAATTTCCGATTTCCAAGAGGCTAATATAAAATGTAAAGGAGTAGGATGGAAGCGTTTGAAAATTTCATTTTTAAAAATGCCCTGGCAGTCTCTTCCCAGCAGCATTGGTGGGGCTGGATGGCACATTTGTAGGTGAATCAGAGAAAAAAAGAAAAAAAAGTCCTCAGAGGGTTCCCAACACTCCAGCCACAGAGCCCTCTGCAGCATCCCTGGCTCCAGCGGGCAGCACCGGTGCGCCTGCTTCCTGGCGGGTCCTGCCGAGACATACTGGCACCCAGCAGTGGCACCCGTGGTCTTCAGCAGGTGAAATCTCTGTTAGAGTTTACAAGTCCCAGTGCATGAACAAACAACTAAATTGTGCCAGAAAATGTGGCCGTAAAGTCAGAATTACACCATCAGCCTAGCTACACAGCTTCCAATTCAGGCAAAAGGGTCTCCAAGTCCTCCACAGGGTCTCTCCAAAAGCAGGGAAATGATGAGATGGCCTAAAAACAGAGAGTGTTTTACTGGGAAAAAGAGGGTTTAGGAACAAGTTTCTCTCCCAGGTTTCCACAGTCCCTGGAACCATTCCTCATCTCCACAAATAGGCGTAAGTGAGCGCAACCCCAGAAATGCCCTCGGGTACCACCAGGTTAAACCAGGCTACCCACAACTCGATCAAACCAAAACAATGCTGGCCAAGAGCTTACGTTATTCTTCGTAAGCCATGGAGAACCCCACCAGCTTCCACTGGAAAGGACCACCTGGCCTTTGGCAGACACACTTTGGTCCTCACAGCAGCGTAACAGCCCAAAATGCAGTACTTCCACAAACTGAGCAAATGGCTGTGTTCCAGTCAGCTCCAATAGCTTTACACGGTTTTGCAACAGACCCTGTAGAGCATCTTTAAAGGCAGTGTGATAACTTTCACAAAGACAAGCACCAAAACTTGGAGGGGAAAATAGGTAGCCACTATGAAACACATGGGATCCTTTCTATTTAATTGCCCAGTGTGGTAGACGTGTTCAAATGAGGTGCTGTCATCATATGTGTAATTTAAAAATACAGGGCATGAAGATGAAGATCAATCCCGCTTTACTCTAAAGAATAGGTTCATAAATGAGTTATGAGGTTTCTTAAATGATTTATAGCTGTTATAACCATTTTACAGATGAGTAATACATTTTATAAGTCCATCAACAGAAGATTTAATAGATAGGCAATCAATCAGCCTGCGTGATAACTTATTAACCATATATTCAAACATCTTTCAGTGCCCTATTAACCCTTAATGCTCTGGTCACGAACATACCCTCAGCACAACCCCAAGTACAAGTTACAAAAGCCAGCTGACCTACCCATTCCCTCGGAGCTGTTAATCTCTGGCTCTTAACCTGCAGCTCACGGGCCAAGGAGCACAGCCAACGTGGCAGCCTACCCCTCAACGTCAACAGGCTCCTGCTCTTCTGGAGGAATTTTCCAGATTCAGAAAGTATTTGTAAATGTAGGGTTCGGCGTTCGGAAGATCTTGCGATGTCACGGAAAGTCAGAGGGTTAGTTGCAGCCTTGTGATGTACCTGTAATCCCGACTCCCCTTGTTAGTATAAAAGGAATTAACTGTGCAATAAAAGGCAGAAGTTGGCGCTCACACTGTGTGTGTTATCTGTCTCTTTCCCTGGTCCGGGCCAACCAGTGATCTAAGCGTGGCACCTTGATATGTAGCGAACGCTACATGTAAACATTTGAAAAGTCACATACGCCATTTTAAACACACACACACCCACACACACACCAAAAAAAAAATAAAATAAATTGACAATCCTTCCCTCACACGAGCTTTTAGAGGCCCCATGGGTTACTGGATGCTCCTGTCCCATAGAAAAAGTTCACGTTAATTAGCTGCAATCTGGCTGCACAAGACTTTCATTTTTCTCAAAATAGTAACCCCTGCTTCATAGCAGTGCTGGAGCAGAATACCACAATGCCAAACTGTACTTCTCCCAGCAGGAGAAGCATAATCCCCATGTATGCTACACAGCGTTGTGGGGTATAAACATCTTTGCACTTGTATATTCAAATGGCAACAGCAGAGTGCCTGTTCTCCACTGCAGAATCAACTTCCTCTAGAGTCTTATCTTTGGATGGATCTGTCACTCAGTGAAAAAAATCACATTCACCGTCATCTGCCTTTTGTGATGATCTGTACACACACACACGCAGAAGGGAAAAAAAAAAAAACAACAAAACCAACCTCTGTCACTGTAATGTATCCATGCTCAAAAGAAATCACCATCTAGTCATTGCCGCAGACTGGGGTGGTGCCAGTGTTATTTTTTACTGCACTAGATGTGCAACTCAGCTTCCCCATCCCACTGTGTATTGCTGCCAGTCCAATTACTCAGACTCACATCACAGGGGCTGTACAGAAGTTTTTAAAAAATTAAGAAGAAAGGGTAAAACAGTGCCACAAAGAAGTGAGCCAAAGGCACCCAGGCTTAAGAGTGGCTGGATTCTCTTCATGTAGAACACCTTATCTTCCCAGCCAGCAACCTGTAGGAAAGGCAAACCGTTGTATATGGTACAAAGAGACAGACTGCCCTGATGGTGAGCAAGCTGACAAACTTGGAAGACAAGTGTGCAGTGTTGAGAAGGAGCAGGTCACAGCCAAGGGGCTGTTTCCTCTCAGCCAGGAGGACAAGGACAAGCCAGAGCAGCATCTTCAGTGTAAAATGAAGTTAACAGGTTTGGGGGATTATTTCTCTTTTTTTGTACGCTGTGGTCTTACATGCTTTGTGGCTTTGGGTGATCCTTGCAGAATTTTTCAAAGCCTGTAGCTTCGTCTCTGCAGCCGGGCACTGGTTGGATCTGGTAACCTGGTGATGGTGACAGCCCCTGCTCTCACTGAAATCAGCACACACATTTTAAGGGCACACGTTTGCCCCTTAGATTTTAAAAGCTAGAGGACCTTTCACGGCATATCCCTGCTACTGTGTACAACAATTTCTTCCCCAGAAATCCTTTAAAAATCCTTTAACTGCCAGTTTATTCAGAAAGATTTCACCCAGCTGACAAATAGCACACATGTGAGGTCCCTCAAGTTAGTTTTCAGGGAAGGACACAAACCCCCAAAAGCTAGCTCTTCAGCTGGCTCCAACTGCTGTAGCTCTTCTACCTTGAGGGGAGCTGCACCTCTTTGCCCATAGTTAGCTTTACATCAAAGTCCAGAGTGTCAGCGCCACCAGGTTATGAGTAGAAGAACAAAATTACAGACAGCCTTTCCAATCCCATGCAGTGATCCATTCAGTTATTGCGTTTGCAGTTCAGCACTTTTTGAGGTAAGTAGTTAAAAATAATGGGAATTAATATAACCATAAATTGCTGGAGGAAAAAATACAGCTGAACCTAAAAGGAAAAACAGTTTTCCTAGTGAGACACAGCAGTGCTTATAAGCAAAACTTTGACACTTTCAGGCCTTTCTGATTGTACTGGGCAGGGATGATCTTGAATGTCTGGTGCTTTTTATTTTTGCTTTCACAACCAAAATTAAACTAGCCACGCAGCAAACCCTCCAAAACTAAGACATTTGATTTTGCAAAACCAGAGCCAAGGTTTTGCGCCCTGCTCTAACAAGCTCCTCTAATTCCTCTGTGAGAAGAGTCTCTCACACAAATTCCCTGTTGCATTCAGGCATTATACACATCCTTTCTAATCCTTCGTTCTTTTATTGGGCTTCTATTTTGAGCAGGTTCCTTAGCACTAAGGCAGGCATATAATGCTGTTACTGCCATACCCTTAATTATCCCTTTTTTTCTTTTTAACTCATAAGCACTAATTGAGTCATGATCTCTTTGCAAATGTGACTTAACCTGCTGTTCTCCTGCTTGCTCAGGCACTGCAAATAAAAAAATAATGGCACTGGTAATTAACTGAGGCCTGGCAATATAACTTGCCTCTCAGCCCGTGACGGGTAAAAGTTCAATTGAAAAGTAAGGTGTATACATGCATATTAAGTGAACCAGAACTAAGCACCAACCAGACATACAAGAAAAGCATGAGCCGAAAAGAACTGAACTTTAGATATCAAGCTGAAGAAATTGGACATAGATGAGCTTTAATTTTCCAAGGACCAAGAGAATTATTGGTCACTAGGTAGGCAGACAGACAACACATGCACATACATTTCAGTTGCATGTGTCAGGTAGCATCAGCCTACAGAGGAATGCTTTTTACCTAGAAGAACATTTTTGAAAACTTGTAATCTGGTATTCATAGGACACCTTAGCATTGCCTGGCAAGAAAGAAAAGAAGAGAAATCAAGAGATACAAGGTACAGAGCTGCAGTTCAGTCTGAAGCAAGCCAAACTGAAAAGGGTGCTGCTCTGGATCCGCTCTCAGTGGTGTGAAGCCTTTGCAGTCAGAGGGAAGCACCAGGCTGCACAGAGGCTGCTCCTCTGCTTATGAGAGAGAAAAAGCATGCTCAGAGCAGAAAAATACTTCTAACTGGGGAACACAAACAAGCAAGGATGCAAGGGGCAAGAAAAACTCTTCCAGCTTTCTTACTGGGGAAACCAAACCCCTGGGGTAATGCAGACGATGAACATTGTAACTCACCATGAACTGGAGAACAGACACGGTATAACCTCAATATTTTTTGCCCTCACTCTTGATTTTCTTTGCTGTTCCCCTGCAACTATTTCCCTCCTTTCCCCTTACTCTTACACTATTCACGGGCCAGTTTGAAAGCCTTCATGCAGCCAATTTAATACCTCTGAATCTCCATCAGTTATAATCACAGCTGTGGAGTCTAGTGGATGAAGAGGCTGCCTCATATTTCAAAGTTTAATGAGTTCCATTCCTGTTAATATTACACTTCTATTAAAATTCATGGTCATTTTTTCCATTAATTTAATTTATAAATTAGTTCCTTCTAATTTTCTAAAGTATTACATGACCAGTGACTTATGTAGGTCACCCCAAATGAGTGTCCGTAAAACCTTTATAACGCAACATCTTGTATTCTTTACATCTTGATCATGACCCTCCCACAATTTATAATTGGGATTCACAAGGTAGGGAGAAAGAAAAGAGACAATCTTCATAGTTTATGTTCAGAGAATGGTGAAAAATTAAGGTGATCCAGATGACAGAAAGAGCTCTTGTACAGAGGGAATCTATGCCTACGAAATAAGAGAGCTCTGCTTCGCTTAGTAACAGAGAATAATAAATGGGCAGAAAGAGTAAAAAGCCTGGATGTTACACCGTCTTCTCTTTTCTTCTGTTTCTGCTCGAAGACTGATCAGCATGCCAGAAGCCAATCATGTCCTACAGATAAGTGAAATAAGAAACTAAGAATATTGAAAAGCATTCATCTAAGGCTGCTCACAGTGCAAGAACACCTGAAGCAAAACTGCTGAAAGTTTACCAGGATGTTTTTGAAGAACTAGGGTATTGCAGAAGATACATCACATACATAAAAATGATTCAGCCAGTACAGCGCATGCCTACCGAATTCTGTGAGAAAACAGCAGAAACAATAAAGTAAACAAAATAAAGAAGGCACAGAGTCCACAAGTGCCAAGAGGCAACATGACAGTCATTGAAAGGCTGGGCTTTTGTACAACCTCAGCAACTGAAAGTTCTAAAGAGTCATCATTGCCCAAAACTTAACTGGAAAAGAAAGATTGCAAACGCATCCCAATGTTTGATATCAAAGTTACATTTGCAGTGAAGCATTTTTGGGAAGTGTCATGTTCCAGTCTCAGCAGTTCCGACCTACAGGTTTCACCAGGACGCGCAGTGACCTGTGAGCGCTGACCCAGGAGGGGCAGCTAGCGTCCACCAGCCGGTACACCATGCTGCAGCTGGCTGGCTGATGAACTGCGGTCAAAACGCGAGAGCTGCTTCACTGAAGCTTTTTCACAAGGAGGCCCAGTAAAACTGGGTAATTCACTACCCAAGCACAGTAACTTGTTAGTCAGCAGTCTCTGAAGTGGCTTCAGGCCCTGGCAATGTGGTCTGATAAGAACATCAGTATGACGACTTACTGGTGCAAGTAATCCTTGCAGAACTTCTTTGTGCTCTCCAAATAGACAATAACCCACGACAAGTCACAAAGGCCTGCCTCACAAAAGCACAGCGAAGTGTAACGCACAGGGCCATACTTCCTTCGCTCTCACACTCATTCCTCATCCCACTGCTGCAGTTTAACACAGTACAGGGACTTTTCAAGAATTCAAAGTTAGTCTTGGATATCATTTTTGATGCTGCACTTGAGTTAGTTGAAACAAAACAGTGTGAAAAACATTTTTTTCCTGCTTTTCCGACACTGTGGTATCGGTGCATTTGCTATTGCTATGCACACCCTACTTTACACTTATTAAAAAGATTCCCGAGGAGCTGCTCACAATTTACAGGGACGAATTCATTTTTTAGCTGCACAAGTGAAAGCTGCAGACACTAGCTGGCAGCTCTCAGAGCTCATTATACATTGCTTCCTCAGCAAAAAAAATAGTTCTATATGTAAACCTGCAAATTTTGGATCACCAAACTCTAGGCATATAGTTATTATCAGATTAACTCATCTAGATGGAAGCAGCAGCCCTTAAAACACCCAAAGATATCATTATTTTGTTCCAGGGAAAACTAAATTGCATTCAGATCTCAGAGGATGTCCAAATCATTTGCAGAACTGGGATTGTCTGAGCTCCAAGGAAACATACAGTATTATAAAGCCAATGTAAAGAAGGTTTTATAACTCTGATGTTTCCAAGATCAGGTGGTAGTATCAAATACTAAGTGTGCTCATTGCTCCCTAGTGTAGCTGGAAAAACAAAGGATATGCAATCTCTGGCTCTGCTTTTGGTCTAGAGGAATTCAGGGACTGCAAAACACTAAGCACACTGCTTACTGCAGTGCCAGAAGGAACTCAGATGCTAGAATGACATATGGCCCTGTACAGAATAGAATAACAGCACTTTATGGACATACAAATAAGACAAGATCCCTCTCTCAGTCTAATTATTTGAAAACTTTGGATTCTCCAAACGCAAATGTATTGCCCTCCACTGCACACACAACTGCTTTAAAAAGCAATTATTATTCACAGACAGGAACCTGAACAGTTTGGGAAGAAAAGAATCAGAACAGTCGTCGAAGAACTGAATTTATTATCTTGTTAGGAAAAGAAAAAGAGAGAAAAAGAAAAAGAGAGAATGAGACCATATAAATATGGCACATGTATGTTTCAGTATTCAAATTCAAGTCCAAGAACTATCAAGCATTTATGGTAATGTTAACCACTGTCTTAAGTAGCCACTGATTATTACACAGCTAATTAACACAGCTCTTCTTTTTCCTTATCTGGACAAGTTTTTAATGACTGAAAATACTATGTTCAGTTTCATATGATCTGGAACGTTCACTTTTAGGATCTTTTTGAAACCTAATTTAGCAAAATAAATGATGTTATCTTCTGACTCAGTCAAAAGATCTAATGTGTGGTTCAAGCAGAGATTAATAACGCCTGCTTCTCATGTGGCAGTAAGAGTTATTCACTTTTCAAACCTCAGTTAGAAGTTACTGCTTCTACCTCTGCCCCACAGTGGGGCAGAACATAAATGCACAATACCTTGTGGTAAAGGCTGCTTTAACTTAATTTTCAGGTTTAGCAGCGATGCAGAGCAACCAAATATTAATAGGACTTACTAATAGAGAGCAAAAAGCTGGATCAGGGCCCCACAGCTCCACCCAAGCACTTTCTGGAATAGTCATTCGGAGGGGTTTTGGCTGCCTGAACATGGGCATGAAGTGCCATTTCAGATGCCCTTAAGTACGTGAGGCATCCACATGGAGCTGGTACACATGACATGAGACTGGAAATCCACAACCTTCTGGAGAAGCAGATGGAGTGCAGGAGATTGAGGGCATCTGAAAGGGCACTACGACACCTCTGTTTTGAAAACTGGGTCTCGTTCCCCATCTTTTAAACCTCCTTTCAAATGCAGTTTACTCAGAGCACATTCACTTGCTGTTCGTGTGTGTGATTCACATCATGCACTGACTGCATCACATTAATTAAAACAGTTCTATCTGCCCTGATCTTGTCCTACAGCAATTTTTAGTCCAGATGAAACAGCCCTGTGAAAAGATCTTTTGACTCTACTGTGAAAGACTTAACAACTTCATCCACTGCTTTTCCAAGGAGAAAAATTTAGAAGACTCATTCTTACAGGTGCATAGAGAGCTTGAAGGCACATGACACTGCCAATAACCTTTCTGTTTTTTCCCTTTAAGTCATCACCTTGAATTCCATTCAGCTTGAGAGGATGGCATGGCTCAGTCCTGAATTAATTTCTCACAGTCAGGGCTATGTGCTACAATAGACCAGAAAAAATAGAATCCAGAACAAGTTTTTCCTTAAGCAAATTGACACTATCACTACTAAAACCAGGAGGACCAGGCATAGAAGAGGCCGGGGTGAGCTTGCGCTTCTCCGTGCCACCTGACAGGGAGGTATGAGCAAGGGCAAGAAAGCACAGGCTTTCTGATGTAAGGATTCGTACTAAGCGTGTGCTCTGGACACTTCAGAAAGTCACTGTGTCTACACGTGCCTGACCCACAGGCATGATGAGACTAAAACTGTTTCCCCTTCTCGCTCTTCCCCAGTAAACTGCATTTGGTGGAAGAGCAATACAGCGACTCACACTGTGTGTTCTCTAGTTCATGTCACCCTCCGTGTATTCCACCATTTCCAGCACACAGCTGCTCTTAATAATTAATAAGAAACAACACCAGAATGCTTAGCTGAGCTAAACTCTTTGCAAGTTGCCCATCAGCCCTGTTTACTTTCATTCAGTGTCATCGTTACACCAGAAATACTTTTGCTCCAAAGAGACAGGACACCCACAGAAAAGAAAAGGCAGCACTCGGGCTTCCTTGTCCTGAATTTGCCTTGGGGCAAGGCACCGTTTCTGCTGTACCACCGCACACTGGTTAAGAGCTCTGCTCTGTCCGCACTCAAGGGAAGTAGCAAAGCCGCAAACACAAGATCAGCATTTTTAAAACAGAACTTGAATCATCATTTCTGGTTTTATTTCCAAGGGAAACAGCTACGAAGCATTAAACAGCACACTCAGACAGGGAACACAGATAGTACAGTAACCTGAAAAATTCATGTTCAGTAACAGTTAAAGTGCCCTTACTGGAGGTACTGACGCAGTCAGTTCTGTGTCCCATCAGCTCAGCTGGCTGCAGTCAAAAGGAAAAGAGGGTATCTACATAAAATAACTAAATATAAATATAAATTATAAATCATTAACTCGATCCTAAAATAATTTCTTTGCTAATCAGAAAGCATAAGATGCCTGGTGGTACACAGTGAGAGGGGGCAACATCTGCAAATGAAAGACGAATGGCAAGAGTTCTGTGATTCTTTTTAATTTTCCTTTTCTAACTTCAATTGCTGAGACAATGCTATTTGGTGAGACAGGTCCTCGGAACCTCAGCACACAGAGGTACCCATAAGTTTTGCCTTGACTCCTGTTCCAGCCTCCTTTCCATCTCACTTGTCCTGTTCCAGCATCCTTTCCATCAACTCAGACCTCTTGCATATTTATTATTATTACAATAATGTTGTCATCACATAATGTATATTCTTTCCTTGAATACTGCTCTCTCTTGATAGGAAAAAATGAACTATTCACTTTTTCAATGAAAAAACAAGATCATCTGCTGAACATTTTGACAAATTATTAAAAATTATTTAAATTCTTTATGAGAAAAACTTCACCCAGTTTCCACGTGGTTTCTCCTAATATTTCATCTACACTACAGTTTCCTCAATGTTGGGAATCTGTTTTTTAACACAAGTTTAATTTGGTTGATTGGTTCTTATGGTATGTGCAAATAGCACTGCTCTAAATATCCATTTTTCTAACCAAAAGCAGACAGATTCACAGGGGAGAATCCCCTGCACAGAAGCAATTAATAAAAGGCAAACATTATGGTTGCTTTTATTGACTTCAACAGCAGCTGGTAGGTGCTTGTCTTTCTGATAATCAGGCAACTCACTGAAAAATAAAATGGAAAGAACAAACTTCGGTAATTCACTTGTTAAGCTTTAACTGAGGTGGTGTATCAAGAGAACATAACAGTCTTCTTCCATTCCCAAAACAATGTTGTCTTTGAAGTTGTAACTCAACCCTGCTCCACCCTGTGAAAAATTGTATTTACCTATTCTAGCTTCATTTTTTCCTCACGCAGAGGGCAAAATCAGGATTTTTTCTTATTTCTTGCATTACTACTCATACCGCTGCAGTGTGTGGCAAACTCTGGCTCTTGGGCTGGTGTCACAGCATGGAAGTGACCTTGAGAGGACGTTCCTAAGTTTCAATTGCAATTTAGCTCTAATGAGGGCTAAGATATTACCAGCTACTGTAATTTCATATCTTCAGAAACAAAATGATCATGCAGGTGAGCATATTGAATGCTGACAATCATTTCCATTCTGGTGATGAAGAAGCTCTTAAAGCGGTAAAGACTCACTTAAGAGGTATTAAAAAAAAAAAAAAAAATCAAACCCCACTGCAGCTTGTTTGTTTCCTGACAGCACAGTCTTGTCTTATGATGCCTTCTCTAAGGAAGAGAGGACGTGTCCATTCAACTGTAATTCACAGTAGGCTTTTCCCAGCTGATACAGGGAGCTATAAAGTGCCTTCTGCTTCACTTTCTTACCTCCTCAGACAATACCTCATGGCAAACAGGTGCATAAGAATCTGAAACACAGGAAGGGCCATATCTTCCTGCAGAAAAGGGAACACAAAAGAGGAAGAAAGCACGCAAAGAGATGAGCATCCACTAACGATGAGCATTTCCAGCAGTCATTCAGTGGGAGCTTACCCAGTTACTTACTGTCTCTTTTAGTTTGCATTGGTTGTACAAAGTTAATTCCTTCCTACCATGCAAAAGGAGTTTAACTCTCCTAATGAGACTGGCAAGTTATTTCAGATGAGTAAGAAAAGACAGGCACTCAGCAAAGCTGACAGTCATTTAGCGTGTCTTATTATATGCTCACAGTACTATGAGGAAGTTTAGGCTCCAGTTCACAAACCAGCAATGCGATGCAAAGATGCTGTGAAGTCATTTATCAAGGGCTATGCATCAAACCAGTGCCTGAGCCTAGAAGCACAGAAGGGTCCGAACTCATGTCTGTCTCACTCTGCTGGGAAGGATCTGCACCCCTAATCGCAGCTCCCCTCAGTGGGAGATGATGATGCCAGAGGCAGTGTGAAGGTCAGCCCGCGAATGGTTGTTAAAGGTCTATCCAACCACACACACAATCGGTGGAGTAAAAGAAATGCTGTGAGACGCCTCCCCCTGCTCTGAAAGTGAGGAAAATGTTGTTCTTTAAGTCCCTGTACTAAGACAGCATGGGTCTATTCATCAGCCGCAGGGAGCCTAGTCTGTATTTAGGAAATGGTATTTATAATGCAGTACTATACTCAATGTCAGCTCCCAGAGGACAGTCTGTGCTGTCTCTGTTGCTCTAGTGGAAATGAACAGCTGCTTTCTAGATTTCCTAAAGCCCTGGTGCAAAATAAATCCTTCTCTCTCCACTTAATTTTAAAGAGCAACGTCGGCTGGGCAGGGAATATATGTGGGAGAGGAGCAAAAGCAAGTATTGAATTGTTTTATATCATTTTGCATTTGTATTATCTGTAAAGTTACCATTTAAACTACAAAACTGGCAAAACTAAAAGCACCGTCACAGATGCAAGAGAGTAACTGCCACAAGGCACAAACATCACCTCCCTCTTCCCCTCCCCAAGCTATAGTCACCCTTCCCTATTCCACAAAGTCTTTACTAAAATGAAGGGAAAGAAAAATGAATCTGTAAAATTAAACACGTTTCATCCAAGAGAAAGAATGAAATTCAGAGCAAACAATATATAGATTTGCTTCAGTTCCTGTAAGCTAGCTTTCACAGGACTAAGGTCAAGATGGACTACTTGTTTCCATTTCACTTCTTATTTTTAGCAAGTTTATACACCTCTGCTGACTTAATATACTGCAGGCTGAAATCCAGTTTACAAAGCAGGAGAGCCAATTGTTTAATCTGAAGAGGTCACAAAAGCAGTATCAGGGTTACCTTACATTATTTTCATTTCTGCCCATGTGGGACTTTAAAATTTGGTCTTTTAAAAGCTTAGACAAGTCTTTGCATTCTTCCATTAAAAAACTGGAGGGGGCAGCTCTTTGATCTTTTCGTCCCCTTACTATTTGTCCTACATGTTTTTAAGCTTTCCTCAGAGTCCTCTTTTTGAGTACATACCCACAGTAGAAAGAAGTGTTGGTATCCAAGCTAAGACACACTGGGGAAGACGGCAAGAGCAAGCATGCTTTCTTGTGCTCTTATTTATTGGGAGGTGATTTCTAATGTATTTTAGTGTTTATACCACCCATCTAGCTTCTCAGTCATCACTGACTGCTTCAGCTCACACAAGCTTATAGTTATTGTGGTGCCCTTTACATTCAGACAGTTTTATTAATGGATAGCATGTCTGATTGATAGAAATTTGCCTGGTGCCTGAACTTCACCTGGAGTTTAGTAGCATGCTGCTGTATCTCCAAATGCAATTACTGTTGAACAGAGTAATGTCTCATTTCTCATTTCCTAACTAGAAAGAAGACAAAGTAAATAAATAGTAATGTGTATACTTTTATACACCCACTTTGCTCTCTCATATACGTGTCTGCATTTCCACACATGCACGCAGATACACAGAACTCACATGCACGAGCTGTAGATTATATGTATTCACATATACATCAATTTAATGTCCTCTCCTCTTTAATCAATTATCCATGATAATCCATTGTATTCCCCCAGGTACTTAGTCATCAAAGCCACTTTAAACCTCTTCTTGAAGATCAAATGGCTCTTTAATCCATTTATTTACAGTTTACTGAGTTATAGAAAATTAATCAGGATCATAAGTTAGCTACTGCAGCAAGCCTCTTCTGAAGCCTGCTATCATTACAAACAGTAATTCTCAGAGACCCAACGGGATGGGGGAAGAAAGGAACAAATCTCCTGACGTCTGTTCCTCCCATCAGCCACCGTCAATGACTGCCTCTCTCTGATCCTTGTTTGATCAAACTGTACCCCATCAAATCCATTTAAATGAATTAGCACTACTAAGGTAACAGAAAAGCTAATTGGTCTTAAACTTTGTAGTTAAGTTCTTCATATCGTGTCTTCTGGTGTCTAGCAGGCTGAGCTAGAGTTTTTTTCTTCTGAAGTTCATTGGGCACAATAACACGTCTGTGAGAAAGTATGTGAATTACACCAGAGACCATATTTCTTTGAATTCTGCTAAAGTTTCTCTTTATTGTTCCATGTATTCATCCAAATGTTCCCTTCCTCACACACAGTTCTGTATAGTAGGCAGCCTACCAATGAATATTTAATGGACAGACTTCTGGATATTATCAGTACTGAACCACTATAATCATTCATTGGCTAGACGAGGTTCAACAAGTTTGGGGCCCAACAGTAATTATTACACTTTCACACTTGAGCTGGGCGTATTCACACCAGTTCTTCTCTATAGCAGCAGAGAAACATAACCGGCAAAAGTGATACACTGTGAGCACCTGAATGAATTTCTTACTAATTCTGCAAAACCCTATAATATTATTAATAGTTACGTTCACATACACATGCAAACACAGATAGAGCAATCCCTGAAATGCTGTCACTGCTCTTAAAAATTGCAAGAGCAGAGAGAAGTAACAAAATATAGTTGTTAAGATGAGGAAGTCACCATTGTCCCATTGCCAACTGTTTCTGATGGAGGTGTTGAAGTAGACCCAATGTTATTTCACATAATAGAATTGACCAGGCTGGGAGGAGAAATAACTTCCCATTCTTCCTTTCCCCACAAATTCAGTAGCACAAATTAACAAGACTTCAGTTTTGCTGCCACTCCAAAGAAGATATTACAATCATGACCTACATTTTCCAAACGTATATAGGGCAATAAAATAGATACACTAAAGCTTTTCTGATACTGTAATCAATCCACATGAGGAGATACCACATAAAGCTTTTCTTCATCACAGCAGATGTTACTGACATAGGAAGACTTAACAGTAAGGAGGAAGGAAACTGGAGGAGGAACAAAAAGATTTCGTAGCTAAAGAAACTGAAAGTCAACCTGAAGAACAGCGTCCAATCTCTATCTCTGCTGCTGGATTTCCTTTTGATGCTCTTGGCTTTAATCTTCAGGTCTTGGTCTGCAGTCAGTAAAAAGTGGATGATATTATCCCCTCTACTTAAAAGATGTTGTGAATTCTTTAGTATTTGAAAGCTAGAAGGTTATTCCAGCACAAGCACCTTAGAAAAGCCCAAGGCAAAATGAAGAAGTCCATATTTATGGGAGAGCATAAAAGCCCATATCAAGGAAGAGTGGAAAAAATATTTTAAAAGATACTTAGCGAATGAGCACCGATCATCCTGTGTGCTGAGTGAAACAGGAGGCCTGTGGAAAAACCATGACCAAATAGCAAACAAAAAGCATATTGCATGGAAAGGAACCAAATTAAGGCTTCAGTTGAGCATGAATTCCAGCATTTCTTTGTTTCTGGGTACTTGGCTTTGCATCTTTAATACTATCTTTTTAAAATCATTTCATGTCATTTAGCTACCCTCTCATCTGTCAGAGATTATGGATGCTTTTATCCCAGAGATGTTCTTGTACTCACAGAAAATGAGTCTCCAGTGACTTCAATTCAGAATATAGTCTGTTGGCAAAATAAAAATGGGTAACAATGAAACAATTTACTTGTTTTTCTGCAAGGAAGCCACAGCCTGGGCTCTTCGAGATTAAAGAGTGGCTGGAGAGAATAGCCAAAACATGGAACTAGTTTAGCAGGGGTTAAAATTCTGTTGGAGGACAAGAAAGTTATAAAAAAAGTTATCACCTGCTTCAAAGTGGCGTTATATTCCTGGGATGGCTGTGCTGTGCTCATTAGTTCTGCAATAGTACAATGTTACAAGACAGCTTTCTCTTCAGTTGCCTTGTTCTTACAGAGAAATAACAGAGGTCTGGATGTACCCGCTCCCTCCCTTGATGGAAAATGGCAAATCACCTTTGAGAGCCCAGGAACAGGTAGATAAATATACGAAGCTGCCTCTTCTTCAGAGGTAAAACCTTTGTGAAAAGATGAGATGAACTGGAAAGGCTCCCTTCTAACTACCCATGAATGCCATCCAGAGAAGGATGGAAGAAGCTATTGCTGGCCTCTCAGGCTTGTCTTTGCTGGACATTAATACCCTAAAAGAAACATTTTCATTTTCATTTCATTGATCAGCCTGAAAGAGCATTGGGAAGGGGAAAAAGAGCCCTAATAACTTGGCATCACAGAGTAATAAAAAGCCTGAAATGAAATTACTAGTAACAGAACAGGCACTGGGAATGCTCTCAGTCCCAGCAGACCCAGCTTCTTTTCAGAGCGGTCCACCTTGTACCACTTCCTTCAGTCAGTAAATTGGGGCCAGTGACTCTCCACTGGTTTCTCCAGAGCTCAGCCAGCTTCTTCCCAGAGAAGCATGAACACCAGAGACCTGTTACTCATCTTCTCACCGGTAGAAAATCAGCAACAATTCTGATCCACAGTGTCCAGAGATTAAATGCAAAAATAATGTTAGGAAAATTATTTACTCAAATAAAATTATGGTCCACCTATTGTTTCCAATCCTGTATTTCATTTAGCATTTTTCAGCATCAGCAAGGTTTCCAGTAATCCAGTCTGTCATTAGTCTTTATGCTACTGCCATTGTAACCACCATCCTTATCTCAATACCAGATATTTCTAATACATGTTTTTGAGGTAATCTCATTGGAAAAAAAAAAAATATGGCAGTCCAAAGGAAGCACAATTCTCAGAAAATCAAAGGTAAGCCACTGCTTCTATATCAAGAATTTTGGATTAAATGTGAAGTGCTCACATCCCAATTCTTCTTTTACTCCTTGGATGATATTTTAAAATCTATAATACCACATAAGAAGATCCAAAAGAGAAAGACAGGAAAATCAATTTTTATGGGAGGAACAGCAGTTAGTGATTGTGCTTTCATTCCTTCCTGGGGACCAATACCTAACTTTACTATAATAAATTCTGCCATTTTACATCTCCCTCTATCAGTGTTTACATGACATGACATTTCTCATATATCTGCCATGCCACAATACCTATAATCATATTCAACACACTATTTATTGCATACAGTGCTTTACATAGTGCATACACCACCTCATAAAATATTGGAAGATAGAATAAAACAATGCTGAATTGTTTAGCATTTCTCTTCTGCAACACCTCCCACATAAAGCACATGAAAAGAGGCCACAGTGAAACTGAAGCTGGTCATCATTTCTTTCACATTTTCCAAGGAGGAAAATTAAACCCAGGTTTTTCTGCTTACCCTACCCTCTCCCTCAGTGATGTGTTATACTCGTACTTCCACACTACCACATACAAGAAAATCCCCTATATTTCTCTTGTCACCAGGTCCCAGTATGCCAACTCTTCACTGAGAATATTTACATTTCTGGAAACCCCTGAATTAGCCGGATTATCTTCTGAGCAGATCCCCTCAATGGATGGTGGACACTAATGGGCTCTCTTCTCTCTTACTCATCCTTACGCTCACAGCTCCTCCCACTTCTGAGCCATGAACCTACACCATGAATATCCAAAATTATAGAGGGAATCCTGAGAATTGGCAACACAGACCTATGCCCGGATGCAATGATAGCACCCGTCAGGGCTGGCACTGCAAAGGGTCATTCATTTCTTCAACCAAGTCCTACCTCCATGCACTTTTAGAGTCTGTTCACTTCACCCAAAAATTTAGCTTTTGCTCACCCTCAGAAGTGTGCAGTTTTCACCCATCGGCACCCTCGTTCCTGATTCCAAAACACCACCTGTATTTTTCAGGTCTACAAACATGGTAACTCAAACACTACAGAGCATTTCTTTTCTCTCCTGACAAAAGCTATTAAATCATTCTCTCATTTTTACCTTCAGCGTGACCTTTACCCTTGTTTCTCATCTTTCATCTCTATACAACCTCTTTGATGCTCTTTTCCACCCCCTCAAACCACGACACAACATTGCACAGCAAAACAAAGACACTGCCAGAATGGTGTCTCTCCAAGAAGCTGTTTCTCAGGACCACATGCCTGCCCTCCTGCCAGACACGTGATTCCCACCACCACCGGTGCAAGCTCTGCTGCAAAGTGACTGCAGTCCCTGGCTTACAAGCTCTCCACCAGCCTGCGGAGGTTCTGGTGCTTTTACACTGGAATTTTGTTTAGTTTCTTGGGAGTGCAGATTTATTTCACTTGTTTGTCTTTTAATACAAATGGACTGTTTTTCCAGTATTTTTTGCTGGTTTTCTGCAGTCAAAAGTATAACTCTCTGATAAGATTGAGCTGAGACACCACAGATACACGTTTTCTAAGCGACATCACAAGATCACAAGAGTCTTCTGACTTCACTGAGCCATTCTGACTGCCAGGCTGTGGAAAAGGAGGAAGATGTAATTTCTCAGTTGAGTACATAACTTCTGATTGAGCTATAGCATCTGTCTAGGAAAAACACCTGTGACAGATTGCAGAATATACATCATATTATGTTTGTTACTTTAATGCATTGAATAAAGTACATAAATAATAACCAGGATGTTTTCTTTCAGGATTTTCTTTAAAAATCAGCTATTTATAGCTGTTCTAAGTGTACCACTTGCTAATAGTCCACGGGTATGTACGTTCTTGGAATATAGTTCTAATTCAAGTAAATACAGTAATTTTCTCATTTCAACCTTCAGTATCACTTAGACTCTCAGCTTAAAAACAAGAATAAATCCTGTCCTGAAAGCTGAATGGGGTCCTCTTGGGGTCCTCTAGCTGGAACAGTATTGTCCAAGCAGACAGACAGCTGTTGTAACAAAATCATTGACTTTTAACGACTTTTTGCCATAGTAATCCCACAGTGATTCGAGGCATAAAAAATATCCAGAAAATGCTAAGAAAGAGGAAAGGTAACACTAACTGTTAAGTAAACATGAAAGAAAGTGAACTCTCAGACAAAGAACCGAAGGACGCTGACTTAATTTACTGAATGTCAGCAGAAATTGTTTCAGGAGGATGGAGGGAGCACTGCATCCAGGTAGGTATTGATTTCCATGGACCTGCGATTCTCTTGCACTGTTTCAAGTCATGTATCTGTGCTTGAGAAGTTCCTTTGCAAATTTTGTGTTCCTTATTTCAACTGCCACAAAACTCCCAGGGGTTAAATTGTAAGTCAGGATGTATATACTTTAGGATGTATCAACACTGTCTTTGAGATGCAGGGAAGGGAGTAGAAAAAAAGATGTGCCCCTGAAAGAGCATTTGAAGAGCTCCACATCATGAAGAGAGGAATGAATTCAGCTTGAAGATGGCTCTACTACAGAATTTAAACACTAGGTCCAAATAACACAATCTGGTCACTATCCACTAGGGAGGCTGAGCCAGACCATGACAAAATTCACAGGCAGCAGATCACAGAAAATCCTCTCTTTGATGACAGATGATGAAAGGACATGCAGATATTTCTAGATGAATTATGCCTGAAGTAGAAAATAGAGACAAAGAAGATAAGGCAATGGATCCTGAGATTAGGAATCAAAGGGCCTGCAATTCTCATGGCATTGGCACTGTGTCACCTTAAGAATATTTTCAAGTGACTCTATATTAATTTCACTCAGCTTCCCCTAAATATTAAATATGAAATATAAAATATATATCATCAAAGCTAGATGCATTTTCTCTTTTTTAAAAGACAGAGTAATGGAATATAGTAATATGGTAATTGTTTACAATGCAAATTTTAAACAAATTTGCAATGTTTTATAGGTAGTTTAGAGCCCCAGACTAAAGAGGTCCCAAGCGTACACACCTTTTGAGTTGCAGACTCAAAGGAGAGCAAGCCTTTCCCATCCTGCAGAAAAGATCACATTTGCAGTATTTGTGGTCTGAGTGTCCTCTTAACACCACTCTCTTCTTACAAATACTTTTATCAATTATTCAGAAGCAAATATTAAATAGTCACTGCATATAAAATTTGGTAAGTGACATAATAAAACAAAGTACAGAGTGTCATGCCCTCCTGTCAGAACAACCTATGCCTTACACAGTTGGAGGACTGGAGTAAAAAAAAAAAAAAATCTTATGGCCACAGCGAACAAACAATTCCATGCACACTCCCATGCTGTAATAAAAGCAGTTGATGAGATGCCTTGATCCATAAAGAATAGAGTCATTAGGAGGAAAAGGAGGTGACATTGCCTCTGTATTTCATGCACTTTATAGTAATTCCAGACAAACATATGCAGTTCTTTTGCCTGGTTTTCCTGAAGGATGTTGAAAAATGGGTGCAAAAAATAAAAACTATTAAAAAAAATCTGAGACCTTTACAGGAACAAAGGCATTGAATGCAATGCCTTTAACAACAAATACAGAAGTAATTGCAATGGTGAGGAAGAGGCATCCTAAAAAGAAAATATCAGCAATCCCTTAAAAGAGAAGAGAAAGGTACAATACTGACTAGTAGCTGAAGATAAATTTAAACAAGAAATTAGGTACAAGATTTGTTGTTTGTTTCTTTTTATAGTGATGGTGAATAACCATTTTATTTTTCTCAGAATGTTAGGAGGACTGGATGACTGTTAGGACTATGCATGTTACTTATCTTCAAAGATCAAAAGGAGCAGGCAGGGCCAGGACAATTCTTTTGCAGAGGAGATGTGGGTGTAGTAATGGCTTTCTGCAGAGTCTCACCCCATCTGACAGAGGAGGTTAGTACTTCGTGGCCTCATAGACATTCCCAGATGATACATGGGGTTCAGGAGCACACTGTAGGAAGAAATCCCAGAAGTGGCTGTGGTGTTTTACACACCTCCCTTTCATGATCTTTCCTTGACAGATTTACAGCCCTTCTGAATTCACCAGGCAGAGAAGAAGCCTCCCAGGCATCTGTCTGTTTACAGGGTAGCAATCAGATTTCCACCACATAGAAGGTAAGAGCTTCAGTGAAGGTTTGGAAACTGTTGATTCCATTCTTCTTCTACCAGCTAGTCTTTGGGAATAAAAACACCAGGTGAAACTGGGTGAGCCATCTCCTTCTAGCCTTTTACCTCTTAGACTCACCAGTACCTCTTGGAGCCCTCCTTTTATTTATTCCTTACAGAATTTCAAAATACTGTGTTACTTGTCTATACAAATAGACAAATTTATATTTGTCTTCACTAGACTTTATTCTATTACATCGGTAGAAAGGATACATAGCGTCATGACAAGTTGTAAGCTGTCATAATAAATTGATGTGTCATGTGATAGGACATTATAATCTCAAAATATCTATTCATTTGTGTAATCTTTCAAGATGGTTGACAGGGGAAAGTTTAGAGCAGACATCTAGGAGTCAAGAAACAAAGAAGAAATAAGAACATTCTTTTACCACAGAGTGTTTAATGCATCTCTCTACATTAAAACACCCAAAGCTAAGAAAGTGTGTAGAAACACAACAGAACTAGAAGTGTGTGATGCTGGCTACAAGCATCTCTCTCTACTGTTTGGGCAAATTCCTTAGATGACAATAATTTTAAATTCTTATTATCTTTTTGAATGAAGTATCCGAAAGTGCCAAGGAAGTACAGTGACACAAGAGAGGCCTTGTAACACTGGTCACACAAGGAAACAAATCAGGCTGCAGTGGCCTCCACGTCTTTATGATCTGCATATCCAGAAAGCCCCTCTCCAGACCCCAAAGTTTTCTCACAGGATGCCTGGAATCTGCCTCTCAACTTAAATTCACAAATCACTCCCAGGACTCAGTTGCTTGATTTGCCATATTGTATCTAGCTTTCCTCAACCCCCTTTGAGGCAGATTAGAGGAAAAGGAGCAAGACAATGGAAAAAGAAAAGATGAAAGAGTCTGTGTTCACTGAAGTATTCATGCCTTCACCCAAGAGCAAGTTTATTGAGCCCTACTATTAGCAAACACCTATGAAACCCTCTGGCAAAGGGTATTTTCCCCATCTTACTCTAGTTCTATTCAAAGTAGAGTTTCACAGAACTCAAGGCAAGAGAGGACGACTACGTTCTCTCCTGTATTGAAGCAGCACCTGTACCAAAGCTAAAGATTTTAGCTAGAAGGATGTTTTTCAGTCCGCAGAGTGTTACTGTGAAAGCACAGGTGAAGTCAAAGAGCTACTTGTGCTTGAGATTTCTACAAGATGACCCTGTCAGACTAAGTATGTGGGGAAAAGATTAAAGCTTGCAAGTTCTCAGCCCATCTGACAGAGAGATTATGCCTTGCTCAAAACACAGTGATCAATATGACCCCAAGTAGGCAAGCAAGAGACACCAGCCAGACGGCTTAGGAAAATCATGCTCTGTGTCAACCCATCCAATCTTCCAGCTGCTTCAGGAGGAAAGGAAAAAAGTAGGATAGAGTTGGCTGGCTGTACACTGAGAAAACAGAAGTCTTTCCTGACCGATGCAAGCAAACTGCTGCTGTCCTGAAACATAAACTATGATTCACATCAGTCTCAAAGACAGCGAGCTGCAGGGTAGCTGCAAATATTAGGATTACGTTGAAGATAATGCTGGCACACGTTGTTCTTAAAACTCAAGAAAAGGATAAATATGGGAGATCTGCAGACTGCTAAACCAGCAGAACCTCTACATCCAGCCACTTCCCAAATATGCAGACTAGCTTTTTTCCTCACAAATTACTTGAATTCATGTTTTAAAAAAAAAAAAAACACACACAACAAAAAAAACACCAAAAAAACCCAACCAAAAAAAGAACCTAACAAAAACCAAACCACAGCTTCACTTTGAAAAGTCATAAAGAATAGTGAGTCTACCACTTTTCATGGCAGCTTTTATAATAATTTCTAAGGCTCACTGCTAAGCAATTGCCTTTTACTTCAAGATAAAACTTATCTAATTTCATCTTTGAATCTTTTTACACCTTTGTTAGCAAAGTTGTAATGCTCTCCTACCCTGAGATCAGCTATTTCCCATCAATAAGTACCTACACCCAGTGATAAGATCACTTCACAATTTCATTTTGATTAATGGAGAAGCTACTACTGCTATCAGTTACTCTTGCATTTTACTGCAAAAATAATTGATTTTTTTAAGACACCAGCTAAAACAAGGAATACAATAAAAAACTGTTTCAGATCCAGTCAAACAGATATTTTTCAGACAACCACAAGCATCGACACATTTTACTTAAGGAAACCCAAACCATTTTGTTCAATCTAAGACAACTGCCCGGTGCAATTTTTTTGTGTTATTTAACCATTTCAATGTTTTTCTGGGATTTCTTGTTTTTAAGACAGTGGCTAAAGATACGGTGATCTCAAACAAGAAAGATTCACAGGCTTGTGTTGAAATGTTGAACCAATCTGTTTCAGTATTTCCAGAATGCTGAAATGTTTTTTTCTTTTTTTTTATATTTTTAAATTTCCCCTTCCTCTGCGTTTTTCAAAACAATGGGGGTGTGGAAGGACCACTATAGGGAATTTGTCAACTTTCCCGAGTTTCCTTTTTCTCTCTTAAATGTCATTTTTCTGAAAATGGTCTGTGATTAGTGTCCTCACACTCTTTGTAGATAATAGGGAATTTAACACATCTACAGTGTCTGGCTGGAATATCATAAATAATCCTGGCACCACCCACTAAGAAAGTATGAGTGCAAAATATCAATTAGCTGGCTTATAAAGACAGCACTGGCCATCCTGGCAGTGAATGTGGGAAAAACAGTATGTGATCATGTAATCAAAGGCTGGATCACAAAGCCCATGCACAAGGGGATTGAGTTAAGCCTGCACAGGCAAATACCTTAATTCTGTCATTTATAAACTCAACTGGCATTTCCTGAACACTTGACTTTGCAATCTGAATAGCATTAATTAATTTAGGGGTTGTGTGTAACTAATGATGACTAATATGACAGACCCATAATCATCTACCTATCATGGTGGGAAAGATGGATGCTTAGATAGGCCAAGTTTTTCACACAATTTCATCTGAATAACAAATAAAGCAGAGCCTGAGTCTGTTCTGAAGCTCACAGCGCTTGGAGTTAATAACATGTTGGATAGCAGTCTGCATGTCCCTGTAACTTACACAATAGCACACACCTACCCACCACATTGCCAAACACAAAAAGGAGTATAGGTTTCACACCTTGATGATACCTCACACTACCCATGAATTCTTATCTTGAATACAGCGATTGCCCCCTAAGAAAGACCATTGCAATTTTTCAGTGCTGTACCACTCCGTTCAGGGTGCAGTGATTCCTTGTCATCATCCACCAGTATGGATCCACCAGACATGAGGTTAACACTAGTGGGAGAATAATTTTCTTTTGGTGTGAACACTTTTATTTTTCAGTGTTCTCATTTTTTATTTTTTCAGCATTTTATTCTTCTCTTTTTTTTTTTTTCCCCCCTCAAATCCCTGATAGAAGGATCTGAATGTTGCTTTTATGCTAACTTGGTCATTACTTTGCCCAATACATTTTTGAAGCTGGCAGCAGTTCCATCTGTTAACAACAGCAGGAGAGAAAGGTAAATAAAAAATAATGGCCTGCCAATCACTGCTGCACAAGAAAGATTATGGGCCCCAACCAGAGCCTAAAGCAGTAATGGGAAATTGGCCTTAATAGACTTCTTCTTGGACTGCAAAGTAAAAGCCAATAGGGCTAGAGGGACTTTCTTAAAGAAGATTATCTTCCAACGCTTCATGTTAACATCTCAGATAGATAGTGAAAAACAGGGAAAATGAGATGACAGTAATCTTTGGAACATCCTAAGAGATATGTTAACAAGTACTAAAGACATGCACAAAATGTAACCTGGTATATTTCAAACATTAAGGGTCTGGAATTACCATAAAGAACCATGGCAACAACAGGCAATTAATTCACACTTATTCAGATTACCATAGAAACTGGACCAACATACCAGAAATTATCTATAATTTCTCACTCCAAACATTCAAGCACAGCCTATAATTTCCATAGTAATTGACTGCTTGTAATAACCACAGAAATATTACAAAATCTCTATGAAACACTATAAAATCTTGACATAAAGAAGGCCAAACATAATTTTAAAAACCTGCACAGCTTTTGCCTGTATTATAATATACCGCACGGGAGCCAAAAAACTTTTCATCTTCCAACATGGTACTGCAGGAGAAATTAACGCTATTCTGTCAGATGAAAAGAAAAATGCACTTACATCACGACAAATCACAACAAAAAGCTGCCAAGGCAGAGCAGAGCTGCCGTATGCAGAGCACAGGCTCTGTGAAGCATTGCCTTGCTCTTTTTTTCAAGAAGTCTCCCTTAGCTCAGAGTTGAGCAGCCATTTTGTTGCTGAAGCTTGTTGTAGATTTTTTCCAGATCACCTACTGTTAAGGAAAGCTTAAAGAAAAAAAAAAGAGAGACCTCCAATCCTGAAAGACATTCTTTTCTTTCAAAATCTATTGATCTTGCAGGTAGCTCAGCAACAAGGCTCTATGTGAAGACTCTGTGTGCTCAAGAGGATTGTCCTTGACTCCTTGTGCATGTTCATAGCTTTTTCAAATCCGTAAACACTGAAAATTCTACTGAAAATATTATTGACCCTACTATAAGAAATGGGTACCTGATTAGATGCAGTATGACTAATCCTATATAAAACGTACTTGGGTACTATTTACATGGGATTTTCAGTAGTTTCAATTAAAGTATTGCCAGCAAAACCATTAAAACATAATTGAAACTAATCCACACTACTGATAAGGGGGGCGAGTTACTGATTCAGTGGAGGTTTGAAGGCATCAGACAGGCAGGACTGGAGCAAAAGTGAATGCAAATTATTGACTGAGCAAGCTGTGACAAGGAAGAACAGCCCAGAAGAGAAACTGCCTTTTCCCTTTTGACTCTAGAGGAAGACTAACAGGTCTCCCCATGCTAAAGCTGATCTCTGAACATTTCTCCTCACTACCTCCACCAGCCCACAAGTCCATTACTTATTTTGCATTACACATGACATACTTCAAAGCACATGTAAGTCAATGGAAACATTCCCATTAACTCCAATTGCCCTTGAATCAATCCTTCAGGGCAGTTTCACACCAGTTGAGCTTCATAGTTTTTGACTGAGTTACTCCTAATTTACACTGGCAGTAGAGATTTCTGTCAGTGAATGTGAGAAGCCTTGTACATATCTTTTCACACAACAGTTAATGAAAAGACAAATAAACTTTTGTTGTCTGTGAGAAAATCAGAAAAGCAATCATCTTGTGATGAACATTCCCAAAACATATTGTGAAAGACTCTTCTCTTAAAACTGTGACCAACTTGAAAGGAAAAGACCAGAGTTTACCAATGTCAGGGTCTTGCTGGACAAAGACTTAGTGATAATTAGTGAAAGTGACCGAAATATTCAGAACTTGGAGCCCTGGCTTGGATAAATATCCACTTTCAACCTTTTGCGTAATTCTTCAGAATTTCCAAGTGTTACCAATCAGGAAGTAAAACTTACAAAAGAAAGCCTTGTATGCAATGTTTTCCTATGCCACTGGCATAATAATGTTTAAAAGATCAATTGCCGATTCTTCTTCTTTTTTTTTTTTTTCTTGGAATGTCTAAAATTAGGAAGTTCACAGAAAGAAAGGATGCAAAACATCTATTTCAAATTCTATTGAATGTCAGCAAAGTTTAGTTCTTATTTTTTTAGCAAACCTGGTAGACAATCATACCAAAAAAAACACATTGTCTGATACAATTAAACATCAGGTATCCTCAATTATAGATGAGGTACTGAATGACTTGGTGTAAGTCACTTAGCGTGACTCTGTCATTATAACATACATTAGATGTTGCAAGGATATTGTAAATCATTTGTCATTGATTCTTGAAAAGCACTAATTCTTGGCTGAAATTGCTAGAGCGTGATATAGCACTGTACTTTTCATTGTACTTGAATGAGTTTTGGTTTGGGGTTTCCTTTTTCATCCCCCACATCATATTTTTCAGGAAACTCAATACTGTCAGGAAGGTACAAATTTCTCCGGGCTGCAAATGCACCACATAAAATATTTAAAGTGAAATCTGGGCTTGGTGACAGTCATAAAGTTAATCTAGCTCTGCTTTTCAGCCTTTACAACCACTTGAGCACATCACAACCCATAAGATAAACTGCTCTCCAAAAGGCTGTGCAATTTGATAGGTAACTTAAAATTCAAGGCCTTCACAAGAACCACCTACACAAAGCGTCGGCTTTGACTTCAACTGGGCACCTCGTGGCACCTTCTGCCAGCCGTCGGGTCCACGTGCACATCCCAGGCACACCCAGCCCCTCACGACCATAGCCGAGGCCAGGACATGGCAGGGGCTTGCAGCAGGCACCCAGCCCACACCAAACGGGCATAGATGTTGTGGCCACCTGGGCTTCCTCCTGACAAGGCAGCTGAGATTCACAGCCGCCTTCTCCAGCGACTACAAGTGCCTATTCCCTTTTGTGAAAGGGACCTTATGAAACATTTACAGGCACTAGGTTAGAGGTGGTGTGGTTGTAAGGCAGCTAAAGCAGATGCTCAGCGTGGGCAAATTATGACAGCCCAGTGAAATTTTTGACCCTCTGGCAAGGGTCAAATAAGGAGCTGCTCCCAAAATTTAAGATTCAGAGATGCAGTTCAGTGTTGTATAAATACGTGTGTTTTTATACACCAGTGTTTCCACTGAACCTATTATGTCAGATTGTTAATTGTTTCAGTTTGATGTGTTGATGTCCTTAAGCACCTAAGCAGAACTACTCACATGCTTTACATTACATGTAAAAGTTGAATTTTTGCTGACTCAGTGCCGGGTCCTGGATGAAGCTGATGCTTGGGAAAGACCATCATCCTGTTGAAAAGGCCTAGTGTCATCTCCAGAAGAGGGCAGTGCTGACTTAAACTAGAAGGACACGGGCCCTCTGAAAGTCTTGGCTTGCAAAGGGCAGTAAATTTCTTAAAGCAAAAACTGCCAGTCAGAATGTTGCGAAGATGCGTAAAAACTACCGCACTAACACAGGACCAGCCAGTAGAGCAATGCTGAGTGAGACACCAAGTTCTGCAACATGCATCAACAACCTTCATATTTTGTCTCAGGCAGAAGCTGGGTCTGCATCTCACAACCTTTCTGTCTTTAAAAAGCCCTCGACAGGTTAGATGAATGGCTGTTTCTAGGAAAAGGAAAGTGATTGATAGCAGTTGTTAACTCTCATTTGATCTTGTAGACCTCAGTCTGCCTGTTCCTTTTATCAGAGGCATAAGGAAGGGCTTCGTGCTCAGAGTGACCCAGATACTACTCCCCCAGAGGCACGGAGAAACTTGTGGGAAGGAGCTCTCGGTTCAGATCCTCCTCTTACCTGGGTAACTCACATGTAAAACCAGCAAAGAAACCGCCCATGTATAAAACTGACATTACTTAGAGAACCGAGGCCCTGGGACTAAGAACTGTAGGAGGACTGTTTGCTTTCCAGCAACAGAAAGAGATATGAGTTGTGGGAATGCTACAGAAGTAACCGCCATACAAGGGTAAATAACAGACTTAAAGGTCAGCCTGCCCTTAGCAGATCCTCCAACTTTCCTGACAACCACCTGTCCTCGTTAAGCAGAAGCAATGGGATAGTGAGGAACCGAATGTGCTCCCAGTGCGATGGAAGAGGCAGCCAGAGGAAGGAGGTGTTGGGCCACACGCGGGGCTGGGGTGATGGGTTCACACTCCGGGTGGCTCCGGCTGTTGTTGGCCTCCTCGGCTGTGAGCAATTCCCGAATAATGCCTGGTCCTGTGGGTAAGGCAAACTCAGAAAACACCTTAAGAGAATGGAGTGATTCAAGCCCCAGCCAGAGCCGAAATTCATGGGAAATGGAAAGAAAGATAGGAGGCTACTGCCAAGGATTTAAACAGAGGCTCGTTATGTAGCAGCAAGAAATGGGTGCCAGCAAAGTGGAGAGCAATCAGAAGATAGCTTTGTCTCTGACAAGCTCCATTCCTGACAGGCTTTGACTCTGATCATTTGACATTTTAAAGAGCTTTTAGTTATTTCAGGTACAGGAGGTTATGAAATGCAATTATAGGAGCTGGAGGAGGCCTGCGCACCAGATAAAAACCTGGCAGAGATGCTTTCAAGCAAGAGGCAGGGAAACCGAAAGCTTTGTGCACATTTTACTGCAAAGAACAGGAGCACTTTCCAGTCATGCTTATGCCTCGGGACTGAGCACAGGGAAACAAACTTCTGGAGGAGTTGTGTAAACACAGGAACTCAACCCAAAGCAAAGCTGACCTTAGGCAACACGGACAAGGGCTTCACGCTGTGAACATGACAGAAATAACAAGATACTGCTCAAAATAAAACTGGAAAACAAAGGCCACACAAAGCTCAACGTCAGGGCACTGTGGGGGCCAGCAGCTCCCCGGGGCTGGGCGCCGGGAGCCTTGGGTGCTCCCCGGTGGGTCATGGCGGGGCCTGGCAGCCAGGACCCGTCCCACCGCCCCAGCCGGGAGCAGGGCGGCCGGGGGAGCACCGGGGCAGCCCCAGCCCCGGGCATCGGGCACCTCCCTGGGGACGGGGAACGGGCCAAGGCTGGAGAGGAGGTGGGCCCATGGCTGGGGGGGCCAGGCCCCGTGAGGGAAACTGGGGTCAGAGACAGCAAGGCCTGATAGCACCCTCAGGGCCCTGACACTCGGTGAAAACATGCAAAATTCAAGAAAATGAGAAGCCCTACAACACACGAAGCTACGACCCTCAGAGTTAACGAAAACCACAACCTAGGACAAGGACCAGAACCTGGGGGGGAGTGGGGGGATGAACTACAACAGATCATAAACATAGTGGAAGGGGTCGTGTTGCGTGTCCAGTGTGGATAAGAGGGCTGGTAGCGTGGGCTACTGCTACCCAGTGAAATGCTCTCCACAAAGCAGTTGCAGAGTAACAGGAGATTAACAGCAGTAACAGAAGCTGTCCGTTTAGAAAGAGAAGGCATATTTACTAGTTTCAAATTTTGGCACATGCACAAGTAAGTGGAGTGTCAGAAAAACAGCCTGATCTGCTGTGTTGAAACTTTGAAGGGAATGAACTAGCTAAGACAACAACACAGTAGTCTTCCATTAAGACGGTGGTAGTGTGGGGGGGAATAAGAGTTTTCTTCTAGCTCTAACATCAATGGGAAAACAAGAACAGTTTTGTGTCGGTATTACTACACTTTCCATTTCCAGCTTTGAGAAATAGGCAGGACTAGCAGAAAGTGAGCCCTCATACAGCATCACTGCTCATTTCTTGCACCCGTGTTTTCATAGTGAAGGTCAGTGCTACCCAGTACTGTGGACTTCTACACAGCACTCCTCTCCACCTGATCTCAACAGGAGCAAAAGCTATTAGCAATTTGTAGTCTACCACTAAATGATTGAGCCCTAAGGCAACAAATATAACTTTGATTTTATTTTTTTTTTCCCCCTAGCTGCACTGCTAGCTAACTCTTAGGAGGTTTTGAGTTTTGCCCCTTATAAATATAAACCACTAAGTACCCAAAAGGCCTTTCTGTGTCCAAGATCACTGCCTTCAAAAAGCTTTATAGTATCCAGTACTTCAGTACAACTCTCCAAAAGAGGATCTAGGTATTCCTCCACTCCCTCAAGTTCACAGTGTTCAGAAGCAGGCCTGTGACTAGCACTTGCAGGGCATTTTCCTTTGAAGGAAACTGGGGAACTTTCACTGTCACAGAGTATGGATCAGTCTGATATACAGGAAAATATAGGCAAAGGAGAGGGAGATGAAAGAAAAGGAATTTATAAAAGGACAGTAAAGAGACTTACTATCTGTCTTCAGTCTATCAAAGAGACGATAATAGCACTGCCCCCATCCCAGATTCCCCTGGCAACACTTACTGTTTTTGTAATTACACTTGCCTTTAAAATTATTTTTCCTCCTTCACTGTTGTGGGAAAAATCCACATAAGCATCAAGGAAATCATTTGACAGTACATCAGGGAAAAAGTGAAATTATTCCATGCAAAAGTGCTTTGAAATACACAAAAGGAATGTAATAAAAGAACTGCAATCTCTTGGATAATCTGTAAAATTAATAGGCACAGTCATGCAGACAGAAGTGTGATTTTTTTAATCTGGCATCATGCATCAGTGTATCTGAGAGCCTAAATTATCTCCTTAATCTACATACAAAACACTGTTTTAATTAAAATGATCTATTACCTAACTTTTTTCTTTTTCTCTTTACCTTATCATATTCTTTCTTTACTTAAAGGCTAGGCATTCCACTTGTTCTTTATAGAGACAAACTAATTGAGCTAAAAACTGAAATCTCTGCACTTGCAACACAGCCGGTGTGTTATTTCTGTGATTTCCTTAAATCAATTCAGGACAGTTTCTTAAAAAAACATATCTGGGATTCTTTAATGAGAACATTACAGTACTGGCATCGTACTGTAAGTGTGAACTTCATCTGGATCCTGAGTGATTCTCAGGACAGGACACTGCTACAAAGCTACAGCCAAAAGCAGGTTTTTCTAAATTAGCTCTTGGAAAACGTTGCCTATGCTTCATCTGGACTTCCAACTTTCAAGAATTGGAGAGAGGCGGATATATGTACTGTGGATTTAAAAATTAACCAGCCTAAATCCATTTATTCTGCTACTAAAGCCAGTAAGAAGGCAACTAGTGATAATGCAGTAGTCACAAGCAAGCAAGCTTTATCATTGTGAATTGGAGGCTGACTGACAGAGGAAATACGTTGCTGGATAATTCACAAGGGCATGATTAATGCAAGACTTTGAGCAGATTTATCATGTGACAGACCCTGATGGGAAAAAGCAGTGGGTGGGAAGGAGTATATTGAATACAGTGAAGAAAAAGAGGAAATGCAGCACAGCATTAGCCAGGATCACTCTCTTTGATTTCATTTTAGCAATAGTTGGACATAAAAATCCCAGCCAGAGCACATAGCTTCACGTAGCAAGCAGTCAGCTATTAGGTGCTAGTCTGTCATGACCTGACTGTCTTATATAATGACAATTAAGTTGCTGTGCTAAATGACTGCTGCTGACTAAATGCCACAGGTGCTATTCTGATTTACATCCATCATGTGAAGAGTGTGGCTTAATGCAGATGCTGATGGTATTTACAGATTAGCAGCTGGGGGTGATGGAAAAGCAGCAGAACCTCGGTAGTCAATAGGTGGACTGCTTTAGTCCCAGAGGATACACTCTGACCAGACAACCCTTTTAAACACATCTCCTTTTACTGAGTGGGGAGATACCCATACCAGTAAAAATAAATGGCTGACATGGGGCCAAGCAGTCTCTGGCTCCTTCTTCCACCTCTTTTCCGCCTTGCACCAGTGCCATCAGCACCCAGCACTGCAAGGGACATAGGGGCTGAAGTCATGAGGAGAAGAGGCACATAAAGGGAACCTCAAAGCTGCAGAAAAAGGTTTCCACTCATCTTTGCTGTGGGTTTTCATTCTCCCCAGTGAATTCCTCTTCCCACAACCCCTTAAGGAAAGCATCTGATATGTGGTTAGTGTTGCAAATGTATCGGCATGGCTTGCATGTCAGGCACACTCGGTACTTCTGCCTGCTAGACAGAAGTCAGATCTTGAGACTGGGGGAACCCCTACAGACAGTGCATGTAACTGCTGCAGAGCAAAAGCAAGAGACGGGACGCAGAGAAAGCAGGAGGCTCTGGTTTAAACCTCCTCTATAATTTGGTAGCAGAATCTGTGACAGCTCTTGCTGTGTTTAAAATTGCACTATCTCAATCACTTATAAAACATAAAAGAGGCCCATATTAAGCTCTGGTGTGAGAAGTTCCTACAGCCGGCAGCAGGGAAGATTTCTCAAGGACGTATCCCTCTGGGCTTGCCCTGCCCCTTACAATATTTTCCTAAGAGTCTGCCACTGGCCACTGTCAGAGTTGGGGATACTGACCCCCATGGACTTTTCTTCTGACCCAGCACAGCTACTCCTGACATTCCAGCAAAACAGTGGCTGTCTCCCCTGCCCTCCCCATGCTGCTGCCTGGGAAGGTATGCTCCTTCTGAGAAGAGAGGCTTTGCATTTCACCCAGGTGACAATAAGCTTCATGAAACTGGGACAGCAACTGTGACAGCACTATACCCTGCCTGACAGACTGGGTCTTTTAATATTTTTTTTTCATCCTGGCTTTACTGCTGCTACAGTATGTCAGGAAGAGTAAAACAGCTTAAAAGCCAATGTAAATGACACAAAAGAAAATGAGTCAAAAGTCAAGCCTTCCCCTATAGTCAGATGCTCTATAGTTAAAAATGCTGGAGTACAGCAACTCACCTCACAGCACTGGTTGAGGATCACTAGTACAAAGAGGCAGAGAAGTACCCTCGTACCTCTGTAATCAGTTTCTTCCACCATTGGCTCACTGTTGATAAAAAAAACTAAATGCCAAGACGTTAGAAGAGAAGACTTGATCTGACAGTGCAGATAAGAGAGGATCTTAAATTCCACACAGAGCATAGCTAGCAACGTGCTGAGGTAACAGTTATGCCCAATACATCAGCATCATACATCATAACTACCCCAAGGGTGAAAACCACTACAGCAGAAAACATATCACAGGGGCCCTGAATTTCTGTTTCTTGAGGACATCTATAATGCCATAGTCAGCATTCCTGGGCTGACAAGAACAATAAAGGTCGGTAGGCTACCTCATTCTTGTCAATGAGAAGAAAAAAAAGAAAGAAAAAAAACGAAGAACAGCATGAGCTACATGGATAGATTTATGTCCCCAGCCAAGAGGCAACTGTAGGAAGACTGCTTGAACAGCTGGCCCAGCAATGAGAAAACAACTGACCTTCAAAGATAACACTCCAATTATCATTCAGTATCTTTTCCTCCATCCTGAACGAGTCATCCGTATTTTCTCAAGTAGCTGTGTTCGTTCTACAGTTATAGTCATATTTTTCTTCTTAATTCCATCTCCCAGCTCATTTTAAATGATTTCTAGTGGGTGGGAAAAGCAAATATAAAGAGGTAAGCATTTTCAGAGTCTAAATAGTTGCTTTACCTGCAACTCTCAGCTAGAGTTTGCGCAGAGTAAAAGGTCTGTATCAGTCAACCCCAACATCCAACCTTAATCTTCATGTATTATTGAGTTTATCCTTGTCTATTGCTGTGACAGAAACTGCTCACATATGAGAAAGAAAATGAGCAGAGCCCTGTTATATTATTTACAAGCTGTCAAAAAGACATACAAAGCTTTACACACAAATAAAGAAGAAAGTGCCTGCCCTTGAGATTTTAATCTAATCTTGAAGAGACACTGCCAGTGGTCTCAGTTTCACATGGGCAGCATCACCATGTGTACAGACTGGTGGTACACATGTGGTAAACGTTATTTTATTGACTATCATACGAGGCCTAGTGTTTTCAAATTAGCATTTCCACATGCACATTTTCAGATATCAGCCTACAAACTGCAGCTGATAACCCACATAAATAATGGAAGTTCTTTATAAACAGTGTCTCTGTGCTTGACACATTTAAAAAAAATCTTTAACAGATTTTTAATAGCTTTTTGGTTGAAAGAAATTAAGCTATTTGTGTTGGTCTGTTCTGTTACCTATTTTCATGGTTATCTATCAGTACCAATAATGATGCTGTTCTTCAGGGGTTATAATTTCTAAATGACATTCATTGACCTTACCATAAAAAGATAGAATGACTTTTTGAATTCACAGGGATTAACCTGCGGTACTCAACACACAGCCAGCTTTCTGCACAGCCTTAAACTGTTCTTAAGCAGTCTCTGAATGCCACTGGATTAATGTGATCAGGAACAGGATCTGAGGCTGGGGAATTCTGAGGGAAGTATAGCACAGGTTAAGAAACCAAGCATCAGTGATGTACAAGAAAGATGCTCAGGTATCAGCTACCAAAATTATCAGAGAAAGTGGAAGCCCTATGTTACAAGAGGACACCAAGATTGCCTTGTTTCACCTAGAAAAGAAGAAAGAAAAAGAGGTTGGCACATGTCAGAGCTGGTTTTTATGAACACATGAAACATTGTGAACATGAGATAGGGAAAAGAACTATTCAAGCCAAAGAGGCAGAGGGTAAAGACATGTAATGAATAAACTTCGCCTGCAAATTAGACCTGGTAATGCAATTTGATTCACAACCAGCCTTCTAATGGGAGACAGAAGAAAGCGAGCAGGAAGATCTAACTACTTTTAAATGAAGATTGATTAGTCTGTGGAAGAGACTAGGATGTGTAGGATGTGTTTGCACCCCAGAAGTAGGACTTGATGATCTGGGGCAGGAGAGAGTCTTCTATGACCCTACGCAGTTTAAGCCACAGGGACTGGGATGGAATTTGAGTGCTGTGTTATGACACAGAGCTGTAAACCAAAAACCATGCCTGACACAGCGATAATGGTTTGTGACCCAGCATGCACTTGGCTGTGAACAAGGGGTTAAATCCAGCTCTGCTCTTCCTTCCACTTGTATCCTGTTCAGAAGAGCTAAGGGAGTGGCCAGAAGGTAGGAGAATGCCACTGAGAAGGTCGAGCTCCAGAGGTAGGCTCATGGGACTGGACTGACTCTAATGCCAGGGGATTTTCTACTGTAATTTCTATTTCTTGTCAGAAACAGTTGAGCAAAACACCTTGCTGACAGGCTCTATGTTTTCCTGCTAAATCACTCCTCATGCCATTGTGAATGGATTCAGGAACTCAGACGTACACCTCAGCAGTTTCTCTCTTCAATTAAAACTTATCAGAGAGAGCAAAGGGCTGTACAGCTAAGTGTCAACAATACATCAACATCTACAGGAAAGATGTACAACAACATGGGCCCATTCTCTGCAACTCAGCGGGGCTGGGAACAGTATGCTTAGAAGTTTCTCTCCTCTTCACACAGAAATATAAAACCCTACATTGGTGCTGTTGCTCTTTAAAAGCCCCCAAGTAGCTTGCCACTGTGTACAAGTGGGGACAAGAGAGATTCCACAGGAGATGGAAAAGCGTGTCTCTATAATGTTCCACGAAACAAGATTGTTTTACCCAGAGCAAAGCAAGACTAAACTGCTGAGTTCGCTGGGGCAAAGTCAATCTCTTTGCATCAACAAAGGCTGAACAAATGGAAAGGTGACGTCTAGCTTTCACACTTAGAGGGTGATCTGTTACACTTCCCCAATCACTATTACTGTTTAAAGGTAAAATCTGTGGGCTATACATGTTGTGACCCTTATCTGTTTTATATGGCATTTCAAACCCAGAACAACAGCTGTCTATATTATCTGGCTTTACAGAACTAGCCACAGAACTTGTTTCTGCTTTCTCTGGCTCTCTGGGATATAGATCACATATTAACAAGGATTAGCATCTCATTAGCTGGAGCTGATATTGTCCCTACAGGTATTCCACTCAGATGTTACAATGGTACCCTTGTCTTGGTATGAGCAACCAGAGTACCTGGGGTCTCATGAATGATTTCCCACAAAGCAGACTTGCCTCACAACCCTTGACCAGCGATTTATACACTGAGCCACTGGATCATAATCCATAGTGTTATTTCACCCTTACTTACCACTGCATATCTGCTCAGGTTTCCTCCAAAATAATCTGCTCTGGCCTGTTCATCAGTTACCAAGCTCTGCCCCCATACAGCAGTGGTCAGTGGTAGAGACACATAAGAATTTTTTTCTAAGATATTAGTGGGCAGCTAGCTATTACAATTCAGCCCTGCTGCTGAGAACTGGTGAACATCAGTGCAGGCTATCAGTCAGCACAGCAAACACCAATGCTCCAGACTGCACCCTCAGCCATTAAAACTGATGGGAAACAGGAGGCTATGACAAAATTTTACAGCGAAAAAAACCCGGGCTTTTCTGTGTAGTACCTGCACCACCACAACAGACACCAGATCCAGAGTAGCGCTTGTGATTCACAGCAATGTAATTCTGTTTAGTAAGCAATGAAGTCCAGGAAAAGAAAGTGAGACTACTGCTCAACTGATTTGCTAGGGGCTGGTTAGAAGGCACCAGTACGTTTGAGGTAACCGAAGAGGGACACAGGACCCTTGTGGCTTGTGGACCCCAGGGGAAACAGACACAGGCAGCAGGACAGAGCACAACTCAGTGGAAGATCCGCATTTCTCCAAGGAGATGGGGTCATACTGCAGTTAGGGTGAGGTCCTGGACTGGATTCTGAAGAAGATCCAGGAATCAGTGTTTGTTGGATCAGCAACACTAGTAATAATGAAATGAAGGGCTACGTATAATTACTCTTTACATTAAGCTATGCAGCAATGGTGATGGGCATGTCATCTAGCTCTTGTCCGAAGGAGAAAGGACAACGCGTAGACAACAGCACCCTCCACTGGGACAGCGATGCTTAGCAGATCTGTAGCTGTAAGTATGGGTTCTTTGCACATGAAGTGGGAGAGAAGCAAGGCAGGCACTCTCCACCTCTTCTGATCAGCTACCTGATCTTTGGGCTTGCCCCTCCAAAGGCACTGCTCTGGCTTATGAAGGAGGCTGGGATGTAACTCACTGGAGAAGCCAAGATTAGTACTTCCCACAAAGGATGGGATCTGGGGCAGACTTCCCCCTACCCTTTCTTCACTTCTTGGCTTCTCTTCAGCATAAAAGGTTCAGTCAAGCCACTCCTGCCTTAGCATTATGACCACTCACAGACTGTTGTAAACAGAAGCGTTTCTGCTCAGCAAATATCTATCGCTCTTGAGAGGCTGCTGGGTAGCTTCCTACCAGATGGTTACAATGCAAAGAGAGAAAACAGGCTTTTCTCCCTTTTCCTCCCCTTCATTACAAAATTATATAACTCCCTGCAGTTGTAGTTCCTTCTGTGGGGCTGGGAACATTAGGCAGGAATAGCTGCCCAGCAGAAAGAAAAGTCTTCAAAGGCCCATCTGGTAAGAAATAGGCACTTGTCTAGATTTAAAGAGTAGGAACAGCCTTTAGTTGGTTAAACACAGAGATACATACATTTCCAAAGAGAGGTCATGAACAAAAATGTCATACCCCTAAAGTACTCTGACAAGGCCTTGAAAGGAGTTATTTGGATGCAGGCAAGATGCCAAAGAAAGTGGTCTCCTGACATGAAGCAAGTTCTGATGAGTCAGGAAAGCTATAAGGTCACATGAAAGCACTGATGAAAGCATCCAGAGATGGATCTGGTGGAGGCAGAACTCAGCAAAAGCCCGGCAGGGAACACAGCATGCTGCTAACTGTTTTACTGTGAGAAGCAGATAGCAGATCATGGCCTTGAATATCTTTCCAAGCAAGCCCAAAGAGTCCTCAACCCACCAACTGACCACAAGAATGGAAATATTTTTTATTTTTTTTTTTTACTGATATTCCTTAGACACCTCTGATTTTCCCTGATGGGAGAGCAACCCTCCTTTCAAAACAAATTACAGTAAATTTCACTTGTACGAAAACAAAAGTGTCAGCAAGACTCCAGCTGTGGTTCTGGACTTCCCATATTCAGTGTATGAAAACATGTAAGAAAACAATAATAGTTGTATTTTCTTAAATACTTTCAGGCAGACCATTGTTTTGGGGAGAGTTGAAAGAACACCATGATTCAGTACTGGTAGTGTCATGGCATATAAATACAATTCTCACCGAGAGCATAACAATCACTTTGTTTTGATGTGCACAGCTGAGCAAGAAGTCATCACCAAAATAAACCTGATTCAAACACGCCAGAAATGTTTTTGTTTCTTTTCTTTTTGCTCTTGGGTCATATTCACTGCTGGTATGAGAGAGTATAATTGCACTGAATTCTATGGCATGCAATCTGCATAGACCAGAGATTAATATAACTATAAATACCCATTTTCAAAATATCTGTCGGTTTATCTTTTTAGCCTTTTTTAACTCTGCCTAAATATTTTTCATTGTTCATTATTTTGTTTACAGTCATGTGATGAAAACCATGAGAAGTAGATAAGCCTACCTCTGTGGGAAAGAATGTGAGTTTTTATTTGCATGTTTGAATAAAAGCTCTGCTTGGAAAGACAGAGAGTGACTGAAACTTCTTATCATAGAGGTCAAGGAATTTTTGAGGTGTAAAGTCTAGTGTATATAATTAGCATGGAGCAACAAGGCGTTTGGGTAGAAACCTCCTAGTGTCAATGTAAGCCTAGATGCTTGCAAAACCCCACTTTCCATCCCTCCTCCCAACAACTGCAAAATCCCAACTGAAGTAATGATAGCTTGACAGTTCATGGACAGACCTTAGCTTTGTTTATTTTTAGAGCCTCCTCACATGGGAAGGAAGATATTCCCCGTCAGGCAATGCTTCCTCATAACTCTTTTTCTAGTCTCATTAAGCAAACACTGCAAATCACCGCTTCTGCTGTGAACTTGCTTACGCCCCTTCCCCACTTTCGCACACTAGCAGTGATGTAATGTATTCAGGAATTTCCTATACAGACATTAACTCTCCTGGTTTCCTTAGAAGTATGACTTTCTCCCTCTCCTACACTGTGGTACAATCTTAGGATAAGCACTGGTGGTATTGGCATAGGAGTGATGACTTGCCACAGAACTGCTCAGAGAAGGATATGGTCACCACAGTGGAAAAGAATACTCAGTATTCAGGTGGTACTCAGAAACTTGCAGTCTCTTCATTACTAAAGAAGATACACTTTAAAAGTTGGCATTTGCTATCCTCAATAAAATGTTAGGGAAGACAAAGCTCCTGTAATTTTCACTTGTAGGCAAGTTAGAAGTTTACCTCACAGGTACAGCATAAAATGCTGAGTTCACCTTGCTACCACAGGATAAGAAATACAGATGTCTTGTTTCAACTAGGGTTTTACAGCATAAGTATCCCACGTTAGCTATCCATTTGGAAAAGTCCACCTTTTTGGCTACAAAACTAATACCAAAGTTCACACTCTCAGTATCCAGACAGTCTACTTGCATTGCAACATCAAACAAAACACAGTAACAGACAGAGGGAATGCTATAATTTGTGGTCAATCATACTGAACAAAGGTTGTAATGTCTTCCCACCAGCTTAAATAAAGGTCTAATTCAATATATGACCCATGCTTACACACAAGCCCACCCATGAGTTATGAGTGTGGTTTTGGACACAAATGGCATGTGTTCAGCTGCCAGTTCTGCCGCACATCTGCGTGCCTACATGGCTCACCACTAGCAGTGGCCGATGGGTTACCCACATCATAAATACTCCTTAGGTCCCTTCACCCCCCCTTTACACAAAGTACCTTCATCCTAATCACAGTTGGCTCAGGTGGCATTTTCAAGTCCTCCTCTAGACTGCAGAAAGCTCCCTTTTTTTTATTTTTAAATGAAAGTTTAATTCTTAGGTAATCAAACTCCAAGACCAAACTTTAAAGAACAATGCTGCTAACCCAAAGGCATAATATAAACCATAAGAGACAGCAAATCCATCACTACAGAATCAAGGCTTAGCTAACTTTGGATTATCTTCTGACAAGTGATTTCTTTATTGTTCTCATAAAAGTGACTTCTAAATTAATGAAAAATACCCTGTTTATCCTATCGAGCTCCTTCTCCTGCTGCCTGAAAAAAAATAATTAATCATTGTTTAATTAATTATTTAGTCATGTCCCTTTTGCAAAGAAATATCTTCCTGCAAGCGGCTCTCGCCACCACAGACTTAAACAAAATCAGCACTCCCGTCTCATTTGATTTAATAGGAGATTACAAGCTAAATACCACTTCAATATTACATACTAAACAAACACAGAAAGAAAAGCTCATCCAGGGGAAAACAGTAAGTCAGGAAGATCTGGTCTTATTTGCCTCCTACTGTCATCAAGGAGAACACTTGAGACTTAGAATGGCAGGCCTGTCGGCACCATGGGATGTAGCTCTCATTAAAAGGAAATACTATTTTTAAAATATAACACAGATGTCTTAGCAGAATTCTAAACAGATCTACCATAAAGCACGGTCAGTCCACACATAAATAGAAATGGCCAAAGGCAGAATGACTGATGAAATAACACGATTAGGCAAAAAGTGAGGCTTTTCTGTTTTGTTTTGATTCTTTCCGTAGATAAATATTGATTAATGTAACACAAAAGCATTGCAACCGCATCCCCACTAAAGGTGAGTGACTGAAATTGATGTCACAACTTTTCTCATTGTTATATTTCTTGGCTCAGGTGCACCTTGAGAAAAGTCTTTCCTGAGTGTACTTAGAAGCTGTTCTGAAGTCACCAAATTGATGAGTAACAGCAGTGCCAGGTCTTGACTATGAACGAAGAGGATATGACAAGAGATTTCTGTTATTGCAGTGGTGCTTAGGTGACAAGCCTTGTGGAACAAGTACATTTGAGGGACATTTGGGGCAGGCAAAACAATTCAACCAAGCAGTGAACTTGGATGACAATAATTCACGTTAAAACCTGTCAGCATCCAAAAATACAATACTGTCTGAGAAATGAAGCTATCGGCCTCATTCTCATGTTCGTCCTCTTTAGAAGCATGAGCTTTGCCTCTCTTCTGAAAGGCAGCAGAGCAGCTCCTGGAAGAACAGAGCACACAGTGGGACACAAACCATCTCCTCACTCATTGCAATTTTCAGTTGCTTTTGTAGTTGTTTTCTTTCCCTAATCTCACATAAAAGAGCAAGTCCCCCCCCGTGGCTGCCCTGCCGCTCACACCCCAGCTGAAGCAGGGGGTCTCTGCAGAAGAGACCACCTAGCATGTGGGGCAGAGTGGAAACTGCCCCATCCCAGGCAACTACCTACCTTAAGATCTAGCCCTGGTTTTCTCCTGCCTCTTCACATCTCTTCCCACTGCTCATCCATGACTCCAGGTTTCTCCCGCGTGACACAACCAGCTCTGCAGCACAGGAGCCTTCTGACCAGGCTCCACCTCGGCACCAGGCTGTCAGGAGTCCATAATACCGCTAAGAAATATCCCAGGACATTTCACACCACTGCTGCCTGCTTGGAGGAGGACACGCGAGCACCAGGCCATGCTAAATCCTTACTAACTCTTCCTGCCAGCAAATGCTGCAAGGCTGGGGTGCCTCCTGTTCTGAGGATGAAAATCTGGGGTTTGAGACTCTCTCCCCATTTGCAACAACCAGACACGCTGCCCCAAGGCCTGACCCTTCACGCCTCCACTTCACCCTCAGTCGGAAAGCCCTGAGCGTTTTTCTCTCTTTCTCAGAGCTCAAGGCTGGGGGGGCAGGGCTTTACTTTTCATCAAGCCCAGAAGAAGCACTGACCATGCTGGTGGATGGTGAACAGGGGATACCTGTGGTGGGTGAACAGAGCCGAAAGTTTTAACACCCTCACGGTTCTGAAAAGCCAGGCATTACCCTTCATAAGAAGGCAGGGGTCCAGAGACAAAGCTGTATTTTGACCAGACACCTCTGAGCACTGCCTCTGACCCTCCTCTTCCCAGATTTGGGTAACACACCATTATTACTCCCGTTTTTTCCACATGGCAATCCATATTCACCACACCCCGCAGGGAACAGAGTAATGATCCCTCCCAGTCAACTTCAGAAAGTCAAGATGTGCTCTGCTCCCCATCTCCTAAGGCTCTCCCCCTCTTCCCCTTGTTTATTCACCATAAGCACCAGCTGTTTAGTGCAGCCCATGGAGGAAGTCTCAGCAGCAGGAACTCTCACCTGAAGGAGATCTGAAGAGTGGGGTGGGGAGGGTGAAGAGGAATCAGGTTACTCAGAAAAATCCCTTTCCTTTGTTTTCTGAAATCTAGCACAGAAAAAAAAAAAATCAATACTGAGTTTCTATTGAAAATAGAAAGCTTTTTATTTGAAACACTTTCTCTCAGATTGACTGGGGAAAGAATATTTTCTATAACTAATAAGGTCTATACACTTTACATACACTTTAAAGGGAATATATAACTAATAAGTTTTTTTAAAAAATTATTTTATAAAAGACATTTTAATATCAGCAAATTATAATTTCAAACGTAGCTGTTAATTGTTAAACTGGTGCATATATCCAAGGTTATTTCTGTTCCTCAACATAATATTGTGTTAGTGCATTAAGATAAAATATGCTGGTTTATTTATTTTTGAAAGTTTTTCCCTAGAAATGTGTATTTCTTTTATCCTTCCAGTATGGCTGTATACCATTTCTGATTCTTAAAAATTTGTAGATTTGTGTTTACAGAATGACAACACAATATTAATTCTAATTTCAACATTTCATTTTTCTGCTTATTTTAGAGCTATATTAAGAGAGGAATAAAATGCAGAAATGTACCTTGGTACGCCAATCAGCTTCATCTGCAGCCCAATGTTCTAACTTTATTTGTATGCATTAATTTTATTTGTTGTTTCAAACCTTATTTGTTATTTCATAAATATATATATGTGTAGAAACCATCTGTTAACTTAATTACAGCAAACATCTTTCTCATCCTTAAAAAAAAAAAAAAAAAAAAAAAAAAGATGGCACCATGGCGCATGCCCTAGCTCAGAAAGGACAGCACCAGCAGGCCCAGCACCGTACTGGACTGTCTGGTGGCAAGCAGCCACGGATGCCCGAGCATCAGGCACTGCTCAGAGAGCCAGCTTTCACCTCCTCTGGGCAGGATGGGAGCAGAGCACCTCGCCGGGCCCTCCTGCCCCACGCAGCAGGCAGCATAAGCGCCACAAACCTCATCCAACCTCATCTCCCCGTAGCCGTGGGGGAGAATCGACCCCCAGGGCTCCCCTCTGGTGAGTCACCAGCGCTGAGGTCGAGGAGCCCCGCAGGGCTGGTCAGCTGAATCCCTCCAGCAGTTTCGACCTAAGGCGCCAGAACAGGGATAGCACTGAGTTAGGACGTACCGCGTCCAGTTCTGGGATCCCCAGTCCAAGAGAAACACGGACATGCCGGAGAGAGTCCAGTGAAGGGCCATGAAGATGATGAAGGGACTGGAGCATCTCTCCTATGAGGAGAGGCTGAGAGAGCTGGGGCTGTTCAGCCTGGAGAAGAGAAGACTCAAGGGAGATCTCACAAATCTGTATAAATACCTGAAGGCAGGGTGCAAAGAGGACGGAGCCAGGCTCTTCTCAGTGGTGCCCAGGGACTGGCCTAGAGGCCATGGGCACAAACCGAAACTCAGGGAGATCCCTCTGAACATCAGGAAACACTTTTTCTACTGCGAGGGTGACCGAGCACTTGCACAGGTTGCACAGAGGGGTTGTGGAGTCTCCAGCCTTGGGGATACTCAAAGGCTGCCTGGACAGCCTCCAGCCAGGGTCAGTGGGAGAGAAGGTAGAATTCACTGGCTAGTGTCATCGTAGCTGGTGGTCCCATTTCACTTATGGTTTCTGGACTGCTGTGCCAGCATTGAAACCACTGACAAACACAGGTGCTTCATGTCAGCCACACTTAAGCCACCTAATAAATTAGCTCCTTCTGCTGAGAGAACAAGCCCCCACAGCTGGCATGCCCAATCTTCCAGCAAATGTTTCATCATTACTTTTAAAATATACCTTCCAGTTCATAATAATAAATGGAATAGGCTTTCAAAATTGAGGTAGCTGAGGAAAATAAACCCTCCTATGTTAAATGCATACAAGTATTTGGCCCCCTCTAAGACAGAAGTAACACTACAGACAGTATAGAAAAACCTTTGGATATTTTTGTATCTTAGTATACTGGAAATCTTGGTCCAAAAAGTACAGTGCTTTTCCCAGAAAATTTATCATTAAGACCTGAAAAAAAGAAAGAGACATCTATTCTTTTATAGGTGATTTTTAGTTTAATTTTCAATCCATACAAAATTGGATTATATAAGCATTTTTTTTTACGTTAACACAGTCTAAAACGCACCAAAAATATTAAAGGGAGTATGGCATTGTAAAAAGAAGACTTTTTCAGTGGGGGGAAAAAAAACCCAAACAAACCACCCACAGGAAGTTGGTACCCACCCAGTGAAAGGTTAAAGTCTTGCCATTTGAGGAATTTTTATTGTTTATACACACATGTATTCCTTTGGCTAGGGCGGTACATCTAAATGGCTCGTTTCCTCTCTCTGTGCTTGAGTCCTAATAATACAAATAGAATTAGAAGTAAATACCATTTTCATGGTTGTTTCTCATCTCTGGCAAGTCTATAAAGTATTCTCTAGATAAATTTTCAGGGCTAAAATAGTTTCACACACTTTGCAATAAGTCTAGATGGGCTGCAGAAATAATTATATTCAAATGTCATTTAATTACAGAAAATACACACTTCTTATTGAGACCCCATACCAATAGCCTGTGGCCCATCTTTTTACCTTAATGGGAAAATCCCAGCATTCAGACATTGGATATTCTCAGACCAGACCCTTCCCATGGCAGTGGGCTTGGAAGGTGCCTTCAGACCACACATCAGTATTTCTAGGGGCTGCCTTGAGCAGAGGGAGAGAGGGGGTTACGTGCCATGCCTGCAAAGGATGGGTCATGTTGGCTCTTTGTACTTTGCTCCTTGCATTTACATAGAACCCAGCCACGCTTCCAGATGGGAATAAATTGGTTGCTGGTGCAGCATTGTTTTTGAAAAGGTAATGACACCTGCTGCAGTCTCCCAGGCCACTGGGAAGCTGGGCTGACACCAGCATTTCATTACCACTGTCAGAATCGCAGTGAGTGACAGCCAGAAAATCATTAAGTATTTCAGCAGGATGGTGGGAGAGCTCTGATTAATATTTAAGCACCTATGTTTACAGAAGCAACATTTTTATTTACTTTAAAAATACTTCTGATTACAGTGTAGTCCAGCATTCAGAAGGGAAAATATAGCTATGTGGCATTTATGAATAATCCAATGCTTTGTTTTGTTGAGAGATTTTTCATAACCATATGAAAGTATCTCAGCAATTCACACTGTAATTGAACTGGAACTGCTGGATTAAGACAATTTTCCTTTCTCAATGCCTACCTGCTGAACCAATTTACTTCAGGACTTATCTCTTAATGGAATACTATGGAAATAGAAAATTTTCTGATTGCAACTATTGGCTGCAGGTGCTGGAACAGCAGGAGATCACACTCAGCCCATGAGTTTCTTCTGTTTCTGACTCTTATTGTCACAAAACACACCAACCATGAAAAAAAAAAATGCTCCTACAATCTTGAATTATATCTCTCTCTGCAGCAACAACAACAACAAAAAAATCTGAGGTTCAGGTATAGAAAGGTATTGAAAGCAGAGTTATTTCCTTGGTTTGGGTATGAGTTCCTGAATTCAAACAAGCTGAAATGAACCCTCCTTAAAATGGTAAATGGTCTGAGCCCAAGTGTGGAAAATTGTAGACCTGAAGTATTGGTCTGGAAAAAAATACATGAGCTGCTGAGGGGACACTGGAGCACAGCTTAGAACAAGCAGAGCTCTTCCTCACTGGTACCTGTGCAGTAAATATCTTATGCTATTGACTGTTTCAGAAACCTTGGGAGTCTTTCCTGGCGAGCCGTAGAAGTTACAGAAAGTGACCTTAAAGAAGAATCACAATGACAAATTTTCAGCATCAGTGCCAAGATAGTTGCACTTCTAATCACTGTCAAAACACAAAAAGCAAGGAAATTACTTCTTCAAATCAGTGCTGAGATTAGCTATGTTATGGATAAAATCCTACAGATTAAAATGCAGTGAAATCTAATGGACATCCTGGTGCCAAGTCAGGTCAATGTCAGGTAAGATCTGTGTGCATCTAAGAAAGAATCATTTTAAGAGTGTTGCAAGCTCATACATTTATTTTGTAATTGGAAAGGACTCAGAGTTCAGTGACCCTAGATGAACTGGGAAGAGGTAACACATTAAACCCCAATCGCTGCTGATGAGCGGTATTTTTAATCAAACCTTGGAGATGTCATTTCTGATGTGGGACTACAAGGATCTCCCTCCAAAATTAATGGAATCACATATGCATGCTCTGAAGAAAGACTGTGCAATTGATAAGTGGGAATAGACCTGGTGCAAAACCACAAATCTCCTTGTGTATCAATAGGAAGGTGTTCATTTACATCAGCTGAATTTTGGACTGAAGGTCTGCAAAGTAATTTCACAAACGGGTTTGAAAGATGAACCTCCTTAATAAAAGGGTGGATTTACTTATCATGGTTTTTATCTGCATTACTTTCTTGCTACTAGTAAATCTGTCAGATGAGTTTTCAAAGTACTCTCTAAATTCATCCCTCCAGGAACCCAGAGATGATTTCATGTATCTTAAAGCACTGTGCATTACTACTGAAGTGGTGGATGAAGCTATAAACAAAATTCAAACAATTTTGAAAATACTGTTATTTATCTTAAAGCTATCACTATAGCACAGGAGAGAATGTTTCTACTGAACCACACATGGCATCATGCAAAGTTTTTATAATAAAAAGAGTTAAATGGCTACCAGTGAGTATAAACCAGAATACTGTGGATCAGCTCTTGATGGAAATATAAAGCAGAATGAGTTTTGTGCTCGAAAACATTCCATGAATGAGTCCAACATAGTCATTTCATTTGATAAAGGAGATGTCAGTCTGTTATTCATAAGGCACTTCACTTCTGTGAGCATTAAAACCTGAGCCAGCTTAAAAGATTGCATATATTAAGGTCCTGGTCCCTTAGTCAGGCAAAATAAAATATTTTGCCTTTGTCAAGGAAAAGCTTTGCCTTGAAGCCTTCAAGATTGGATTGTAAGGGGGAAATATTGCCCTCTCTTCAGGCAGTAAAAGCCTGGCATTCAGTGAGCCAGTACGCTTCTGAAGTATGAATATCACAGGATTTCTGGGCAAGGAGTAAGCAAAGCCATTTTGGAGATGAATCTGCACACTGACTGGAGTCTGAGAAGGGGACTCTCCTCAGTCACAGTGCAAACTCCACTTTAACTGTAAGATTCCGCTTTGCCTAAGTATCCTTTTCAAACTCCCTTTTGAAAGGTAGTTCATAAGGAGTGTTCACACATGACTAACAGCATGGGGTTGCTGCCTTCATGGACCCTTGAAATGCAATCACTCAAAACTATAAAATAGCTTCTGCTGAGGAGAATGGATTTGCCTGAGGGGAGATGATTTGCACACCAGGGTCACCTATCAACACCCCAAGCCAGCACAGGCTTAAACCCTTCAGAAGTAGCTGTGGTGTCCCCTATTGGCAATCTGTTGAGTGGCCAAAAGAGGTATCTGCCTCTATATCTGGTCAGAGCGTGTGAGCACAAACGCTTTTGCCCTTATCCTCAGAGAAATTAGGGAGCAGGCACTCAAAGAAAAGCAAAGGTGCTGTTCCACCTGACCCCTTCCCAATCATATAAACCTGTGCAAAAAAACAACCAAAACCTTAAAATTTACAGACTACATGTGTATGTGTAAAATAGTGAAACCGTCTTTAACAAACAAATGAAAAAATAGCTACAAATGCTAGCTTTCTAGGAAAAGCTAGGTCTTTCTGACCTCAGAGACAGGTTTTACATCACTGAAAGTGCTTCTTGCTCCACTACATCCATTGACTTGCAGGGACCAACAGAGCTGGTACAGAGCCAATAGACTGCTACTGAACTGGAAGCCACCTTCTGCATGTTCGGTTTCAAAAAAAATTAAGTGGGAAGGACCATTCCACAGAAAAAAATATATTACTTCTGCTGCCCCCCAAAGATAGATACCTCTATACTGAAGGAGGCTGAGCAGCAAATAATCAAGATACAAATCAGCATTTAGCCAACCAGGAGATAAAGGGCAGTCCGCTTACCCAGGACTTTCTGGGCCAACTTGCACGCAGTATCCCAACCTCTGTGAGTGAGAACAGGGCACTTCCAAGTCTGCTGTAAGGACAAAACAGATCTCTTGGAGGAAAAAAATATGAGGTGCTTACCTACTGTGGCATGAGGCCTACAGAGGGAGGTCAGCTGCAGCAATCTCAGTATTTGACACCCATGGGTTTAAACAATATTGTTTGTAAAAGAAACTCAACAAGCAGCCGCCTACTCCCAAGCTGTCCTGCAAGGCTGAGGACACACAGTCAAGGCCTTCATATTGTAGGATGACTCTACTGTTCCGAAATACAGAGATTAGTTTATTTTTGTAACTGTACTGAGCATTAACTGTAACACAACAAACATTTCTATGATTAATAGTATTTCAGATAATAGTGTATACTAAAAATAGAACATGTTGAGAAAGACACAAGGAACTCTGCTATGTGATTTGTTCCTGTGTTTCATCATTCACATGTTAGAAGCAGTTTTAGACAAAATGACAATGAGGAACGAGACTGCAGAGTGCTAGCCTCAAGTATGTCGTAGTCTTACCAGATAAGGTAAAATCTGGGCTTGAAGAAAAAACAAGCTTCAGTCTTAGCTAAAGTGCAGCTACTTTCCTTCCATCACCAGTTTTGAAAACACTAAAGGATTTTGCCTTCTGCTCCCCAGAGTGCCCTACTCCAGGTAATTGTGTTCATATTGAAATTGAGTCCTAGTGGGGAAAACTCTACAAGCTATGAAAAGCCTCTGACATCATTGTATTATTTTTAAAACTTTTTTCCATGATTTAGCTATGATATACCAAGTCTACTGTGACCTGGTTTTCTCCACAACTTTTCAGTAAATTACTCCTGTTCCACAATAGCTACTTAGCAGGATGTAAACGGACTAAATCCCATACATAAACCCTTTTTTCTAGTGATTTTCCAAAGCCATTGAGTGCAGTATTTTCTTTATCACTAAAACTGAATGCATTGCTATCCCCAAAAGGTTTAAGTGGAAATGATAATAAATAAGAATAATACCTCTGATTTTATAACAGTGATGACTTAAAAGGATCACAACATGATTTGTTGTTTAGTGGGTATTACAGACCAGATTTAAACAGTGTTATAATCAATGGAAATCTTTCTTTTGGGCCTAAATTGGCTCTGTATCAAGACACACACAGATTCCCTCCTTCTCCCCAGTACATCAGAACTCTCTCAGGTGAAACATATGAGCCCTGTTACACCAGTTGCTGTAGTTTCCCAGTTTAAAGAAGGGAGATGGAAGTGGCACAACTCAAGCAGTACAGCGCTGTAAAGTCACGGGTGCCTACCCTCTGGGAAAAGGGCACACAGAAACGGAGAAAATGTGTATATCCCTCATACACAAACTGTTTTAAAAAAGCTGTAAAACCAAGCAGCCAAAACAGCCCATGACAGAACCGGGAGTGCTTGTGCATCCTCACAGTGGGCTTCATCAGCTCAGTGCCACCGTGTTTGCAGCGCTGCTCCGCACCCCGCGTGGGGCCAGCTCCATCCACACAGCCCGGAGTTCTCTGCCCGCTGCTCCTCCCTGCGATTCCAGGTCAAGGCTCCGACCCAGGCAGCTCGTGCCTGCCTGCACCTCCCGGTGCGCGCGATTACTGCGAGAGCCACGGCTGCCCAGCCAGGCTACCTCCGCGAGGCTCCTTCTTCATACAGACACCCCTTGAACTGACTCGGCAGCTCTTCCCCTTTGGAGCGTGGCCAGCGTTAGGTTCAGCCCAGCAGGCAAGAAAAAGTGGTTGTATGAAATGCCCTGAACCCCAAATCAGCTCTCCTCTGTTCTGACTTCATTCCTCACATCTTTCACTTCGTGCCTGTATCCTCTTCCCACTTACCTCCCGCTGCCAAAATGCCCCTTTGCCCTACCTCCCTCTGGCCAAGGCTTCTCCTACAGCATCCAGATCAGAAAACCCTGGTACACGAATTCCTCCACATCTTCCTCTGCGAAGATGAAATTACTGGATTTCACTTCGGAGTAGAATATATGATAAAAGGAGAAGCCCGAGACCAGGACACTTTCTTCCCTACGATTAACTTCCTGTGTACCAGGGAAAGAGCACCTCCATCCCACACCCGTCTGGGAGGAAAGCTTCCCAGACTCCACTCTAAATTCCAAAGCCAAAGAACAGCTAAGTAAGCGTAACACCTATTTTGTGTTCCCCTTAAACGTTCAGCCACTGATTGCATCTTTCTACCTTATATCTAGAATTTCAAATGCTTTTTCCCAGTCTTAACTGTATCACTCCTCATAAACAAGTAAATAGCAGCAATGGGGGAATACAGTTCTGAAATTAGATCCCCCCCCTCCCCCCAAGAGAAACTGTAATATAGAAATGAGTGTGTATTGTACAGAATGTGACTGGTCATTTCATGCCAGAAATGATCACATTATATTCATTAACCACAGGACAATGATGCCTCAAGGTTAGTGCCCAAGGTCTAGGAGTTTAGAATTTAGGTGACAGCAAATGCACGAGCCATGAAAAAGATCACACTCGGTTAAGCACTGTTTGACATGCTGCCTACGTCTGCATGGCAGCAATGATGGCATTATGTCCAAATCCTGTGATAACATCCACATCTGAAACTAAAATCCTACATTTAAATAAGACAGTGATGAAAGTTATAGACTGCATGACAAAGCAGCATCTGCAATCTCAGTCCTAAACTCTGAGCTGATGGGAGAGGGACCTGAATGCTAAAGGAACGAGGAGAGTATCTATCACTTTTATATCCTACATTCATGACACAGAGGGAAGATACTATATCTGAACAAATAATACAGAATGATCCTGATCTCTGAATACTTTGTGATTGAAAGGAGCAAGCGTAATACATTCACAGACCTGAAGGCCACAAAAAGCAGTAATTAATCGATCCAGTATGCATCTCTATTTTAAAAGTGATTAATGCTCCCCTGCCTAGTCTTGTACTGGAACCAGTGTCTTGTACTTGAAGTACACTTTCCAAAGAGGTGACATGAACATCGGGACGATAGGGGAAAAAGTCTGTGGGGTTTTTGTTGTGTTGTTACGCAGAGCTCCTAGTTTAAAATCTGTGCTTTATTTGCTGTCTCCACCAGTGTAATTTTAGCTTCCAGCTACAAGATCATGTCACACGCTTGTCTAGACCTCATTACTCTCTCTCCTTGAAGGAACTTCTGCACTGTAAACCTGTCACCTCTTGATTCTCATTGCTGATAAAATAAACTGAGATACTTAAGTCTTGTTTCAACACCAGATTCCCAATCCCTCGAAAAACATTCACTCTCACTTCCTTTATGTTTCCCTTTAGTTTTCCAAAATCCTTTTGAAATGGCAGACACCAGAAGACTCTGTAATAATCTCACTGTGGCCAGACATGTAATAAGTCACAAACTATCACATAATCAGTAAATTAGTCACAACTACTATCTATATTTCACCACTCCTAATGTAAAAACAATTCCTGCTTCATTTATATCCTCCTTTTCTCTCCTTCCTCACCTGCTTTGAAAGAGGTTCTAATTTTTGAATTCCAGTGGTTTTTCGAGACTAGTACTCCACTCCACCAAAGCCTGTTTATACCTTTAACCACAACTTACTAAAATAAAAAGTCCCAATTTTCAACAGTGTTAAGACACCACAGTTTTGACACCTGTTTCACTTGTTTGTGTTTGTTAGCCACTTCCATCTTTCACTTATTTCTGTAACAGAACAATCTTCTCTCTTTATCAGCCAATTGTATTACTCTGGCCTTATATTCATATCGGTGAACTGTACCAGGTGCTAGGAAAGCTCACAAGTTTTTCTGATCACACTTCCGGCAACAGTTTTCTTCTAGATCTCAAATTTAAACTCATTTTCCTGAATATTATACCGTCACAAGCTGGGATGTTCTGCATGACAACAATAACTACTGTATGTAATAAAGCACTTGATAATCTCTATTATGGTATCTATCGAGACTCATTATGTCTCAAAATAAAGTCTTAGCCCTCACAGTAGTATTTTGCAGCTCTATAAATCTTGATGTTGATATCAGCAGTAGCCAATGGGCTTGACTGAGGCCTTGATTGCATGGATACAGAATATGACTGAAATTGAAAGAAAGCTGAGTAAATCTGGAAAAACAGACAGCACACTGGGGCAATGTTTTCACATTAATACGTGGAAGACAAAAATCAGACTGATCTTTGGTTATTCCCTTTTGGTGATGTGTGTCAAAATTAGACACATATCTGGATTTGGAATATTGGTCTGAATGAACAACACAGACTTTAGATAATAACGTGAAGTTTAAAAGTTGAATTCTACCATTGAGGAGTGAATTTTCCCATTAATTATAATGATCTGAATAATGCACAGTCTGGAACCTCTTGAATCAGCAAAATTAGAGTGGCAGCGTTTTTACGGTTTACAACATTTCCAGTGTCCAGCTCATCCCCCTTTTTTCATACCTGAATACCACCTCTGTTCTGTTGGGGGCATTTTTTGTGAAAGTTGTCTGTAGCAAACTCTCCTTTCCAAAAATCTCCCTCATGAGCCTAAAAACTGAAACTGGTACACGCCATGCAACAGAAGGAAGCAAAGACGTAAGATCAGTTAGAAGAGAGACTTCAGAGAAGCAGCTGACCCCCCTCAAGACCAAGAGCTCCTTGCCATTTTCTACTGACTTTGCTAAGCAAGCAGGACAAAGCAATTCAAATATAAGAGCTCATTTATAATGTCATCCTTCAGGTCAGTCTCAGACAAACAGTGCAAAGCAAAAGCACTTTTCTGTTCAATGAATCATGTTGTGGGTTTTGAATATGGAATGCGAATGAGCTTGTTGCTGAGGGAGAGCAATGGGCAGGAGCCTGAAGTGTCAACAAATGGAGAAGTAGGCATGAAAAATGAGGTTGGTTGAGAGCTTGGTGAATGGAGGATGAATGGTCAGCAGGATGAGAATGAACAAAAGTGAGAGATCACTTGGCAAAGAAGTGGCATTATTTTCTACAAAAAGCCAAGATGAATATCTGAAGAGCAATCTATGATCTCTTCTCCCCAGCAATCACAAACTAGGTGGGCTTAAATTATTAAGTTGCAGAAAGCTGCATCTAAGGCAAATATTACTATGGGGAGAGGGTGCAACTGCCACCATTTTGGGTTAGCCAAGGTGAAACACTCTAATGGGCAGACATCTCAAGGGCTTGGAGGCTCAGCAGTTTCTGAAAATAGGATCCATTTAACATGTCCCAGTCAGAGCACCAAAACAATGGGGCTTTGTTGCTGCTGACAGACAGAAACAATCAGTCAGGAATAAAGGAACAAACACAAACAAAGCGATCCTCTCATTTCCACAGAGAAAGCCATTTTTAGGTGCAGAATTCAACACAAGTGGCGTGCAGTCAGATTTCAGTAGATGAGTGCATGAACAAGTGTGTGCACACAGGTAGCCACTCTGATCCTGGAGGAATTTCCGCCTAACTTCACTAAGAATAGAAATGGACACTAAAGGCTAATTCCGTGGCCTGAACTCTTCCGATTCTCTGAGCAGCTGCATTGATTTGACCTGTGAAGTACAGTGCTGCTAGAGGTGAGAAATTATATCATCATCTGGCCCTGAGGATTTTGTGAACCCATCTGACTCTGAAAGAACCAAAGATATAAACATTTTCCAATCTCTGACCATACAACTGATCCTTGTAAAGCTGTCAGTGCGGAAGACTGACAGACAGCAGTTGAAAGGTCATAAAATCAATACACAGAAAGTCAGCTCACAGAAAAGCTAATAGGAGAGTAACTGCCCTTTGGCTCAGAACAGGAGAGAAAGGTACACATCCCTGATGGTTTCTAGGTGGCAGCTTCTCTGCTGCTTTGAAAGGCCAGAGGGTTGTCTTTCTTTGTTTTTCTACATCCACCTTATTTTTGCAAGCAGTCCGATCTGCAGACACCATAATAAGAAAAGTTCTTAGATCTGGAAGTAAACACTCTCTCTCCTGAATGATTTATGATTAAGGAATGAGAGAGGTGTTATCTGATCCTTGAGCTTTCTGGATGGGCCATAAGCATAGCTCCTCTGTGCAAACTACAAAAGGAGCAGAGCTCGGGTGCCTGTGGCTGAAAACAAGCTGTGCAGCTCTAGCTGGCAGGGACAAAACTATACAGGCTGCAAGCACAGCCCGAATAAGCCCTGTAGCACAACGGTGCTTTGGAGAAGCCCGAATTTCATTCACTCCCACCCCACAGCCCTGGATGCTTTCAGGACTCTGCCCAAACCGTTCCAAGGAACAAACACGGCTCCATAGCACTTTTCCAATTGACAATCTCTGTTCTGGGAAACATCAGTGGAAGGAAGCCCACCCTCTAGCTTATGGGTATTTTTCAGTCTGGACCTGGACTGTTTTGCAAGGCGGCCAAAACTCCATGGGCAGGACTATACTGGAAATGATGCATTTTCTTCTCCTGCATGAGGTGGCAACCATAAGCACAGAAAAATGAACTGTCACAGTGCAGGTGAGGGGAAAAAGTGAAAGACCCACAGAGAGGATACAAAAGATATGACACAATGTGCTATACTATAAGAAATCCCAGCAATTTAGTTTAGGCTACACGCACATGAGCATAACGCAAGGGGCATTTACTCCAGTGCCCTTTTCCCAGCAACCTCCCTGCCTCCAAGCCCCACAGCCTAATTTTTTTTTACCTGGTAAGACCCCAGCATAAGCTGTCTCACAGAATGTTTTACACATTTTCAGGATCCAGCTCCAAGTTGTGCAATGTATCTGGGCATAAAAATTATTCCTCTGCAGTGTTTCCAGGGCTCTTGAGGGGTTATGGAGTGTAAGTGTGAAAATGTGGTGCTCTAGCAGCAGCTGTACTTTGGAGAAGCTTGAGAGAAAGAAGTCTAAGAAGTGCTACAGCAAAAAAGGAAGGTCCCATTAATCCACAGAACAACCAGAAATGGGCAAGAGTCTCACCTGCATTCAGCTGGAAGTGAATACACACTGGAAACTACCCCAGTTGCTCTGTTAACTGGGTAATGAGTTCAGCAGTGTCCAATTGTGTTTGCTTCCCTCAAATACATAGTCCAAGGAATAGCTGCAAAAGCAACCATCTTGAGTGCAGTGGCAACAAATCCATTTTTTTATTTTGAATTTAAAAAAAAAAAATCAGCAAAAAGAAACCAGGTCCATGGGGTGTCCGTTGATCCACAGTTCACCATACCTTTGTCTTTCACATACCCCTGAATAATTTCCTGATGACTGCTGAGCAAAGAAGTATGGTTGAGAATACACTGGTGTACTCACAGACAATACGTGGTCTACTATAATGTCCAACCAGCTTTGTTGTAAAGCATTCCTCCGGTTTTTCACATGCATGTATTACATCAGTGTATAATACAGATCGGTTCACATAGCACATTCACATCAAATTATTTGCAAGATGAAAGAGATAAGGAGATGGTCTTTTAACATGAGAGTACTGGTATCTAGCAATTTGGAGTCACATCACATGAGAAGGTATATCTGTATGTGTGCATGCATGAAAGAGTGAAAGAGCAGAAAGAGAATGCTCCTTGCAAAACTGAAAAGCTCCTGTTGAGATGAGTTGCATTGAAGAGTAAAATCTCCAACCTTACTATTTCAGATGAAAGGTTTTTGCAAGCTTTTCCCTACGAGTTTTTTATAACCTTACAAAAACATGCTATGCTTCCAAGGCTTCTCAGAGAATGCCATGTGAAATTTTACAACATATATATCATTACAGATAAACACACATATATATGCACATGCACACACATATACATTTGTATATATACACATGTATATTTATAAAACATGCTTCAGCTTGCACTATTTCTGAATTTACACACAGATTTGGGGTAAACATGAAGGAACACCTAACTGCCTTTTTTTTATTTTAGTTTCACACAAACACTTTTGAGGAGTAATTGTTATCAACAAACTTACCCAATTCTGACATGATACCTCCATCATACTTGCTGTTTGACTAAAACCATACAGGCATACAAGGGGAACAATTCACTAACACCGACACCTACCTTACCAAAGTAAAGGACAAAACCATGTTTGTCTGAAATTTTTACTTTTGTTTCCCTTTGAACTTATCAACCATTAAATAATTTCCAAAGCAATGAAAGGGTTGTTTTAATTACATTAATATACAGTTTTGATTTTGATACATTAATATACAATTCAATTTTGTAGCAGTTTTCATATAAAACATATTCTGAAATGTCTTTCTGCATTAAATAATGCATGGCAACATTTTAAACAAGTTTTAAGCAGTTTATTTTGAATTCAGCCATGTATTCTCAAGTGATCAAGGTCAGAGCCTTCATTTAAAAACAAGACCTGAACATATTTTTAAAAAGGTATTTTAAGATAGTTGCTGCACAAGGTCTGCAGGACATGTAATCTGAAGGGTTGGTAGTTGTTTGGTTTTTTTTTTTTTCTTTTAGGCTTGCAGAAGCAGTCTGTGCTACATCTCAAAAAATACAGCATTATAGAACTTAAAGGTAGCAGGAATTGTTAGAGCATCTAGCCTGATCCAGTCTCATTTCCCAGTTTCATCCAAATATCCTGATGCTACAGGTACGTGTCACTCCTCCAAAAGCCAAATTATGGGCCGCCTGCAGAAAGCAGGAAAGAGGTATCATCTCCATCTAACGGCTCTCCAGGTCTGAGCCTGTTTGGCAGATTTGTGCAGGTGACCCCACCAGCTGAACCTCTCTGCCCATAAAAAGATGGAACACCAACACCCATCTGACCCTGGAGGGAAATTTTCTGGCTGCCCTCAGCTTTGTTGATTACTGTGGCCCAAAGCATGTGAGCAGGGCTGGGTCATCAGGCATCTCAGAGGATGCTCGGCACCAGCAGCGACCTGCTCCATTCAATATTCTGCCTACAAGCACTGAAAAATGGCATGTGCTTATCGGTGAGGCCAGAAAGCAGCTCTACTATTAGCTTCCCCAGGGTGTTCAGGTGCCTGCATATGCTAATGAAGTCACCTCCTGACCGCCAAACAGGCCAGTGGAGGAAGGTGAAGTCTTCACCCTCCCCTCAGAGCTGGCTCTCCACATAGGCAAAGTAATAATTTTTCTTAGGGCAGCAGATTGTCAACCGCAGGAAAACACCTCCAGCCCGATTTCCTACTTTGCTTCTGCTGGACTCCGGGTAAACCAAGCCAGCTGTTGGGGTAGAGGAGGACGAGGACAGAATCCTGATTTAAGGACTACTCCCTTTGCTCCGGCTGTAGCACGCCCAACACTCCAGCCCTGCTCCTCTTGCCCAGAAACACTGCTGGCAGACGTAGGACTTGCCCGTTCTGGGAATAAAGACAAACAAGAGCCTCCCTTGCATGGCGTAGCAGGAGGCTAACGCAGAGCTGCTCGCAGGAGGCCGGGAAGAGGCACGGGGATCCAAGCCTAAAGGAAAGCTGGACTTTGGGAAGGGAGGTTGCTCTTAGACCTGACACCAAAACGGCCCCTGGGGAACAGCACATCAAGGAGAGCAGCCAGAGCAGGGCTGGCAGGCGAGCTGGGACACAGGACGAGGCTGGGGGGGTCTAACCAAGGGGCAGGTGGGGTTTCACCTATGGAGAAGAGCAAAGCTGGAGCAGCCATGTTAACAGCTGCTGCCCCAGCAAAACCAGCCGTGACAGGAGGGGACCTGGTCCTGCCGGGCTGCCACCACCCCGCAACGCAGCCTTGGGACTGGGTGTCTGCCTGCAGGCTGCCTTCAGCAACCCCATGCCAGCGGGGATCTGCACTCATTTAATAGCAGACAACTGTTTTGTTTTCAACAAGGTCCCTTTCAATACATCCCAGGGGAGTCTGGCCTTGTTTCAGGCTACATTTTGCTTATTCTAGCTCTTCCTGGAGAGGGAACTCCTAACTAAGCCATTGTAAATTTGTTTTCTTGCCTAGGTACATTAGTACTTCAAACCCAGGCAAAGACAATAATAGGTTAAGTATAGCCTTAAGATTTAACAGCTGAACTCCACCCAAGTGCTTTTATTTTACTATGCTACTCAGACCTTATCCATCCCTTGGTCTCTGTGTAGACTTCTCTCTTATCAATATTTGAATATACACAGAAAAAAGAAAAGGCAAACAAAACAAACATAATTGGAGACAAGAATCTCAGGGTGTAAGTAGAGGAAAACACTTAATTTTAGATAAGTGCTTGGCACAGTGTGCTAATCTGCTGTTCAGTAATACTTACTCATGCTGAGAGTATTTTACTCACCATTAGCCCTGGCGCTTCAAAGACCTCTCCTTACAAGGCATCTTGCTCTGTGAGAATAGAGGTGGCAGAGCTGGGCTTTCGTGATTTATCCACCCTCCTTGCAGAGCCACCACAAAAAGCTGCATAAGTTGCATTGTTCTCCTTATGTAGGCATGACTGGGACTGGTCAAAAGTGATACATGAGTGCAATTAATGTGCCCATCTGCACCTGTGACCAATTAATTAGGCTGGGGACACGGCTGAGCTGAACAGTAGCTTGGGAGCTGCTTGCATGCCACAGACAATTGTCCTGGCTTTCTAACCAGGGCAGCAATGGATGAAAACATTGGTTTGCTTACTTGTTTATTTCTTTGTGTGTTTTGATTCCCCTGAATATGTCCTAAATGACAGCCCTTTTTCCTTTTTTTTTTTTTTTTTTTTGTTGTTGTTTAGTTTCTTCCCAAATACAGGTGGGACACAGAGCTGACTCACTGACTCTGAAGGAGATGTCTCATTTGTTGAAATGTAGGGATTCTGGTCTGTCCTGGGCACACCAGACTTGAAGACAACACTGAGTATTCAGATGCCTGAGTAGCAAAAGCTGTATACAAGGCTGATGTAAGGCTCAAATTAATTGTATGAGTTAGGAGACCTGATATTCTGTGGTAAAAGATAGTGTCAGAATGAAAACCACTGCATGATCATTGTCAGCCATGCCACTGTATTTATTCTACTAATACTTTTTCAGATGTGCCAGGGAACACAACCAACACCCTTCTGCTCAGTGAGGTTTCCTGAAGGATTAATTTAACCCATTGTATTTTGCAATCAACCCCTGCCCTGGCAGCCTTCCAACTGTTGCTCCACAGCTCTCAGCCTGTGACGGGTGATAGAAGCACGTAGAGAAAAAAAACGTGATAACCCCAGATCAGGATAATGCTGGCAATAATCTGTGTTGACTAACCCTAGCTCAGGGTGTGTATTTGCCTAACGCTGACAGCAAAGCAAATCAGCTAGTCAGTATATGCCTTCCAGTTAGGAGTTTACAAGCTCATTTGCAGCCGCTCCTCTGACCTGTTTGCTTTGTTCTCCCTTCCCTAGTGCCATAGAGAGCCTTACGCTACATCTTCAAACACAGACCGCACAGCCTAAAATACCAACAAAACATCGCAGCCTTACTGCTCCTACCACAAGGTCAACTTGCAAGCATGCCCGTTCAGAGGAGCAGAGGGAACTCACTCTGACATAGCCGCAAGGGAAATGAATAACAGGCTCTTAGCTGGGTAAATTGTTACAATATCATCATCAAGTCCAGCAAAATAAGAAAGCAAAGCAATGAACAGCATCAAGGTTAGGAAGGCTGTATTCAGCCTTTAAACACGCAAAGCAGTATAGTCACCTGGGTGAAGCTTAAAAATGCCACAGATAACAAACAGCCGGCAGCAAATCAGTCCTTCAGACAGCAGGAGAAACTTCTGAAAAGTGGTCATTAATTTGGCTACTGTGATGAATTCCTCCGTGGTGAAGGCAACAACCCACTCCACCGCTTCACAGATTCATTGCCTAGGAGGCCATGAGGAACACTGTGATAATTTAACCTGTCTTCCTGCATAAGACTTCAGCTACCAGCAATCTTTTATAATGCCTTCAGCTGGCGGTAAAGGGGTGGTTTTGATGAGACAACATCTTTCATACTTTTGTGTGCAGCTGTTGCCTCACTCCCCTTCTCCTGGGGAGCCTCCTCCCACCTTCCCACACGGGCAACGGAGAGAGAAAGCCCAGCAGTAGAATGGCTACAACTGGCCCCATTTTGCTTTACTTTCATACTCAGAAAAGTATAGAAACCAAAAGGCGCAGAGCATCAGCAGAGCAAACCTGCAGTGCGCACCCTACACACCCCATACGACAACTGTTACACAAGTAGCTGCGCAGGTTACGGATGCTCATCTACATTAAAGGGTGCCATATATGACTCCCACCTCGTAGACGCAGCCCTTGATTGCAGCAAGGCAGCCTAGGGCAGGCACAAGTGCAGGATTCAGCGGAGCCTGGATCTCCTAATGGTTATCCGACCCCCAGGTAAGCCTAGGTCAGTCTTTTTACTTCTTTCTCCCTTCTCATTCTCCATCTGTTTGAAGTAGTAACTGCTGAAACACAGTTTCTGCTCCCCAGATGTGTTTTTAGTGCTTAGCACTCTTTAAGCTATTCTAGTTAGCTTGACAACGTAAGAAAGGCTTTTACTCGCTCAAGCGATACATCAAGTCTTTGAACAAATCTCCCTTATGAGAATTACACCACTAAAAACATCAAATTCCCTTTGTTTCAGCTTTACTCAGAAGTCCTATTTGGCATTACTGAATTTAAAGACACTGGAAATGCCCATTATGCCTGTCTGTTGATGGCATGGGGGAAGAAAAAACATTGCTGTTTGAGAATGTTTCCATCTAGCCTGGGAATTAACAGCTGTACTGGATCCTGAGATTTCCTCTTCTGTTAGACTGGGATCTACTGAGGATCAGTATTTCATGCCACATTATAAGTCTCCATCAGGCCTTTTCTCCCTTAACTACTTGAATTTTTCACTGGTGAAACTGCTTCTTTCACTCTCTACCTGTTCTGTTTGGCTAAGAGCTTTCCTGACTCTCAATAAAATTTCCTCTCTCCTGCATAGGTCACATCTCCCCCGCTCTCTCAGTACTCCAACTAAGTTGGCATAACTAAGGCAAAGTTAGGGCAATTGTTGTCTGCCTGTATCTAGTTTTGATGTAGGCTACTCTTATCGCAGGCTTGAAGAAGACGAGCTTGTGGGCACAAAACCTCATGGTTTTTCCTCAGTTTACCAATTCACCTGACAAACCTAATTTATATTCTTAATTCATCCCAGCTAGAACAACCATATTTACTAAGCCAGCATAAATGACAGAGCACTGTATGGTTTTGCCTTGCTTTGGATATTAAAAAGCAATCAAACACCTCATCTTCAGGCATTTCCCTTCTTTGAGGATGCTCCTGTACAGTTTTGCCAGTTGGTATTTGTCCCATCATAGTGAAATTGGGTGACCCAAGCTTAATTGCTTGAAGTCACTAAATGCAAAGCGATGTCATAGCAGTTCTGTCATGGCACTACTAATTAAGAGATTCAGCCTCTTGCAACTGCAAAACTCCACTTGCCCTAGGCTATATACAGGCAACAAGTACCACCATAATTCATCACTCAAGACTCAAATATATATATATAAAATGCTAAAGGAGGCAGCATTTCAAAAGAAAAGTAACTACATGAAGAAAAGCAAAAATAAAATCTAATTTCCTGTGCACTGCTGTCTCACTGTTCACTGCAAGCTCCAGTTTAAGTTTTTCTTCCGTTTGAGTCATTTATTGGGGAGCATCTCCCATGCGGTCTTTCTAATTTCTAATAAGATTCAAGTCCACACTGTAGCTTTTTCATACGTTTGGCACATGCAGGATTTGTCTCTCTCTTCCATCTATACTTCTACCCACACATCATCAAAACAGAAATTTAATTATCTTTTAGATGGCTATCACTGTGTTAAATTTGGTTTGAAAGGTCAGTGGAAAGGGACACACAGATGCGGAGCATAAGTGTGCAGGTCTCAATTCCATAGGAAACCAGGCTTAAAAATGGGAGGTTTACAAGGAAAATGAGCTACACTTTTGCTCACAGCAATACACTCATTTGAAACACCAGAGATTGCTGAATATAAAAAATTATCTATATCTATTGGTCCTCACCCTGGGTGTTGTAAATCCTCAGAGCTCCTCTGAGATCATTGGATTTACATTCATTAATACCAGTAGTCCATTAATATAACGTTTATTAGGATGTGTGTCAGTTAAGGAGGTAAGAGAGTATCTCTAAACCTACACCCATGAGCATAGGCATGCATGTGCATGAGAATGTTTACACTCAGATATCACAGAGCATTCACAGGGAGATGTCACAACAGCTCCCACCACAAAGGACAGAGATTTGCACTCAAGTTAAGGCCAAAGTTGTATCAAACTTGCAGTGGTAAAGTTGCCCAGGGAAAGAAGGGGAGCACAACCCATTCATTTTTCTCCCTCTCTTTCACAAGCTCATAAAAGCAGCTTTCTGATGGACCACTTGAAAGTCACCTCCACCCATCTGAAACTTGGCTGAGGATCTCAGTCCTCCTTTATTACTGCGCAACTCTATTAAAGCTCTCAGTGGAACCGATGAGTGAATGTCCCAGCCAATTTTACTTTTTGTATTAAAAAAGAAAAGCACACACTAGTCTATTAAAAATCATTTTGAAGAATTTTAATCATAGCAAATGTGTCTGAACAGTTCTCATAAAATCAGCGCTTCCACACGTACAAAGGACAAGACTCCAGAGACTGGCCTACAAAAATACCATGTATTAAAATGGGGCAGGGGGGAAGGAGGCGGTTAGAAACTCAGCAGTGTTTGACAGGCCTTCAAGGATAGACAAAGCAAGCAAAGAATGCTTCTCCAGACATTCAGTTTTATTGACAGCATTTTGATTTCACCTTTATAAAGTCAATATTTGGCAAGGTTTTGACACAGCAGCCCAGTAGCTCATGTATCTGTAGGGGCTGGTTAGCCCTTCTCAAGAAAAGAAGGGAGAAGTCATCTCAAACCAAGTTATATGTGTTCTTGCTCCTGAAACACGTCACGGACTTCAGTTCACAGCCACTGAACAGTGCCAGCCTGCTTGTTTAGCTAGAATATAATTAACAAGGGGTGGGGAGGGAGCCTAGGGAGGGCAAGGGACCATGTAAAACAGTGTAAAACAAGGAGCAGAGGCGGTGGTAGAGCTGTGGGAGAGCCATGTAATACCTGCACGCCCGAGGCTAGACTCAACCTTCCAGCTTCTGGTACAACTATTAACGACCCTGAAAGTCCAGAAGGAGAGGGAAGAGGACATCGGCACTACCAGGCAGAGGGAGGCCTTTCTGCCTTCGATTCTTAAAATAAGAGCCAAACCTTCATTCAGCTCTTGTTTTAATTAATGTACTAAGTACATGAATATGTACACACATCTTCAAGGTTGGCACTGAGAGAGAGAACTAGCTCTCACTTCAAAGCTGTGCTGAGGACACTTCAGCTGACATAAAGATTGTTCTGTATTTTTCCTTTGCCTTTTTGTTTTTACACCTGGCAAAGTTTATTTGCCTTCACAAAAAAAACCCACCCATCCAACCATCCCCACTCCTTCCTATCTCCCTTAGAATACAGAAACCTTTGCTAATAGGGATAGTGCAAAGACAGGCCCTGTGGGATGGGCTTTTCAGGTCTGCTTTAGATAACAGCTCTATTGCAATGCCTTTGGAGCAATTAGGGATACTGTAGCCGAAGTAATCTAAACTGATATCAGCTCAAAATACACATTGGGAAGCTGACAAGCAGCTTCCCTAGAGAATACATGTATGTGTGCAGAGTCGGTCCTGCCCTCTCTGCAGCAGCCCTGTGGCACACCAGCCCGCCGGTCTCGGACCACAGGGACTGCAGCAGGGAGAACACCTCGTTGCGAGGACTGCCACTGCTCCCTCTTCACTTTCCAGCAACCACTGACCACATCTGCTGACTCCCAGGACTTAAAAATATTTTTTCTTCTCAGAGGTCTTCTGCTTAGCAAGGTTTAGTCTCCAAAACAGGAAACCTATTGGGATTCATTTGGAGCATAGCTGAAATTCAGGGGCACCTCTGCTTTCTCCCAACAGAGTTTAAATAGATACAGAACAGATGGTATAAACGTGGCCTGAATGAAGAACAGCTTTACTCTTCTTTCTGTTTTTCCTAGTGCCTGTTTTTGTTTTTCCAAAACAAATGTAAGCAAAATGAGGGTGGGGGCGGGGGGGGGAGGATGAGAAACACTTTTTAGAGCCTACCACAAAAGAGCTTCTGAGCAGCACGCTAACCCTCAGCGCAGCAACAGCCGCAGCACCCTGCCATGAGGCAGCCTACTTTGGGACCACCTTTCTCACCTGAAGCTAAATAGAAGGGCAGGTTCTCCAGTTTGCAGGATACCGGGTGGCCGGGAGAGCTCTACATCTGTGACGACTTAGAAAGCTGAAGGAATCTTACAGAAAGGTTCTCACATTTCTTCTAAACCTTAAAAGTCATATCTACAGCAGAGGAACCGTAAGACCCCACGCTCTAACCAGAAATGTTATGCTGGACCATTCCAGCTAGGAGAGTATTCGCAGTGTGTCCTTACGGGGCCATTTTCTCGACAGAGATTTGTGGTGGGTCACATCCATGTTTCACCCAGTTCAACACCCACCCATGGACACCTCCTCCCCGTGGGCCACTAAGCAAGCACAGGGTGGGCAGACTGTGCAGGGACAATCTAACCAAATTCCCGTCTTCCTTCGGCAAAAGTCAGGTCACTGACCTAATCGAGGATTTAACAGTCTTTTAAGGAGACAGATGATTTGCCCTCAAAATTGGTAAATATCTCTTTATCAAAGGCTGCTTGCTTTAGATCTATAAAATGAGGACTGCCACTGCGTATGGGACATATGACAGAGATCCTTAGAGGCCGAGTCCACTAATGGCTTTAAATGAGGCATAAGACCCGAGTTTGATCTCAGAGAACTGACAGTCACAACTAATTCCACATATAGTGCTCTGTGTGCTTGACATCCAGAAAGTCCAGGCTCTGCACATTTCAGCAGGCATTTTAAACTTAATAGGCAGCACGTGACATTTCATTAAGATTTTGGTGCTATTGCAGTTTTCAGCTGTTAGGAGGTTTATGAGGTATTACAAAACAGAAGCACATACATATATTTTGAAACTCGGCAGACCTAATCCGAGCCATGAATATGGATTTTCTTCTTATCTCCCTCCCCCACAAAAGGAAGTGGAATCACAAAATTAACGTCACTGATACGCTGAACAAAACCCCCCAAAAGCTGCTAATGAATGGACCTTATCTAAAAAATCAGATTGTACAAATAATTTCTAGTCTCTCAGTTGTTTTCTCTTGTTTTGCTATTGCTTTTTTTCAAAAATATTAGGGCTATAGTAAAGACACAATAATCAAAAGTTCTTATTTAGAGAAGACCTATTATAATAACAGCAGACAAAGAGGTATTGCAAATAAGACACTGTATGGAGCCCTGGAGATGTTGCTATTTCTGTGGAGACTAGTTACCATTTTCATCACTGAAAATGGAGTAGAAATTTGCAGTCACTCATACATACAAAGGTAAGTTTCTTCTTGCAAATATGCAGGGAAACAGGATGGCCAAACAACAGGCTGAAGAAGAGGAAACAGGAGATGGCACACTCCTAAGGAAGCAGGACAAAGTCCTTTCTAAGCTTCTTGTTATAAAGGACAAAAGAAAGAACCCAATCCCAAAGACGCCAGGCATCAGCAATAACAAACACAGACAGTATCTGGGGTATTAAAAAATACCCTCATTTATCCAGTACTCCTGACAACATTTCTCTCAATCCCAGAGGTTTGCTGAAGTTGCTGCATGCTTGCTCTGCCTGGATGGCTGCCGAAAGACATTCAGTGTTGCAATTCTTTGTTTATCACAAAACCATGCTCCTTGCTGGTAACATTTTACAACTCTTATCATGCTGTTTGATCCTGCTACAACTGTCCAACTCTTGTCTTCTCTAAACCAGAGGAAGTCAGAAAGGAAAAGAAAGAACACCCTATGTATCCATTGCAGTTAGCCAGTTTAGCAAATATAATCATCAAGCAGGGATTCAGTTGTATCAATCTGTAGGTTTAGCAAATCCCTCAGCATTTCAGCACAGCAGGAAAGAAGCGATTAGAATTCAATTTCTCTCTCCTGGGTTTTTTAAATCATCATCGCTCTGGATTCCTAGGGTGGGTTTTGGTGTGGGTTTGAACTGCAAGCTTTTTTTTTCCACCATGAGTTAAGAATTCTCAGCTATGTACAATGAGCAATTAAAAATAGGAGCTACAGAAATACAGGTTTCTACATTCAAGTGCTTGAAAACAGCTGCCTTGAGGTATTACAGAGTCTCTGCTAGCCGATATGCTTTCAAATTTCAAAATAAAACTTTCCCCAAAGCAAAGCTTATTACTCCAAATGGTCTTTAAGAATCATGCAGACTAGCCAAGTATCAAGAAACAAAAACCTAAGTGTGAAGTCCACCTCTATTCAAGAAAGTATTTAATTATGTGTGACCGAATCCCTTCATCTTCCTTCGTTTTAACACTTTAGTGCTTTCTCAGCTTATTTTCCTAAATCACCTCCTAAATATTTCAATACATTTCTTAAGCAAATCCTTGAGAAACATCTGTGACTATTATTCCAAATAATTTAAGCAAGAAATTATTCGTTTGCAGTTCAATCAGCAAATTGGCCATGCTTGGGAACTGAGCTCCCTTTTATGCTTGTAGTCAGCCACACGTGTCTACCACGTGACACGTTGCTTTGAAAGTATTGTAAGATCCACCACTGTTCTTAAATTCTTCCAAGTGAGATCACACACTTTACAATGACAACCTGAATTCAAACCAGCTTGCAGGAGAAGACTTTTTCAGATCTTGAAGCAGATCCAGTTTCTCTCAAGCAGATGCAAACCCCAGTGATTCAGACCTGGTCAGTGCATGCAGGCACCCATAGGGCCAAAACTGATCAGCACGGTGACAATACACACACATCTTTTTGTAATGCTCAAGATAGGCAAGTAAATAACCTTCAGCATGAAACTACTCAGGTTTCTCCGTTCTTTTATTTACTCCATCTTGAAAACCAAGCCAGAAAGCTACAGACCCCTAACCTAATCCTACTATTTGAGTGCAATAGCTGTACCAAATAGCCACTTCTTTTGTTTTCAGCTTCTCAGACCTAATAGGTTCAATAAATCCTGTCTTTAGCTGTTCGGCATTACCAACGTTGTCAACTTCATTATTTGTCCTGGGAGATGGCCACCTGCTTTTCTACGTTCAGTCAACACACATGCAAATAAACCAAGTTTTTATTTTAAACAATGTGACACATCTGCACGCACCAAGAATTCAAGGGTTTGCTTTTTTATCCCAACTTCTTCCCACTGAATTCCTGTTCAGCTTGTGTCTGAGTCCTAGACTTCAGTGATGATTCAGCACCCTAAAAAAATTCTGCACACCCATCAAATTTTTCAGTTAAGTGGAAAACTGCACTTTTGAAATAGGCAGCTTCCCAGCTCAAAGGTGTTGAAGAAAAAGCAAGATCTGGAGTTTCACTGCCATTCTTGAGATACAATTTGACAGCAGTGACATATGCAGGCCACTGCAAAACATGCCCAGTAGATGTTTTTGCACATACAGATCTGAATTTCCAGGCTACTGCCTAATTGTTTGCTCATTTCCAGGTGTCCTCCTTCTGCACCCTTTCTTCACTCTTTCAAACCAGTTCAGGGCAAGTCTGTATGTTGCCTTCAAGCTTTCAGGAGCGCTTTATGCAGCTCTGTTTCGAAAGACCTCCAGTTGAACTTAGATTCCTGACAAACTAAAAGCCCAGGCATCTGGCCATTGCCTTTTGGGTAGACATCCCAGCCTGGAGACACAGAGAAATGATGTGGCTCCTCACCTGAACCCCAGGCGAGATGTCACCTGTGGAGCAGCGGGTCCCATCCAACAGCAGTAGGAGTTGGTTTGCAGGAGACAACTCAGAGGGGGTGGCAATTCATCCCACACAAAATCCAGGTAGCGATACCTAGGCTTCATACTACCAAGCTATCTCAGCACCTCATCATCCCAGCACCATAAAGTACGTGACCTTCCCGAGATGTACGAGCCTGAGGCCCTTTTATTAATCCTCTTGGCCTCTCTCTACTACACGTAAGCATGTGCTGTGTGCATATCCCCCCCACCGAGCATGGAAACATGTCCCTGTGCTTGTATGTATAGGGGCTCCATGCATGCCCATGAGTCCCCATTTCATCCCCATGCTTAGGTGCTTCACTGCGATATAGATGAGGAGAGTGAAAACAGAATTCTGTAGATCTGAAGGGGTCTGTGGGGTGGATAGAGGGGATAGGAAATATTACCTAATCCCTCTGAATTGCCTCTGATGTTCAGGAACACGCTCAGCATAAAAATTACAGAATTATTTAAAACTAAAATAACAATGTATTGAAGCATAAGGAAATGCTTGAAAAATGCATTTTCCTAACATTTATTAAGCACTAAATTTCACTGAACTTGGAAGATAATTTCTTTCATTAGAGATGCTCACGGCAACTTAAGGAACATCTGTAAAATCATTCAACTTGAGGATGAAGCAAGCAGCTTTGCTGGTTGACACGAGCATGCAAGAGGTAAAGTGACAAAGAGAAAGAACACAACAGCCCCAGCTGTCAGGCCTATGGACAGTGTATAGCACCGGAAAGGTCACTAACTCGCTGTAAATCCATTGCAGCATTTCCAGACAATCTTGTCCTACTGAAGCTCTTACACAAAAACCTTTGCCTTCAGGGCCAGCAGATCCTTCAACAGCCTCCCAGATGATGCTGGGACTCATTTGCTGCCAGGTACTTTCTTCTCTCCCTCCCCCCTCCACCTGCCCATAGAAAAAGTCTGGAAAAAACAAATCTCAAGGCACGCTTTCTGCGCAACTAGGATAAGGAAGCATTTCAACCTCAACATTTACTTGAGATGTGTTCACTTGACACGCGAATGTCTCCCGCAGTCCTCACAGAAGTGTCTCCTGCCAGCAGGCCACGTTCCCTGTTTAGCTGTGGATGGTGGGCACAGCCCCTGTCTATGACTGAGAGGAGGCAACATCCTCCACTATGTGGCAATGCTGTGAAAAGATCCAGGGAATATAGAGGCTTGGACCAGTTTACACAGTAGACTGGTGCCTGGGGCTTTGATACTGGGACACCTACAGAAGAGCTCAAATCATGTATGAATTGTTTGGGTTTGGTTTAGCCCTGTTGTGAATGTAACAAAACCAGTGCAACGTCAGCCATCTCTATTCCAGAAGAGCATTTGCAGTATTAGAAAGGTTGGCTGCCCAGGGCTCCAGCAATAAAAATGGGACTGGGAAGGGGGGCTGAAGGGGAAGGGGAAGGCAGCGTGCCAGTCTGTACAATACATGTTTAAGTCAAGGCCAATAATCCCTCACTTCCATAAACAAAATATTTACTTATAAGTCACGATTAAAACAGAAAAAAGAAAAAAAAATGTTGTGTAGCTCAGCAGTCATCCGCTATAATTCTGTATTCCAAGGTAATTAAAATGTGAACAACCTTTTTATTATTTACCACAACCCACACTTAACACTTTGCCTTAAAAAGCTGAGAGCCAAATTTCAGCCACCCCCTCGTAAAATACAGAGCAATTCTGCCAAATTCCCTTCCATGCTCTTCATTTGATGGCAAAGTAACAGAGGTACCATAATTCACTTGATATCATTCTTTTCCTGCTAATGTTTTATTCAGACTGAGCTTCATTAATAAAGATGAAACTTTGGACTCATGATTGCTCCATGTTTACAAAACATCCAGGCTCCTTTACATCTTGGTTAAGCATGAACAATCATTGAACGCACAATTTCCTAAAAAAATCCTGCATACCAAAATTGCATATTTTGAATTTTTAAAATTCACTAAACAAAATTTCACAGAGTGAACCCTAAAGTCTGTTTGCCAGGAAAGCACAAGCCATAAATGGAAGTTGGGACCCTCCAGGAAAAAAAATATAGCTGGACCCCAACACACACATCCTTCCCATTAAACAAGCAAATAAATACACATTCATACAGATTAATTTGCTCTAAAAATGCAGGTGCTTGAGTAATTACCCACAAGTTTTAGCATAAATTTGTGTTGCTCAAACAGTACTGTGTCACAGTAAGTTTCCTTCTTTTTTTTGGTGGAACTGGGCAGTGATTTCTTACTGGACCTCAAAGAACAAAAATTAGCCCAGATTTTGAGACAAGTCCAAATGTGTTTCCCCATAAAGAAAAATTACAAAGACAAGGCTGTTTTTAAAAAAAATAGAGTTTAAAAAAAAAAAAGTTAAAGGTGTATATAGCAGAATCACTTTTTAATGCCAGGTATTGGACCAAGGAATGGGACAGACTGCACTGCATTTTTAAAGCAGGATGACTATCGACATACTTGAGAAACATTTTAACACTGTACATTACAACAAACTATTTAGTTCACTTCTACACAAGTCAGCAAAAAAGCTAGGTGATCCAACATGATATGGCAGCTGCAAATTTAAAATGATAGTCACAGTCTAAAGCCAGAACAAAAACATCTCCAGAACTCCTATTTATAAAAAGGAATGAACGTACACACCGTGCGCGCACACGCAGGCAAAAATCTTGAGGTTTTACTTATTGCTCTTACACAAGGCTGTGAGCAGGCAAATGTCTGGATCAGAAATTAGGTCAAACATGCATTTGAGCAGGCACAAAAAGTACGCGAAATTCATATTAATGAAACAATGTACTGTGTTACGTAATACAGGATGGTATTCTGCTAATATAATACTTACGTCATTAATACCGGATAAACTCCAGGTCTGCCTGTTGCATAATGTGTTATGCAGGGTGGTATTTTAACCTAATTTCTGATTTCTCTTTCATACTGCACCCCCCATGCAGGGATGAAGAGGGCAGTTTTCAAGACAGCTGTTCTTTGCAACACCAGAGAAACCTTGGCCTCAAGAGCTTCACTCAGGCAGGTATGGCTGGAAGGAGGTTATCGTTGTCAGCACTGTATCTCCAGGACCTGCTCTTTGACTGCCTTGCGTTTTTGTGCAGTCATTGACAACTCTGATAAACACATGCAGAAGCTGGTGCAAAATGCATCAGCGCTGTTCTCGGAGCATCTTCCAGCTGTGCTATACACTCCAGGTACACCCAGCAATTGCTACAGGGGATAAGGCAGTAGAGGGTCGAGTCTTGTATCTGGTCAATTCCTCAAGAGTCTTATAAAGGCAAGATTTTTTTGTGAACTGGCTTTCCTGTACACAATAAGCAGCACAGCATGGATGTCGGTGGAAATCTGGCTACAAGAGACTAGCACGTTCAACAAGACACATTTTGGAATACCTGCTGTTCCCTACTGCAACCAAATTAAACATGCTGCGGAGAGGTGTCCGTGTAATTACAATACTCATAAGCCAGGTTCAAGGCATACTGCACATGGGCCTTGCACAAAAAAGGCATTGAATGTGTTATCTGAGGATTTATTTTTTTTTTTTTGCTGTGCTATGCATACATATGACAGTAGATAAAAATCAGCACAATGGTTCCTCTCCATACATGACCCAACACACACCATAACAATTAAGCACCATATATATGCTATTCTTCAGTTAACAGGAATCAAGGAAGAAAATGGTGGTTTGTGAACAAGGAGGGGAAGAAATCCAGCACGAAGTTAGAGGTATGTTCCTGACAGAAGTCCTAGCTGCGAATGTTTATTGTGAACCAGCATCTGGATTTTGTGACATAACTAGAAAACCACCGATGTCTACAGGGCCAACTTGGGCACTGCATAGTCAAAATTATGTTCTCCGGTGGTATAATATGGCATTGAGCAATCTCCAATTAATTATTAGAAAGAGCAGTAGGTAGACAACAAGAGGTCACACTTCAGGGAGGTTACGCTTTGTACTTGCAAAAAGAAGCAGTGCAAATCAACAGATTTTTCTGTCTTATTAAAGGTCTGTCACGTGCCCCTTGATCCAATCCCTAAATCTCACACAAATTTCAGCTTTCAGGCTTGCCAAACACCCAAATTCACACTGAGCTCTATTTTACTTATGAGCAGTACTAGTAGCGCTAGTGGGACTGCTTAGAGCAAGGCGCTACTGCAGTGAAGGTTCAGGAATTTGGCTCTTTCCAAGAAGTGAACTGCAAATGGCTGGGGTTTCATGACACTCACAGGTGGAGGGAGACACTTCCTGTGTTTTTGTTGGGTTTTTTTCAAATCTGTCCTTATGAACACCAACATTTATAAGACTAAAATGTGGGAAAATGCTCTGTTATGCTCACCCAGACACTGTGACACCAGGACAGCCACAGTGGTTTAGGAGGGGTAGCCCATCCAGTAGAGGGTTAGGTTGGCCTGGGTTCTCCTCCCAGCTATGTCACTGCCTCTTACTAGATGATTGCATGTAAGGGTCCTTGGTCTCAGCTAGGATGGTGAGGCTTCCTTAGAGCAACTCCTCTGTCACACCATCCATGGGTGCACAGTTGCATCTCCTAGGAAAGAGGGAGGCAAAATAGGTCTAAATTCTTTAAAAACAATTAAGAAAACCCAACCTCTAGAAAAAGAAAAAGAAGAATAATTTGCTATGACATCCTTGCAGGAGGAGTCCTAGGACTTCTCATGACCCATTTCTTCACTAGTGGCTATGAAGGCCAGGTCGTCAGGAAGCCCTGCTGCCAGATTGGAAGTAAAACAGCATGTCCAATGTTTACCACTCAAAGCCATCCTTTGTGTAAAGCCAGTTAGGCAGAAGTATTTTGGCTGCATTTTTAGGTATTTCTCCTAGCCCACTTTGCTCCCCTGCTTGGAAGCTCCTTCAAATAAAAGATGCTGAAGTGCCACTTCCCTGTAGTTGAAAAAAAATGGAGAAAAACAGAGAGGCAAAAAACACGCACCACGGAATGAAATGATTGCTTGTAAAACGTTTCCTTTTAAAAACTATTGTACAACTCCCTAACTTGGTTTAATTAATGTGCAGTTTAAAACATATAAAATGCCTTACCAGCTAAACGATTCCTTAGTTTTACAAGTCTCCCTCCCTCCCCCCATTAAAAAATAACGCATGTGTGGACTGGTATTGAACACCTCGTACAGAGTTGCGCGCCAATTCTCCTTTAATTCTACATGGAGCAGTTTTGATTTTAATCTACTGTGTTTACAGAAGAGCTCATACCATATACTTTACAGTATAACCAGCTACATAGAGGCCGTTAATCTCGTAACACGATAAAAAAAATCACTGTAAGTTGCAGTCCCTTTGATAAATGATTATGGTGAGACATGCAGTCCTCCTCAGTGCTGTTGCTGCCAGACACGGGACGTGATTTTCTCCGCACGCTGCTGAGAGGCCTGATGCTGCACCGCCGGGGGCCGCAGCCGGGCCGGCGCACCGCTGCCCCGGTGCACGGCATTCTGCAGTCATTGGGCAAAGCTGTGGTGAATTGTCTCGCTCGATACCACCACCACCATCACCACCACCACCACCACCACCACCACCACCACCACCGACCCAACCCAACCCCCGGGGGAGCAGACCCCCCCCTTCCCGCCTCAGCCGCAGGAGATCACCGTGAAGCGCTTGGAAATGCATGACATGTTGTGGAGGACGATGCCCAGGAGAAAGACCAGGACGCAGGCCACCAGGATCACAGTGCAAACCCCCGACCAGGTGGAGCTTTTCACAACGCCTCTCCGGTCCGGCTCCTCTGCTCCCCCCTCGGCGGGAAGGCCACCCTGCAGCGGCTGCTGCTCCGCCGGGATCGTCACCACCGCCAAGGACTTCTGCTGGCCGCCGGGCAGGAGGCGGCAGCCAATGTCTCCCGGCAGTAGCGCCCTCTCCTTGGAGAGGGGCAAGGGCAGCATGTAGCACCCATTGCTGGGGAGTTTGATGAAGACGGGGGTGTGCTCCGATGTGTGGGGGATCGCGATGACGGCGATCACCTCGGGGTCATCGGGCAGCTGCGACACGGAGTAGCCCGGCGGCAGCTTGGTGATCCCGCGGCACCAGGGGCACCGCAGGTCCTTCTGGCTGGTCCTCATCTGCTGCAGGCACACGGAGCAGCAGGTGTGCTTGCAGTCCAGCAGCTTGGGCCGCCGGCGGGGGCTGTAGTAGTTGAAGCAAATCTGGCACTCCAGCAGAGAGTCCTGGGACAGGGTCTCCATGGCGGCGGGCGCAGAGAGGCAGGGCGGGCCTCACGACGAGACTCACCCCAGTGCCTCGCTTCTCCTCAGGGCAGCACCCGCCTTCCCGCCGCTTCTCCTTCTCCTCAGGGCAGCGCCCGCCTTCCCGCCGCTTCTTCTCCTCAGGGCAGCGCCCGCCTTCCCGCCGCTTCTCCTCAGGGCAGCGCCCGCCTTCCCGCCGCTTCTCCTCAGGGCAGCGCCCGCCTTCCAGCCGCTTCTCCTTCTCCTCAGGGCAGCGCCCGCCTTCCCGCCGCTTCTCCTTCTCCTCAGGGCAGCGCCCGCCTTCCCGCCGCTTCTCCTTCTCCTCAGGGCAGCGCCCGCCTTCCCGCCGCTTCTCCTTCTCCTCAGGGCAGCGCCCGCCTTCCCACCGCTTCTCCTTCTCCTCAGGGCAGCGCTGGCCTTCCCGCCACCGCTTCTCCTCAGGGCAGTGCCAGGCGGCGGCTATGGAGAGCAAAGGAAAACCTCCGGCCTGAACCTTTCAGTACCTGAGACAAACAGAAGAATGCAAAGGAAGAGGTTACGTACAGGAAGGACTGGGAACAAAAGAGCCCAGCTAAGGGGGCATGAAAACCAGCGCTGACTTTGTCGTCTGGCAGGAGAAACAAATTTGCGACCCTTAACAGGAAAGCATCTTCCCACTGGCTTCACCAAACTGCCCAGAGGCAAACCTTCAGGTCAGCCATCACTACATCTCCCCCCTGCCTTTCTTTTTCCAGCCCAGCTATAAAATCCCTACCAACCCGCCGGTCCACCACTCACAGTTATATTTATACCCGTAACAGGGGAGGCTGTAGCTCACTAAGCAGGTCCTTCAGCATCTACCTCCTGTCATATTTTCAGGACTTTTCAGCCCTTCCTGCACCTTAGCAATTGTTCTCATTTAATCCTTTAAACCCTTGAGGATTTTTAGCTATTTGGCTCAACCGCTAAGTCTGCATGAAAGGTGGGGGAAAGAAAAAATATTGTTAAACGGATGCATTTCCACAGGCTCCTGAACTTACCCTTGTGCACGAATGAGCAACCAAGTAACTGTACTGAAACACCCACATTTGCACACAACAAAAAGTAATGGCACCGTTTTCAGTCAAATTAACTGTTTGCCTGGTTACATGAGCAGCTTGTTGAACATGGCCCTCTGAAACATAAACCTTCTCACTGATGAAAACTTCACCCGAGACAAAAGGCTCTGTTTAGACCCAGGACCACAGAATGCCACAGAGAACAATCTGTTAATGCACTGAATTAAAGGCAAATTGTTACTAACCTTGTTCTAAACTATTCATTATAAAGGGATTCTTTGTGTTTCCCCACTTATTTCTTATAGCTATGCAAAAAAAGGCAGCTGTGTTTACTTTCACAGTGAGTTGCTTAGCTTTGATTTTGCTCACTCCAACACATGATAAATATGAAGGAGTGACATTTTTACAACCTTTTACATTGCCTTCCTTGCTGTATTTAAAGAAGTATCAGCCTGAATTTGCATCCAGAGAATACAATAAAGAAAACCCAAAATATTTGCATGGTGACCTTTGCTCTTCTCTTATTGCAATGTTATGCCCAAAATGGAGTTAACACCTGAGGACCACAGCTGTCGGAGGACTTCTTCCTTTCCATACAATTATTTCTTGCTTTTCCCTCCGGATCATACCAACTAGGTTGCAACATGCTAATCGATGGGTGACGTCAGTAAAACAGAAACAACGTAGTTCAAGAAGAGAAGGCAGGCATAGACGTGGGGTTTGCAATGCAGGACAGCCCTCTGGACCACACTGTCCCATATCCTGCTTCTGGCAGTTACCCGTATTTGAATAGGGAAAACAAAATACACGTCATCTCTTCAGATGCTAACGACCGATATCACCGACATTGGCAGAACTAGACCGGCTGCTGATTTTGTAACAGCAGTGGATTTTGGCTCACAAGGCGCTTCAACAAACAGGCAGTGACAATCCTGACTCAGGAGGCAGCAGGGGCTGCAGTTTTGAAGGCAGGAGCTTGCGAAACGTGCGCAACGGCTGCAGTGGGAAACGGCGCGTGCCAGCTGCCCGAATGGCACTTTCGGGATGCTTCACCTGAACGCGGCACAGAGGCCACCGCTGGGAGAGACCCCAGCCAGCATGAAGCCAGCACGGGTCCGTGCAGTGCCTGCTCTGCACTGGCATGTATTACACATGGCGTTAACTGATACTCCACGTGCAGAGGGAGCCTAACACCACCGCAGAAAGGGCTATGCATTCACCACGTATGTGCAGGCTGCACCGAGGGAAGTGGAAGAAAATGAGTAGAGGTTTTATCTCCTTTATCCTCTCCTTCCCGTTACTATCTCCACATCCCTACAGTGCAGGCAGGCACAAAGGAAGACTGTCAGAAAGGGTCGTTAAAAGACTAGCATGCAGCAGAGAGACAAAAATGGAAGAGAGCTATCCACAGTGCTAGGTAATTCCCAGCTGAAAAACATTAAGAGACAAAAGCCAGATTAGAAATTAGTTACAGGAACTCAGGAAGGAATCACTGAAGCCGTAAGATCCAATTTTCAGCCACAATCAACCCAACAGTTTTATATCTTGCACAGAAGTATCGATACAAAATCTTCGCAGTTACACACTGCTCAAGCCAAACTTGAGCTCAGACATTACAAGACACAACTCTGATCTGCTGTATCTGCAAATCTACCCAAAAAAGCCAGGTGTAACAATACTGCAGCGTTATTATGAGAAAAAGCCCCAATGCCAGGAAATTCAGAACATAAGGCTTATGTTTAAAAACAGAGTGGAAGTACTCCTGTAGATGTGAATCAGTATCTCTCCATAGAAGTTTTGCCCTCCACATTTTTTATGTCAGTGAACTGACTGGTGAAGTTCTCTGACCTCATTTAGCTGTCACCTACAACCATCTCTCTCCACTCACAGTGCTAAAGGTAAACCAGTTTCTATTGACATGAATGTGACTGGGATCAAGATAATTTTTCTGACCGCATACCCTTGTCCAGGAGTCATACGCTCTTGCACTGTCAAGCCCCTCATCCCTGTCCCAGTGACATCCTTACAGTAGAAGATCAGTGCTAGGAGAGAATGAGATGAGGTATTCAGAAGTGAAGAATAAAACAAAAGTCACCTTCAGGCAAACAGCGCCCTAAGGAAAAAGAAGAAAATCCATCCCAACAAGAAGATCTCGGCTGGTTTGAATGCCAAGTAATGCTGCGAAGCACTTCTCTAGGAGGTCAAAGTTTTAAAGCATTAGTGCAATCTATAGGAAGAAGAAAGAAAAGAATGGAGCCAAATTGAAAGGTTAAGATAGGGCCTAGCACCTACATGACACACGTTGTTCAGGTATGTGTGGTTATATTTGCAGAAGCTGTAAATATAGTGACAATCCCATTTTGACCTGGTGCTGAATCAAGGAAACATTCACAGTGTCTTGAAGTTACACTTTTTTCCTTTCCTTGCCCCCCTCCCCCCGAAAGAACAACTATAAACAGTATTTCGAGTAACAAGGTTGCATTATGCATATATGCCGAATTATGACATTTCTTACTTTCCCAAAATGTCTCAAATAATGATCAGAGGTGTATTTTGACACATCAGCGGTAACAACTGGCAAGCAGAGAGGTAAGCATGATTCCTTCAGAATATGTCTAAAGACAAGTTAAAGAGTAGCCACAGCCATCTAACCCCCTTGGCCTTTGCTGACACTGCCTTGTTCAAAGGTTGGACATGGGTAGCTTCATGGGTGCAATGTAACTTTATTTCCAACCTTACTAAAAGCCTCACAACCACCCTGCACTCTGCCACAGCTCAGTTTGGTGATAAAAGAAAGTCAAGCCATCATCTACAGTAAGAATTAAACTGCATATCTATTTGATTCATTTTGTAGTACAAAGTTAGGAATGAAAAAGCCATGGGAGCGCTCTCAGTACTCTTCTACCACTTGACTTTAATAACTATGCCAAGATTTAACACTGCAGCAGACCTCCTCTTGGACAGGGGACTGAACTCTCTAGTTTGTGCTCAATGCACCCCCATACCAGTTGGGGGTACTGAGCCACCACAGGAGAACACCTTGCTCAAAGCTTACTCAGACTGGACTTTTCTCAGCACTTCGAGCACAAAGACCAACACTTTGAGCACAAAGACCAAGAGGCAGCCAGACTGCATGTGAGGGCACAGCTAATATCAAGCATCAGCCAAAAACATTGTTTTGACATTATTTGCTCTCATCAACCAGGGACACCCAAGGGGAGCGAGGGGACCGTTGACAGGAAAACGGGGGGGAGTGGGGGGTGGATCAGAAAAGAATGTCAGGGATATATGTAGGTTTCCGCAAGAGAGACAGTGCATTTGTATGTGTGGATAGGAGCGCGCATGTGGAAGGGAAGGCTGGGGATTATGACAGTGAAACCATACAGACAGACAGAGGCAACTGCAACTGTGAGTAGTGACTCTGCCTGGCACAAACCTGACAGCAACCAGAAGCTCTTCAGGGCTGAGATCTAACTAGTAACACAAATAAAAACTAACTGGGTATGAAAATCCACAAGCTCCAAAACTCAAATGTCAGCAAGGTGCAGCAGGAGCAAAGGAAGCGAGAAGAGACAGGCCTTGCAAAGAAGCATCAGGAGACCTCTCTGCCTCCCCCACACGCTCTTCTTGCTGTGGGTCTGCCCAACATCCACAGGGCTGCCGCTAGCCAGCGAGATGAGATTCACAAGCAGTTAGAGAGACGCAGGGAAGAACCTGCAACACTGACGACCCTTGTAGCAGAAGATCAAAGTACAGCTGGGTGGCCAAGAGCATGGCACAAAGGTCCTCCTTGCAGATTTGGGCTATCCTCTGCACAAGCCAAGAGTTTTTAAGATTTCAGACATGATCGTGTGACTCACGCAATAAAAGTCTGGAGAATAGAACAGGTATTTCAGCTGTTTGTCAGTCACGCTATCTGTTCTGCCAGTACCCTGTCGGAGGTCACAGCAGAGCCCCAAGCTCTCTTTTTTTTTGGGTGAGCAGGAGGTCAGGAGTGCGAAGGCATCAGCTTCCTACTCCCCGAGAAGGGAGAAGGGGCATTTGCTGCTCTCTTGCAATTTGTAGCTTCCCAGCACAACGTAGGGAGGTGCTGCAGCAGGTGAACAGATGAAGGTTGCTGCAGCTAGTATAGCACAGCTACAGACAGTGAGAGAAAGAAGAACGCACAGGTTTGCTGCAGAGAAAGCTCTGCACAAACCCTATTATAAAGTGGTCCCCAACTGGCCAGGTCAGAAAAGACAGCTATTTTTGGAACCCAGTGCAAAGAAAGTCATTGAACATCCATGACCAGAGTTGGGCAACAAGTCAGAGAACAGAGTAATGGCAAATCCTTGCCTATTTTTTCTACGCAAGGCCAGCCCCAGTAAGCAATGGAAACCACAGCCTTGAGGGGGTGCTCCCTCCACTGGAGAACTCAGAACTATCTTCACACATACTTAACTTATTAGGGCCCAGAATTATATTAACTTGAAAGCCCCAAAAATATACTTTAATGATGCCTGTGGAATCTAATACAATTCACAGAAGATTAAACATCACATCACATTTTTAAAGACTGGCTTCGGGGCATGCTGATGTAGTTAGCTGATCACTGAAAGAAAGCCTCAAAAACTTTGCACAGACTTATGCACATATTTAGGCATGCTCTACTTGCTATATGGCAAGGTTAATAACAGACTTTCAGCAAGGCAGTGCATTGACGATACTTCACCTTTCTCAGGGAAGGTTCATTACGTAAACTCCCCAAACACATTAAGAATTCTTTGACAGTATTACTGAGTATGTATGATTTATGATGAAGAAAGATCCATTCATTTCAGGTGCCCTTAGGCTGGAAAGAGATGGGGGGAGGGGGAAGTGCTGTTCTCAATAGGGGAACTAATTGCAAGAATCATCTGCCCACAGATACAGATGGAAACGTGTGCTAGAGTCACTTCAAACTCATAGTGAGGAGGAAGGAACATGTTTAATATTTGGAAGGATTTCTGCTACAAAATTCAGCATTTGTTTATGTTTCAACACATTCATGTTTGGACAAAATACATTGGGGCTGTTGCAAATGCCCAGGACGTACTACCTGATTTCCCCTGAATATCCTTCACTAAATGATCCTATTTATTTTTAGGCTGTTCTGTAGCACTAATTACCATAGTAACTAAGAACAGCACAACGATTAATTAATTTATTCATCACAACACCCTTGTTAAGAGAGAAGTATTATCATCATTATATCCTTTCATCATCTAAAAAAAGAAGTGCTGAGAGACGAAGCAGTTGGTCCAAGGTCATGCAAGCACCACCCAGATTGCCTCAAAGCTCCTGGACAACTTCATCACAGCTCCACTTCTCACCTCATGAGCCACTGAGCAGAGATGACAGATTCTGGACAGATTCTTTTTTGCAACAGAGAATCAACAAAGCTCAGAAAACCACCCGTTTATCCCCATCTCTTCCAGCTGGCAGCATCTTCATGGTATACCTGAGATTTTTTGTGGCTTTCATTGGACATACTAGCTTTTCCACAGACCATGAAAATCATGAAAGCCTGTGATCCAGAAGTTAAAGTATCGCCACGGTCACAGTTCATCCACCACGTAGATTACAACTGAGAGACTACAGGCATTTTAAGGGACATAAAGCTAACAATAAGATGGCAACATTAATCCATTCTTCTGTCCAGAATTACCTATTTTCCAGGCACCTTCCTCTAAGCCAAGCAGCCTACACCCATCATCCTTTCCATTTAGTTATTCACAATTGCACAGAAATATTGCAGAACAAAAGTGTTTTAATTTGGCCAAATCCTTAGCCAGTGCAAGCTGGCACTGTTCCTTTAGCTTTAGTCCAGCCCTTACCAAGATGAGAATCAGGTGTACACACTCCCAGATGCATAAAGCCACAAAAAATTAAGCTGAATGAAACCATGATATATGAGTCTACAACATCCTATGAACCAACACCAGGGGATCCGTGCTGATGGAGAGAGAATCTGCTCTGGATGATCTCAACAGCGCAGATCAAACAGGACAGCAGTTGTCCTGCCTCTCTGGCAGCTGAGCAATCGGAGGTGGATCATGAAAAAGGCGCCTAGTTGCAAGGTACCATCCCACAGCATTTACCTTAGAAATTGTCACCAGCCAGCCCTCGCAACAGGAGACAGAGGCAGAAAGGTCACCCACAGGAACGTAACTAAATGTAGAAGTTTACGGTTTCGGAGCAAAAACAGATCAGATGAAAACAACCTTTGGTGTTTATAGAAAGCAGAGGGAGACTCACATGCTGCTCATTGTTCCAACTCATGTCGCCAGCTGTGCTGCTCCCTCCTTTTATCTGCAAACTTTGACACGTCCACATTCCCTGGCTCCAAAGACCTTATTTTGGTCAAATATGACCAGGATAAGCTGCACTTTGTTCCAACAGCAAACACTACTAATCACCTGCAACATGCCAGGTCAGCAAACGACCAGTACAGTTTCTTACTGCTGAGTCAAAACAGTACAGCTACACTCATCAGACAGTTTCGTGCAAGGTGCTTTACCAGTGTGAAACACTATCTGAAATCAAAATATTCCCAGAAATATGCCCATTTCAGACAGGCAAAGACAGAAAGCAGACAGCTTTCCTGCCCACCCAGCCCCTCGGCGGCCCTCCATGAAGGTGGTCCTGGAGCCCAGGCGGTGGGAGCCTGACCTGCTCCTCACCAGCCCAACTCCGACACGTCTGCAGGTTTTTGACAAGGTCGCTTGTCAAGCTGCCCCAGAGCTACGGTTCCCTAAATCTCCCAGGCTCCCTCCAGCCTGGCAGAGCAGGGGTCCCTCAGGTGCAGCTCTGCCCTGCTAGAAGGAGTGTGGAGGTACTCCTCACCACTTCTGCTGTCCTCAAGTTCTAGCATTTCTCTTCCTGCATGAGGGGTGCACTGACAGGATGACAGACCTGACTGTGGTCCTAAGACATCCCAAATCTGAAAATTTCCCAGCACAGGATATTAAAAGGTTCCCCCTAATTTGCAAATGAACAATATCTCCAGCATTCAAAGCATCCCAAGGGATGGTGCTCATTTTTACAGCCCACTCTGAGCACAACACTTGCAGGGCCATTAGCACTTCTTCAGTTTTGTTGGCTGCTCTTAATTATGCCTGACTCACTCCTAAACCCCAGGGTGAGAGGAATTGAAAGCCAGGTTTTTCCACTACCAAGTGCGAGTGCCATTTGCCATTCAAACTTACATCAAGAGGAATGGGAGTAGGAGGCGGACCGTGAAAAGGAAACTACCCCTCACCCCTGAATAAAAGCAGCACCAGTAGTTATTTATCACCAGGACATAAGGAGCAGGTGGTTAGGTCGCTGGCAGACAGATTTAGAAGTTGCTTCCCTAACTTTAAGTGAGGTCACAAGTCACCAAGGCCAAAATCCCACAACCTTAACAGGAGTAGCTATGGGTGTTAAACTCGCTCTCAGTAACAGCTTTTAAATGCAATGCAACATATTCTTTCTAAGAGATTTTCATTTATGGCAACATGACAGAATTCTGTGGCATTCAAAATGCTGAGAGAGAGAAGCATGAAGCACCTGATCACTTAAATGACAAATTTTGCTCTCCCATTAGAGCTTTATGCTTCATCTGCCATTGATAGAATTTGCCTGATACCTGAAGAGAAACTTAATTAAAAGATCTTCCTTTCCTCCCCTGAGGATTTGGAATTAGACTTACAAAATACACTATTCAAAAAAAGGAAGTAATTTTAAATAAAGCTCAAATGCAGATGTTTCTCACTGATACAGGTCAGCAGGTGATTGAGTGGGAATCAGCTTGAATTAGTGTATTAAGACACCAGTCTATAATTACAGGAGAGAGTGCTACAGCTCTCTTGAGGTCATTGAGTGGGTTTTCAGAAAACTAAGTCAAAATCTACCTGCCTATGGGCCCAAACAGACAAAGAGAGAAAGGAATCAATACTCACACGTTCATACACTGCCTATACAACGCAAAAACTGAAAACTCAATTTCACACTTACCTCAGGAAACAGAAGTCCTTCAAATGAGAGTTTTAATTGTTGCAACTCTGCTCTGCACTCCCGCCTTATACACCCCGGCCTGCTTAACATGCCCTGCGCTCTCTGCATTCACCCAGCACAGCTTCCTGAGGACGTGATTCTGCGACCCACATCACTGAACAGCTACCTTCACAGGCACGCCTGCTTTCAAGGGCTGGGATGGTTTGGGGTTTGTTTTGTTTGCATGTGGGAAGGGGTTGTTTCTTGTTTTGCTTCAGACAAAGGGAAAAAAAGCACAACAGACCCAGGGGAATCAAAATAATACATCCTTTTTACATTGAAATAGATTGGATTAAGAAATTGGAAAATATTTTATTAGAAGCCACACAACAATATGGAAATTCTCTTCTTTCATACACAAAGAAGTAGAATAAGGTTTGAAGGAGATTAGATGGGGCAGGGGGAGCTTTTTTCATCTTTTTACCTTTCTCCTGAAATCTGCTAAGTGGGCAGCACAAAAGAGTCAAGCCCCTTATTTATCAAAAGAAAAGGTGTAACAGATGTCCTAACATAGATAGAACCAGTTCCAAGAGCTTATCGTCACAAGAGAGCAGAAGATAGCCAACTAATATGCTTCCTCAAGGTCAACTGCTATGTCATTTCCTAATGCAGACAAATTGTGATCTTCATGCATTTTTGGTCTCTGATAAGTGCTACAGCCACACCAGGTCACAGCACTGGTCATTCTGGTTTGCAGACTACACCAAAAGGAACTGGAACCAATCCAAAAGCTCCTTTCTTATTGGAAACTAATCATTCATCCTGTAGCACTTCCGGCAGCTAGTAATACTAATACCACCCACACTTCCTGAATCTTGGGAACAGTCCAACTCTCACTGCAAATATGGATCACAAGCAGAGTTAGACCAAGCCTGAACTGCATACATATTTATGATTTCCTTTTTTGTGATTTCTCTCACTGTCTTTACATCAGTAAAATCCTCCAAAAGAGATTTAGCAGGCTATACCAGAAAAATATTTTCTTCCAATACTTTTCCAAACCACACATTTCTACCCATGACTATAAACATTCCACAAGCAGAGTTCATACAAGTCATGAAGTGCACAGCCTGACATTAGCCACAGAAGTTAATGGGATGACACATGTTCTTGAGGTCAGTTGCACATTTACATACTTAACACACTATCCATCAACACAATCAATACAGAACCCGGTGTCAGCAGCCACAGGCAGATCAAGGTAGTCTCCAAGTACAGATGCCTTCGCTCCCCCTGCGCCATCCTGAAAATGTGCAACCTGAGGAAACAACACAACCTTCTCAAAACAGCTGCAACTAAACCAGCTGGTTGCACATCAACTAACCCAACCAGCTCCACATCATGACTCAAAGTCCCAGGACCACCAGCGAAAATATCAGACTAGTGGTGAGACAACAAATTGACACCAGGAAAGGCTCTCGGCTCTCTCCTTCATGCCCATGGACACAGGCATGCCCACGAGAGAAACAAGATGACTCCCATGGGTGGACTTCTAGGATGAAGCCTAGAACAGAGTGAGGGGATTTGCATCGAGTCTCTCCCTCACATGAACCAGCACCATTTGCAGACAAAAATAGTCTTGCAGCTAAGCAATGTGGTGTTCTCTAGGGCAACAACCATAACTCAGGCTAGCAACTCAGGTTAGCACCACCACAACCTTCTCCAGTGGGCTGAGATAAATTACGGCTCTGGGAGACTAAGCTCCAAGCTGCAGAGCTGCTAGCCTCTCTGCTCCGGCAGCCCTGCTGTGATGGGGACTGGCAATTGGCTGCTGAAATGCTCAGGCACAGGAAGATAAACTGTTCTGGCCCGTATTACGTGAAATCTACAGTTGCTTTCCTTCAGAGATGGTATTCAATTCCTAGAGCCACTCACCTTCTGTAGCTGCAAGAAGTTTATCAGACCTGCCAAGATTTGTCAGGTTGTATTTCATTCTTTACAGTGAGTTTCAAAGTTTGGGCCAGACATCACCCATCATACTTACTCCAGTCAAAGTCTGGCTGGTTTTGAAACATCCTGGTGTGAAAATATCCTCCATTTGGCAGCACTTAACTAACAGCATACAGCGTTTTTGCTGTATGAAGGAATGCAAATGCTCAGAAAGGACTGTGTTACGCTACATTAGAGCAAAACAACCAAAATGAAGCAAACTGCTTTACCTCTTAATTTTGGGCCTAGCTCTGCAGTCCTTGCAATGTAACAGCAGAACAAACTTAGAAGACATAACTAGCAAAATATTGCTTATGCTCAAGACTTAATCACAATCCTGATAGTATATGGCCACAGTGAGTCCTAGGCTCACAGGATTATGGACAATCAACTAAGTACTCAGTAAAAAGAAAGCTGCTAGCCCCATTTTTCTGAAGAGAAGCCTGAAAACATGAACTTCAAGCCCCAAATCCCAGTTAGGTAGAACCCATAAACTTCAGTCTCTGTCTTGCAAGCCAGTCTCATGATTTCTGCATGTGAGTTAGAGCTAACTAAAGAAACGTAGTTTTGAGGTGAACAAATTCATTGGCAGTTTCAGATCAGATTAAGCAAATACTTTCTCCTTAGGCAAAAACGGTCATTTCCATCAAAATGTCAGCTCATTTCAACTTTCACTTCAGTTTGACTATTTTCTTTCAGAAGAAGAAATTTATAAAAAGGTAACACAAAGGGCAAACAAAGCTTTTTGTACTGACTCTGGAGCAATTTTTCTTCTGACATGGTCAGCCACTGAGTCAGCCAGAAGTATCCCTTACATCGCTCTACTGCTGAATGTGGAATGCTCAAGTCTATCAATACAACATGATTTCTTTTTCTTTCCCAGTCTAGCAAAAGTAAATGAGATAAATACACTCCAACTATCAGCAATAGTTTCACAGCAGCATGTTTTCAAAGACTGTTATTCAGCATTTTTTGGCTGTTGGCTTAAAAAAAAAAAAAAGAATCACAACATGGGGCATTTTCAACAGACAAGTCACATTCCAAGATGCGATTGAAGCCTGAAGAGGACTACGTCGTTGATACCATTTCTGTTTTTTACAGGTGTTTCTTGCTGAGGATCTAAAGGATCTTACTTTGAAAGGGCAGGTGATTCAGGGCTTTCTAAAAAACCTCACACTCATCCCAATAGTCTCAAGAGTGCATCCCAAAATCATAAATTGCTTTTGAAGACTTATATCAGATAAGCTTCACCACTTACTTCCAACATGCAGTTCACCTCAAATACTGTGTTCAGTTTTGGGCCCCTCACTACAAGACAGACACTGAGGTGCTGGAGCGTGTTCAAAGAAGGGCAATGAAGCAGGTGAAGGGTCTAGAGCACAAGTCTTATGAGGAGCGGCTGAGGGAACTGGGGTTGTTTATCCTGGAGAAAAGGAGGCTGAGGGGAGACCTTATCGCTCCCTACAACTACCTGAAAGGGGGTTGTAGTGAGGTGGGTGCTGGTCTCTTCTGTCAAGTGGCTGGTGATAGGATGAGAGAAAATGGCCTCAACTTGCAGCAGGGGAGGTTTAGATTGGATATTAGGAAATTTCTTCACCAAAAGGGTTATCAAGCATTGGAACAGGCTGCCCAGGGAAGTGGTTGAGTCACCATCCCTGGAGGTATTTAAAAGACATTGTTGACATGGCACTTAGGGACATGGTTTAGTGGTGGACTCAACAGTGTTAGGTTTACGGTTGAACTCGATGATCTTAAAGGCCTTTTCCAATCTAAGCAATTCTATGATTCTATTCCATGTAGCATCACACAGAATAGCAGTTAGGAACCAAAGACATGCCTTAGGGACTGCTAAAAGAAGGGAGAAAAGGCCAAAAATCTGTGTTGCTACTCTAGAAAGTGTTGCATTAGAAGAGATGATCTAAGAAGACACAGTGTGCATGCACACACCTTTATGTATCTATGCAGGATTCACCCAGATTCCACTCAGCTGAGGTCTTTATTCCATTTTTGTTATAGTATTATATGTGTACCTTAGAGTGGTGCGCTGAACACTGAAAACGTCAATGCACACAACCAAACCAATGCCAAATGAACCACACTGACTTATGCCCATTGAGGATTTGGCCCACAGACAGAAAATCAATGTTATAAAACAGATTCAAAAAATACCTCTTTTCTACTGCCAAAACAAGTTCTCAACTAGGATGAAAAAAATGTCAGCTCTGGACCCAGATTTGCATTGTGCCACAAACTACAACATCCCTTGCTTTCCAGCCAAAATGTTTTCAAAATTATTTAGTTTACTGACATCATTGTTACTTTTTAGAGTTGAGTCAGTGTTCTCCTAACTTTTGCTTCAGTCACTTCACTGTCAGGTGTCTTTCACTTTAATGATTACTGCTTTTCGCTTTTTGCCAACCACAGAAATGATCAAAATATTTTACTAAATCAAGACATAAAGAAAAAAATACTTCATATTTTTCAGAATAACAGCATGAATTGGAAAAATCATTTTCTATTCTTTAAACCACTCCTTCAGTGAAAGCCTCTGCCAGTTTCTTCCACACTGAGTTTGCAGAACACCTGCCAGAGTGAGGTCTTTGCCAATAAACAGGGCCCTTAAGTGCTATGACAATTTAAAAAATAATGTAGTGATCAATACAAATAATTAGTACTATTATTATTACTAACAGCCATGCTCTTTGGTCTGAGCTCTCATCTTCTAGAGCAGCTGCCTCTAGAAAAGAGAGCAAAGAGAGCAAGTGCCAGCAGGTGGCACTCCAGAACATAAAGCATTAAGCACCAGGGCTTGCAGGAACAAGAAAGCCAGTCCTGCTTGGCTGTCCCACTAGCTCGCTTTAGCACCCTTCAGGAGGTTTGGTTTGGTTTAGGATGGCCGTCTCCACTTTCCCGCTCCCCAACAGCAGGGACAAATGCTGCCAGTCCCAGCTTTTAGCACCATAAGATTATCCTGGTGCTGAGTGGGTCGCATCAGCAAGGTGAGATGCAGCTTGCGCAGTCATTTCTAAGAGTAGGGTACCAGCACACCCAAAGTGCTGAGCTCATTACTTGCTCTCTGACTGAGGGGAGAGGTCCTGCAGGGCAGGCTGAGTTCTTTCCCACATTCTGCATGGAGAGGTGGCAGCGTCTTACTGCCTCCCACCACTCCCCCAAACAAGGAGCAAGCTGGGATATGGCTGAAATAATACTGGTTTTTATTGCTTTAAGACAGCACCACCAACAAAAAACATACCCTAACGATTAGGAAACCAGTTTCCCTTCTGTTTATTTTTAGCTATGACCTACCCATACAGAACAGCTACAGTGTTCACTTGCGTGGTTAGGAAGAGTCACCACAGATGGTTCCTCAAGGTGCGGTGAAGACTCCCGCCCTCCCCTGAGCCTCCTGCCTTGCCCCAACACTCACACTCCTCCTGCAGCATAGTCAGTCAAACTGGCACTTCTTCCAATCAAACCCTGACTGTCAGGAAAGCCTCTGCCTAGTAGTCTCATCAGCCAGAAGAAATAAATCCACCTCAAAGAGCTGTGGCTCACCTGGTCTTTGCAACTCTCATCCAACTGTAAGAGCAATCGCTTGTTTTGCTCTTGCTGGAAACCCTCCCGACCCTTCAGTCTTCAAATTGAGGCCCTTTCAAACACTGTTCAAAGTAGGGAAGATAGGAGGAGGTACCCTTAAACCCAGGAAGATTGTGCTATTCTCTTAGAAAATGAAATTTTAAGGAAGAACTGTAGAAGCCAGTTGTTTTGTCCAACTCTCGGCATCAAGCATAGCAGTCAACATTTAGAGAGGCAATGAATTGGCTTAGGTGACAAAGATGCAATTCCCACATCATTCTCCTCTAGAAAAGTTTAGAGTAAAACACTGAAGGTCATACAACTGGGTGGAAAAAAAGCCTGCATTTTTATCAGAAGTCTTTATGAATTACCTAAAAGCTATACAAACATGGAAAATAACCAGCCCTCTTGCAAAACACATAAGTATTTACTGCTTAAACTCTCCTTAAAGGCAAACCTGTACTATGGGATCCATCTGCTCATGTAGAAATAGCAGAAAAGATCTGTCAGAAACTAATTTCCTTTCCTTTCCTGTATATGTCAGTGGATCACTGGCATTCTCCCCCCCCTCCAAATTGACCCCAAATATAAATAGACACAAAACTGGAAAAGTTTAAGGTCATCTCTGTGGATATGAGCAATACACAAACCAAGTAAAACCAGGCAAAGTAATGTGCCCTTTTTGCAGAAGAGGGTCCACAATCAATGCCACATGATATCCATTGTGTTTTAGGAAATTAATTTATACCTAGAATTCCAAACTCATTTCCTCACACACAATAAACACATACCTTTTTTCTTGATGCTTCACTAACATTACCCACTAAAAGAGGCATGATTCAGCTCAAGGTTTATGTGCTATATGCACTGCACAAAAGTTTGCTCAATACATGTTTTTAGAGCAAGTATCTTTTAATACACAAAGATGGGCTAATGGCATGGAAAAAAGAATGGGGTAACTGTTCTTTCTTATTCTGCCTTCCTAGTTGCTATCCCAGTGTGGATTTGGCTCATAAAATATTCACCTGTGGAAAAGCAAGTCATGAAGCATAACTGTAACCCATACCAATCTTAACACTGAGCAGCAATGAAGCATGTAACTGTCTGGTGATTATCATGAGACATCAGAAATATTTCCAAGTCAGCAAGTTGCGCAGTTGTTGCTGTAAGAACTTACTTGGATCTCCTGTTTCCATGGATCTCCCTGAACAGATGCATGGATGCTCTCCTTGTTACTCCACCCACTTGATCAGGAAGCAGAACTAAAGGGTGCCTAGGCTTCGGTTTTGTCCTTGCTATTAGGTACAACAAACTACCTTCTCTAATGAGCAACCTCTCTTGATAGAGGAGACTGCAATTAGTGTGGACTCTCGGGAGCTTTAATGTTCCCAAGCAGGAAAATGTAGGCAAGTGCATTGTAAGTGGGTTCAGAAAGGCATGCCAAATTCTCTGGCACTGACTAGTTGATAGATATGAAAAGGGTCAATCCCTTTCTAAGTTCTGAATTTAAATTTAGAAGAAAATATATTTAATGGAGGTGGGAGACCAAAGAGGGAAGGAACATTAGAACGAAAGCTTCTTGCCTTAAAAACAATCATTCTGTCCACCTATATGCTTTTCTTAGCTTGATTTTCACAAATGAGCTCAGGTTTTGCAAGTAGACTTTCAGGCTCCTCAAAATAAGTGTGCAGGTGCAAAACACAGGTGCTTAAACGTGAGTAGTACAACCGTAAGAATACAGGCATAAGACCTTTTTGGAGAAAAAAAAAATCATTAAATATTTTCATTCCCTTACATCTGATTGCATAACCCCTCTAAAGAAAGCAGTAAAGGTCACTGAAATGCACAGGCCTTTGCTGATGGAAAAATGGTACTGTGTATTGTTTAAAATTACACAAAAGAAATGAGCACAAGTGCTAGAAAATGAGACCTTTAAAGGAGCGAACTGAAAAATTTCAACTCAGCATGATATCCTGATTTAAAATTGCACGTGTACAGGTTACAGCCATCTCTGTGCCTCTCTTCATTTGAAAAAGAAACAGTTTTATAATCTTATTAAAGAACAAAATTGTAGATTCTTATCACTTCATTAAATTGCCAGTGCATGATCTTTAATTTTTTTGTTCTTGTTTCATAACCACCCATGAACATAAAAAGATAAAGAGTTTCTCCAATGGACCACATAGAGGAATTTCAGCCAGCAGAGGAAGGAGTAGCACAGGAATGTAACCCTGTAACATTGGAAAAAATAAGTCAGGTTCCTCAAAATATGAAGGGGTTTTTGCTGTAGCTCTTCCAAGGGCTACAACAGTAAAGTTCCTGTAGTCTTGGGGTCATGTTTCCATTGCCCTTCACCAAACACCACCACTCATTTTTGGGTCATGCTGATTCCAAACAAGTGGACATAAGGAAGAAAGCAAACTTGTCACAAAATTGTAACCTTTCTTTAAATAACTCCTCATTACCAAGCTGAGATCATTAGCAGCCCTCTAGCTCACAACTTCTTGTGTCAAGGATGTGGTTGCATCAGAAGAGAAGACCTGGACTCCGAGAGGGAAGTCAATGTGAGTTTTTTTCCCTAAACTGTTTTTGAACATGGACATAACATCCTCTTAAAATGCACATTTCCTTACCAAAATCCTTTTCACTGGCTTACCTTGCCCTTTTGCAAGGATGTTCAGGAGCACCAGTATGATAGTATGAATTCATTTATTTTACGTACAAAAATAACTATAAATTTATATATGAGCTTAAAACAAAAATCACAAGGACTTTGCAGGCAGATAAACAATTTCTTTAAAGCCTCATTTCTTTAAAGCTGCAAAAACCAGCCTGCATCCAGTCCTGCCAGCATTTCTTTGTGCCAGTGACCCCTCCATATGAAGCAGTTCCACTGAGCTGGGCGAAGTCTCTTTCACAATAACTGTTCTCAAGAGCAGATTTGGGCCGGACTTGCCCAGAAATCCTTCCAGTGGAGAACAGGTCATCCCACAAGCAGTCCTGCTTCCTCCAAATGCCAATGCATGTGACATGCTCTGTTTGAGAGGAAAGCCTCACTCTTCCCGGCCTTTAGATAAAGAAGAGGGAGGCTAAATCTCAAAACATTCAGCAAAAGCTTTCAAAAAAGGCAACTGCTGGATTTTTAAGACCACCTCAAAATCATCCTGACATGCCCTAGATTTCCTGATCTATTTTAAAATTCCCTTTCAACTGCTATTACTTGTGTTTTCTGTGGAAGTCACACAAACATGGAGAGTGGCAGCTTGCAAGAGGTTGTAAACCAAAAGGCAGAAGACACCGTGAAATTGAGAGAATAAAAAGAACAAGTTTCTGTACACTTGAAGACTTTCAGCAGCATCAGGGTTTTTTTCTGAAGGGGGGTTGCTAATTAGCCAACTCTAACAGTAGCAACAGTGTCCCTGTAAAAATAGCTCACTGCTTATTAAAAGCAAATTTGGGAGCAATACAACTTCACTGAATTCACACCAATTTGCTATTACTGACCAGCTTCTGCCTTGTAAGCATGCTTAAACTTCATACACTGACACGTTTCCCACTCCACAGACTATGTATCAGTCTGTTCAACCAACACAACTCCAGTATTTCTGTTGATTTCTATTTTAAGAAGGGAATCTACTTCAGAAAGTAAAATCTGAAGTCTGAAGAGTACTTTATTCCTGTTCCCAGTCTAGCTCCATTCCACACTTCAGAAATATTTATGCCAGACCAGCAAGAGAAGTCTCCTCGGGCAAATCAAATCACCATCTCCTACTTGCTGTACTTTGAACTTACAACAAATTCCAGTATCCTAGTATCACACTTATTACTTACTGCAGGGCAAACTCCTAAAAAAACGGTATTTTGCGCTTGCAAATTAAGCCAAGATGCTGGTTTAAAATCAAATTAGAGAAAAGTAAGTTTTAATGGAAATTTGGGGTTTCAAATGAACACCTTATGAATGAAGTGAAATGAACAGCTATGTCACCTGTACTAAGGGAAGTCCTACCTTTCTACTACATACTGGAAATTTGGCAACCCATTTTCAGAACTGTAAAATGCTGCTTATACCAGCTTGAGGTACTTACATATGGGATGACCCGTGTTCCCGTTCTCCAACATGGACTGGGTTTCCCAGCTAGATTACATCTCCCATAACCACAATGGCAACTCAACATGAAAAGAGGAGATGGAAGCCAGCCATAAAGCCAAGCCCCGAGGGAAGAATGGGGAAACAAAGTATGCTAATTACAGTTCCCATGGGAGATGGTGCTAGCATTCCTAAACCTAACCCTTCAGTCCCGTTTTTTCAGTGAAAGGAGATCTAGGGTTTTTTTTCCCCTCCATAAAATAAACCAATGAACTTTGACAAAATTAGGATGCAGAAAAAACTTCCAGAAGGCAATGCAGAACAAATCTTCAAATCTGCTGTAAAACCAAGTGAAGAGGCGAACAGCTTCACCCTTTTACTGTTCAGAAGCTAAGGAGGGAGTTTTCTGCTCCAGGAACATTCTTGAGGCTTTGTAGCAATATATCCCCGACTCCATCCTTTGCCACGCAATTCTTCCCCTTTTTAGTTTTAAAAGAAAACTACTAAACAGGACTGGATCTTTAAACCTTTATTCATCAAAACCCCTCAATGCTTTAGCTAGGTTGCACCAGGGTGACAGAAAGACCTTGATCTACAGTCTTCACAGTGGTGCCCCAGCGCTTGACACTAAAGTGAAACGGAGTTAGAGGGGCTCACAGCTTCAGGATACTGCAAGCACCCCATTTCCTCAGGCTGCTAACATCCTCAAATTAGAATATAAATGGGTGTGGGCTTAGCAATGGGACAAGACAGCCAAAACACAATACCCCATTAAACGTGAGGGGAAGCAATCCCTTTCAAAACCTCCAGACCCCCGTGCAAGTTACTGCAATGAAAAAAACATTCAGAGAATTAGGTACAAACAATCTAGCCTGATGAAAAAACTCATTATTTCAACACAATTCAATAATCTGGAATATCAGTAGTGCTGATTAACTGCTCTCTTCAAGGGCCCCTTGTTCTCCTTACTCTGAAAAAAAACTATTCTGAGCTGCAATACAACTGAAGGAGCAATAAATGTGTCGAGCATGGGTCTATCACAGGGCTGGCTCACCTATGTAAGGGGCTGGCTTATGAATTGCAGCAATCTCTCCAAATTTACCTTTCCTCAAGGCAGAACCTCAGGCAGAAGAAAACATTTGAATTAACACTTTTGCAGATAGTCCCCCAACAGTCTCAAGAGTGGCTGCCTCAAAGGGATCTGGGGAAGGTAACTACAAAAGTAAGTCTGTTGACTGCAAGCTTAAGTTCTGAGCAAAGATTACACTGCCATCAGTAAAAAAATTAGGGGGTACTACTTAAGAAAAAGTTTCAAGATGCATAGTTGCAATACTGGGTCTGTGATCTGCAATTTAGAAAGCATCTCTATTACGAGTTATGCACTGGGGACAAGCACCTGAAGTATTAATACTGCCATTATTGGACATCTCAGCTTTACCTGCATCAGGAAGAGCTAAACTGACCTAAATTTAGCTTCAAGCAAGCCTTCTGTCCAAATTAATCTGCATGCAACAGGGTCGGGACTTCCCCAAGCCACATGCCAGTGGCATATTCAGTGAAGCCACCCAAGAACCTGAGTATGCTCACGGCAGAAGGAAACTTTCATTCACTGAGGGTGAATTTGACAAAATAATAATATTCTTTTCCCTTCTCCCAGATGGAAGTTTTAAGTACCAGCAATTTCAGTAGCTCAGCAGAGCTCCACCAATGCCTCCTGCTGACCTCATTCCACTTTGAAGTGCTTAATTCAATATTCAGGTCAGAAAGGAAAAGTGAGTATGAGGGGAAGGCAGAGAACTGGGTTCCTGTCCCTGCTCCAATGAATGTTTAATTCTTTTATATTAAAAATTCATTTGGAGAAGGGCTAGGATCCAGGCAGTCTAATGGGTTTACCTATGAAGAGAAAAAGATCCATGATCAAATGCCGCCAGACAAAGGTGGGAGCTCAGTCTTAGCTTCCTTCGGGCTGAGCATCAGACCTAACTCGGAGAGAGCAACCGCTAGCTCCTCCACTGCTTACATCTCAGCAGAAGGTACCTAACTCCAGAAAGGAATAAAAAGGAGCAGTTCAGCATGTTTCCTGGAACAGAAAGAGGGCTGCCGGCTTAAAAGACCTCCTCTTGATTCTCTCTTGTTGTAGCCAGCTCCTGTGTCTTCTTATTTGGGATGCCAGCTTTTGCAAATCCCACTCTTGGGCCAACTTTTCTCCCAGCGTTGCACAAGAAGCCTCGTTATCTGCATCCCATAGAATACTCTGCCTGGAAGTCTGATACCACAGTACTTAAGGTCTTTTGTGGATCTACTCTGTTGAAAAAGTTCTTGAGTTGCTTTGGTGTTTCGAAAACTTTGAGCTGTGTGATTGACGTTGCAAATGACAGCCAACCCAACTGAGCTAAACGCTGAACATCAAGTGCTGCACGCTCCCATCCACTGTTCTCCCTCAACTGAAAGAGGTCAAGGGCGTGCAGGGGTTCAAATATTCAGACAGTCACATCTGAAGAGCCACTCAGTATAAAGAAAAAATGGAGCTATTCAGAGGCATTTCACAAGCAGAAGAAAATAGTCAGCAAGTAAATTTTCTGTAGCAAAGAGCTTGCATGCAGGTAGTTTTTTATTTAATACTTCTCAAAAACAGGGCAACCTAGCAGATTTTCATGCCAGTTTAGGGAAGCCCTCTGAATAATCACACCACCATAAAAAGGTTAAAAACGGTGGGTGGAAGAAGTCATTCTCTTTGCAGAAATCAGGAGCTGCATCTCCTGTGCAAGCAGGAAGCCACCGCCTGTGCTGTCCCTCCAGCCGGCTGTCGAGCAGGAGCCGGGACGGGGACTGGCTGGGTCGCCTGGCCAGCCAGGCACCACCAAGGTGACCAGCATCACATCAGCTGGCAGGTGGGATGCTGGAAAGCTCTGGTAAAAAACCTGCCGGGCACTGGGGTACCACTTTTAAAATCAAAGCATATGCAACTGTGCCTCCATCTCAACCACAAACATGTGTCCATCCACAGCAGAAGTAACAAAAATTCATTTTCAAAACAAGCTGCTCAATTTTTTTGTTGTTGTTATTTTTTATGATTCCTCATTCAGCGACTGGCACCAGCATTGCCTTCAGCAAAAGCCACATGTAAAGGATGACATCCCAGGCAGCCTTCGCAGTGTGACATGAGGGTAGACAGGAGGGGCATTTCCTTTACTTTCTAGAAGCAGATGAACTCCCACTGAACATTTAATTCAGACTCTAAGCTATTTTCACCAATCACTTGAAACTTAAATAATTATCCCATTTAAAGAAACCTGGCAATCATATTTTGCATTCCCCCCCCAAGCAGCTATTGCTGTTGTGACAATATTCATCTTGTCCATGATGACTATTATCTGCTGTATAAATATTGATGATCTGAGTAATTGCTGTTCTGTACATATGCTTCTCACAGATATAAATTTCTCTGCCTGAAGTAGGCTGCTGACAAAGTGCTTTCCTCCTTTTGCATGGCAATGAAACATTACTGGAGGTGCCACTGAGAGTTGTTAGTCCTGGTGGAAGTAAAAAAAAAAAAACCCAGCAAGTAACAACAGCCTTTGGAGAGGGGGAATGAAGTGACGTTTGCCTGGACTGGGAAGACCGAATAGTCCCAAAGAACAACAAGTTAGCTAAGCTGGTATTCAAGCGGCTTAAGTTTAGCTTAGGCTGTGCCAACACCAGACACAGCTGAAAGGGAAAGAACTGCTCTGGACTCAGCGCTGGCCACCAATGCTAAGCTGGGCATGTCATGCTCTTGGGACACATCATGTATGACATACACATTGTACCCACCCAGTGGTTCACTGATGATGGGGTTTACTTTTTCTGCATCAAAATCCAACCAGAAAAACAAGCCAGTCTTGTACTGGAGGAAGAACACCAAGCTGAACGTTACGCTGGGACAAACAGACTCCCACTGCCACCCTATAACGTTTGCCAGCACACGGTCAACGTGTCACAGAAAAGCAAAGCTGGTCTTGAGGCACCCAACACCCTTTCATAGATACCACAGGCATACAATACAGCATCGCTTCAAACTCTTTTCGCTGGTTAAATGCATTTGCCCAGCACACTTTGTGACCAGTCAGGTAGCCCTCTGTCTTCCTGCAATTGGCAAAAATCACTAAAAACACCCCACTGCATGTCCTGGCTAATCTGACCACATTGCCCCACAGTCTGGCAGTACAAAGACTCGGTTTTGTTAGACAGAGCCCTCCCACAGGCACACAGCCTCACACTTCCAGACTTGCATTTTGCCTCTGCACTTTAAACAGTCAACAGTATGTAAGAGATGAAGGCTTTTCCTTAGTGGACACAAATTTTCTATGATATAAAACCTGTGAGTCTGAACCTCAATAAAATTACCCCTCTGGAATTACAGGTCAAGAGATTAAGATTTTTTTCAGCCATGTAAAGTTTGGCAAGATTTATACTCAGAGTTTCCTTGTAGAAATACTCTTTTTCTAAAGTCTCTACCCATCATTTACAGTACCTGGAAACGAACACTGGACAAAGACCCTTTCTTAATTTAAAAAAAAAAAAATTCTAACTTACATATGCTACAGAAATTAAGGGGAAAATAAAAATCTGCCTGATTTACATCTGTGTTACTGAAGATTAGGGAGGGTACAGAGAGGATGCAGAAAGCAGCAGGACAAAAGACACAGGACTCCCTAAGGGAGCTGGAGGCCAGGGCAGGAACAAGAGGTGGGTAGGGACAGAGAGCGAGCAGGAAGCAAAGGCAAACACAGATAACGTGCGAGCAAGGTTTGGAGTGCCCACAGCTGGAGAGAGAGGAACTGAATGTTTGTAATGAGCAAAAGAAGTAAGAGTCTGGAAGTCTTACTTTCTCTGTTGCCTTGTTCAAACAACTACATAATAAGTCATTATATGTAATCACAGCAGCCACTAATTTTTATAGATATATATAATACACACACGAACAACTCAGTGAAAGTAGTTACTAAACACTGATACAACTGATCTTCTCCCTGCAACACTGAGTGTTAAGCCATCCTGTTGTTCAGTGCGGCCTTTATCATATAATTAATTCCCCTCCTACTTTCTGCAGCTTCTTTCCTTCCCCCATAATTTCTACAGTGCTTTGGGGTTTAATATGTTACAATCTCTAATGACAACTTCTGTACATCTCTGAATCTTGAAGGGAAGTTGCTTCCAGCAGAAAATTAAAGGTTGAACTCTTACCATTAACTCTGGGCATGTTTAACTAATACTAAGCCACATAACATAGCCTAATTAGTCCAACAGGTTCTTTAAAAAAAATCCACATGACCTCACTGTCAGTTCTTACACTGAGTCATTTTGGCAACCAGTTGAAACAGAGCCCTGAGTAATTCTCTAACATCAGCAGCACGCTGCGTTGATTGAAGTGGACTGGATCCTAACTACAATAACCAGGTAACCCCCACCCTCTCCGCTCTGTCTTTTTTTTTCCCTTCTGTTTTTAAGACAAGACACAATTTAGTGGCCTCCAGCAAGAATCTAGTCTTACCTACATGGCTTCCTACATTTCCCAGACCTACTTTATTTGCGTGCAGATTAGTTATAACACACACTATATGGACATGGAACGCTCTACTGCTAATGCAAATTATTTTGCATGCAAACACAAAATGCAGGTGGCCAAGCCACTAACTGCCCAATTCACAAGCACAAACAGACTTAGTGCTGTCAAGCTTTTACATGCATATTAATTTGAATGCAGTGAAACATACCCATAATTTTGAAAGTCCTGTTAATACACCTTTAAAAAACATGACTCAAATCTTAAGTGTTCACATTCCTGAGTCACTAAAAAGTGAAATCAAATTTCCATCAAATAATACCCTATTTTCTAGGTAGTTATTAATTCCATGTTTCACTCTGAAATCACAGTCACCTAACTTTGCTAAAGCTATGCCTGTCCAACATATCTTTTCCTGCACAGCAATCTGCAGTGTAAAGAAATACGTCCTCCATCCACCACAGTTGCGTTGCCAAATTTCCTTAGAGAAGATGCAAAACTGCAGTATTACCAGCTCAGTGTGTTTTCATCAAGAGACTAGCTAGTTTCATCACATCTGTGCCAAAGTCACTATGTCCACAAACAGAAATGCTTTGCTGGGTTTGTATCCTGCTAAAGTACCTCTCATAGAGATGTGAAAATGCAATTTCACTATAAAAATAAATACAGTGGAGTTAATAATTTCTTGCACTGGGCACATGGCCATCTATTTTCATCGCTTCCAAACATCCACCGCACTCTTAAGACCTAAGAAGCTGACAATGCGTGGGCTGCAGGACCCTGCTTCTCTAGCTCTTGCTGCTTTGCATCAGCTTTCCTGGGGAGAGCAAGGGTTGCAAGATGGCATTTGTGCCTCTGAGATGCCAAGCACCCTTTCTTAACAGGTATGGCAAGTGGATGCTGCGTTTGCTTTCTTCTGCTGGTGTGAGATCTGTAAGCAGGCCATGCAGTTGCAACCAAGGCACAGTGAAAGAGGGACTCTTGAACTGTGATGAAAGAATGGCTAAATCATGTGCATGCGTTCTCAAAGTGGCACAGAGACCTGTACGGATTTGGGAAGTGCAGCACACTGACTAGTCTTTCCCTTTGCTAGAACAAAAATATTTTGCACCAGCTTTTCACAGGAAAGGCATTCACAGAAGAGAATTTGCCAATACCTGGAGTTTTGTGGTTTACCAAGCTAGAAAATCCAGCCAAAAGACTGACGGAAAGTGTATGAGCACTATTCTAATCAAATTTATTTACATTATTCACTTCTGAAACAAAATAGCAGGTACTAAACACATCACCAGGTAATTCAAAGAAACCTAATAAGCAGTTTGAGATTCCAAGCAATCTCCTGAAATTGCTACTCCTACAAAGCTCTTTCTTCTAGCTTTTTGGTTGCAAAAAGTAAGGTGCCAGCAATCTATCTTGGAACAGGAGCTGATGAAATGGGGACATTTACAAAAAAAGTAATACAATACAGTTCACGAACTGGTTTGCTTACCAAGGAAATATGTTTAGCACTTTCCTTTTATGTAGCACTAAAGAACTGCAACTTGTATTTCTTCCATTTGTGATTTTTGCAGTGGCCTAAGACGTTTTCTTCTTCAGCTAATGCCTAGGTGACTCCCAGTTTTCACTTCAAGAATATTCTACAAATATTCAAGCTCTGGAGAGTCTAAACGCACGTATCCTGACACATGAGAATAACACCCACTTCCTAGGTGCACTACAACCAAATCACAGTTCTCTTTTCAGCTGAAACTGATCTTCAGAAACTTTAAAAATGTATTAAAATAAGGCCAGCAATGAGTGCAGGAGTATCCTGAGGAGGAATAGTAGTGCTCAATCCTCTTTGTAATCATCTCCAAATGTTGATGGTTTGGTGGTGTTTTGGTTTTTAGTTTTGCAGTAAAGCTCAGCTGGTTTAAACAATTCCACCCAGTGTTCACCAACATGGGAGAAAAGAGGAAGAGCTGGTACAAGATGCATTCCTTTTGGGCAGTTCAGCGCTTTCAGTGCTCTGGCTTGTAGGTTTCTGCCTGCTCAGGGGGCTCCAAATGGAGAACACTGATGGGATCCACTGGAGGTCACAAAACACTGCCAGGGATCAGATGCAGACAAGAAAGATGCAGTAAAGAAGTAAAACAAACAAAACCCTAAACAAACTAACAACTGCTCTCTTACTTTTTTTTTCTTTTTTCTTCCTGCCTGCATGTCTTGCCCGCAATCAGAAAAGTGGCAAAAAAGGAAAATAAAATGTTAATGTGGTCATAGAGGTAGTTATTTAACACAATAACTTTTAAAAGTACTGTCAAGGATTTTCCTCTCTTCAAAGAGACATTTATTTCACACAGAAGCTCAGTATTTCTGTCATGTGTGACATTACTGAAACACTCAAAGATGGTTTCATCCACCTAGATGACTGCACGTGTTTCTCATGTCCTCTCCACTGAATAAGCAACCCATGCTGAAATAAAACAGGATCTGCACATTACCCTCTTTGACTTGATTTGCAAAAGGGGGAAGCTGATAAATCCCAAGAGTATGTAGCATATCACTCCGGTGACTTCAGACCCTCTGCAAGCAGTGAGTTGCTGGCTTTTGCTCAGACCCATGCGTTATAAACAAAATGGAGAAGAGAGGCTCCTGAACTGCGATGCAGGGACAGCTAAGCAGCAGGCAGCTCAGGCCACTCGAAGTGCACAGCACACCTCAGAGCTAGGAGTTGCTACCACCTATGGTACTAACTAATATTTTAAAAAAAAGCTAGTGAGCTAAAAGAAAAATAATTGGACATGGCTATCCAATACCCTAGACCAGTCTTAAATCAATGCAACTGTGCTGTAGTTAGAAAAGGATAAGCAAGGGCAAGAAAGTGGAGAATCAAGCCTATGTTTATGTACCACCAGAATACAAAGTGGAGTAACTTGCAAAGTTACTGCAAGTTGCTACATGCATCTTTTTTCATAAAAGTAAATTTCCATAAATCACTGATTTTCACTAGCCTTTTCTTGGTAAGTCAGAAGTATCCATATATTTTGATTTTTCCTCCATACATACATGTGTGAGTGTCCATACAAATAAGAGTATGAATAGAGGTTTGACCAGCAGGCCTCATAAATTACACACACACAAATCCTTTCTGTCTGATCCCAATCTTTCACAGGTCTCTAATGAGAACCACGAACACTAATCACCTTATCAGTAATGCAAATAACCATCTTGGCTTCTCATCAAGTGTCTCTCTGGCTTAATGTGCCCTTAGACTGCACAGCCCTGGGTGCAAAAGCTGCCACGTCCCTCTGAAAAAACCTCGGCGTGACAACGCTACGTACGTCACGCTTCTTTGCAGCAGCCTGCTGAGCACAGCCACGGATCGGGAGCCTAAGCAACCCCTCAGCTACCGTAACAGCTCTCGAGCACTTCTGTCCCTAGCTCTGCACACACGAAACAGCCAGATATTGCAAATGCAGGCATCTCGCGGAGGAAGCGTCGTTCAGCTACAGCAACATACCTTCAGGCCTCCTAAAATGAGACGCTGAATAAGCAACACAGCAGAATGGCTACAGCACTGGATTGGCACTTAAAAAATAGAAACGGGACCTCATTTTAGTCCCCCCAGGGCCATCACTCCCTGCTCCAGGGATGCCGCAGCAGTGCTGTTCTCCAGCCCCGTCCCTGGATGGACTTCAGGCTCACGCTTGCAGCCACGTCCCCAGCCCCGTCATCTCTGTCCCTGCCTCCTGCTGCTGGATGGACCCTGACCCTGGTGCATCGCTTGCCATGCCCGAGCTGTGGATGGACCCCGTTAGAGCACTTTGAATTCAAATTATGAGAAAGGCATTCTTCTGTGAAACATCATCACCACCCTGCCAGCGAGGTGTGGATCGCAAGAGCTTCCAAAATAAAAAGAAATGTATCTGTATTAGCCCCTTACCCTTGGTATCAGGCCCATACTGCCAGTTCTCATAACATTTACAGGGAAACTGGCATACAGAACAGTGCAGCAAACGAAAGGAAATCCTGTGAGAATCAGGTCAAAAAATACCAAACAGGCCTTGATCCCACAAAAGCAAAGACAAGCTATACCTGGACAAGCAACTTGTAGCTGTAGTCACTGATGTTAACAGATCTACCGTGGCCGAAGGAAGAAAACAGGCTCCCAAGCATCTGCAAAATAGCGTATTTCAGGTTTACTTTTAAATAATTATATCTGGAAAACATTGCTAGGAAAAAAAAGGCTTAATGAATTTAAATATTCCAAATAACAATGCCAGCACTTCAGCACCCCGGTCCTGCTGTGACCACACACGCACACATTGCCGAGCCCAGCTCAGCCGTCGGCACTTCCCTTCTTCGCTGAAGGGAGAATTGCTGGGCTTCCAGTGCCACTCTCAGCAAATTTCTACCTTCTAAGCTGCAAGTGTTTGTACAATAAACATCCTCCTATCAGCATTACCAGCTGTGCCCAAAGCACAAAAAACGCAAGCATGTACACTGCAAAATCTCAATGTTTGTGCCTGTGTAAACAGTGCACTTCTGGAAAGGCAGAGAGAATATTTTCAGAGTAAACACCGCAAAGATTTCAGGTCCTTTAGGATGTCAGAAGGCCATCGTGATCTGCCGCTCACCTTCATTACTTACCGCCTGCTTAGCTAAGACGCCTCTGTAACTCACAGGGACTGCAACCACATCTCATGAGCCCATTTTACCGCCTGCGAGGACACCAGCCTTGAGAAGGGAAGAAACTTTTCCTCTCACAGCAGTCTGGCTCTTTGGTGCATTACACTCCCTAATGTTAGCTTCAAGCCATTAAAATACCAACCAACACCAGAGCAGGAAATGCAGCAAGAGGAACTCATTTCTGAACCTCACCCTCGGACTGCAGCTGCTGCCCCAGGGAGATAAGCAGGGGAAAATGGGGTTGCTCCTCACAGCCTGAGCAGACCCCAGAAATCCTTCCGGAGGCATGAAAGAGGTAGAGAAAACAGGCATGCTAAAGCACTCGGGCAGAAGACCGTCTCCACCCCGAATTACTCACTTTTAGAAACAGAGCAGCCCTCCAAGCCCCTGAGCATACCTCCTCTTATGCAACTTCACCTGCAGCTGATGGGAGCAGAAGGCTCGTCTGCTGCAGATGCCAGAACTTCGTAAGACTGGGACTTTAATTAAGAGCCCACTCCTGAACAGGAACATCTTGAAAGGTGTCTCCTTTCAGTTTTTGACTTGGGAGAAAGCAGGAGCGGGCAAGAGAAAAGGCTGATGCTTTCTCCTCTTAACTAAACCACCTACACATGTATTTTTTCAAAACATGCACAATTAGGGTAAGTTATGTTTGGGTTAAAGAGGCCGTGGAGAGAAGTTCTCGGTCCCAGAGGAAAGGCAGGCTAGGGAAAAACACTACAAAGAAAACTGTTTTTGTTAAAGTCTGAAGAAAAACAAAATTGGGTGGAGAGTGTGTTGGTCCAATCCTGGATGAAGCATACTCAAGCAAAACACCCGTCCATGAGAGAACCTCATGCAGCACACAAACATCTGGGCTGTATTTTCAAGATAGCACTCATTAGAAGTTAGCTATCCACTGCCTCCAGTTCACCAACATCCATTATGCCTAAAATCATGACCATTCTTCTCCTGCTGTCATAGCCTTCCCCTTTTCTTTGCAGATACCTAAATATACTACTTCTTCTTAGAGGAAAGCGTTTAACCACAGTGGCTATCAGGACTCCACAAAAAATGGCACATAGACACTCTAGGCATGCAAGCCAGCCTACCAAAAAGTACTGAATGACATTTGGCAAAGGCATCAAATGAAAAATGAACCGCTGCCTCATGAAGAGCCTACAAGCACACTTCACTGCATACTTGCTGGACCATCTCTGCATACTGTGGGGTTCAAAAGCCAGACCCGTGAGGCAAAGGGAGCTGTACCAGCGACAACAGCCCAGCCATGGAGCCAACCAGGGCAAAAGCAGCCCCAATGGGTGCAGCATACATGCAGCCTCCATCCCTGCTCATTAATGACATGTGTCTGCACCTGACATTCAGTGCAGACTCTTCCCAGGGACCAGGAAGGCATTCCTCCTAGCAGTGACCAGAGTAGTAAGAAGGAAAACGAGAAGGAAGGGTATAAACTGAAGTGCAAGAACCCTTCCATTGTAAGGCAGGCCATCCCTTTAGGAGTGCTACTCGCAGACTGAGCATGGGGGCTTCTTCAGCTGAAAAAGGATCTTCACCAGGTTAGAGGCAAGCGGGTGTCAGTGCCAGAAGTCTGGCATGTAGTGTGGAGGAAATATGGACCCATGCTGCTGGTCACTGCAAGCCAAACAGCTCCAGCATCCTCACTCCTCTCCGCAGGGATGAAGGGCACACGGGAAATTACAAGTCCAGCACTTACATACCCCTCGCAGGCTTGGGCACCTCAACACCACAGGTGCTTGCAATAGACTCTTTTTTTTCTCTAGCTGCATCTGGACAGTATTTCAGATCTGATTTACTGTCTAGACACAGCACGCTACCACACAGTACAACTGAAGACGACTGAGAGCAGAGTGTGGAAAACAGACTGGCCCAAGCTTTTTCTTCCTTCTTTAAAAGCAATACATTGTGCAGTCTACATCAACATCCTCACAAAAATGCTCCATCTGTCCTGCACCTCAGAAGCTGGCTGCTGAAAAAAATCCAGAATGCAATTAAAACATGGATTCTGTTAAGTTTCACTTCCCTCTGCAATTTTATAATCGTTTCATCCATCAATTTTGAAAGAATAGTAATACTGGCATCAGCTGGCTCTCCACCTCCTCTGCTGAGCCAGCTTTTTCAAAGCCCTGTCCCTGCCTCTCAGCATCCGACCACCAATGCGGTGAGGAAGAGGAGAGGGGGAAGCAAACCGGGGGTGGAGGGAGGCCAGCAGGGCATACCCGGCATGGGGGCCACCCCATGGAGGAGCCACTTCTTTCCCAGGGCAGCTACGGCAACTTACAGTGCCTGAAGATCTGCCCAAACATGCTCACCTCAAAACACACACGCAAAATACAGAGAACAAGGTTGTGTCAGGGATTAACTGAAGCCTACCCAGACTCGAGACCAAATCCTAGGCATGCAGGCTCACTGCCACCTTCCAGGCTGGAGATGGGTAGGCCAGTGATGTGCAATTTTTTTTTCATTCACAAAACCTTTTTTCCCCCTCTGAAAGATGTGTAGATCTCTCCACTGATTCAAGCCGTTTCTCCCAGTTACCTTTCACAGATGAGACAACGTCCTTGGCCCCCAGGTGCCTTCAGACCAGAGCTGAAAACCAGTCCCATGCTCCTTTTAGTAGTCTCTCCTTTTCAAATACATGAAGTTCAGTACTCCATACTAGCTGTTGGACTTACACACGGTGGTAATGCAGGGAGAATTGGTCGGTGCCAGTTTTTAGCACCTGGCTTATTAATTATTTTGTAAAGGTGCACAATCCGTTGAGTCATCCGAAACTTTTTAAGACACGTTGTTCTGTCATTATTTTATGAATCTAATTTGACGTGGTTTATATCTATCATGGCCATGATTTATATCACAAACTCCCAAGAACACAAGTCTGACTTTAAAATCATTCTCATCCCGACTGTTTCATTGCAGGTCAGCCTGGTCTGTTCCAAGACCAGATTTTGCTGGCAAATGTATTTTCTTTGCTGGTATCATCTACTTTTCCTCATCTAGTTTAATGAAAAAAAAAAAACAACCCCAAAGTACATAAAGAAAGCCAACTGTTATGCTCATTTGAACATAATCAGAAATTTCTGCTTTGTCCTCTTACTGCAGCATGAGGTTTATACTAACCGCCCTCCCCTCCCCTGAACAAAGCTGTAGGAAGAAACTCACTGTAAATTGGTCAGAAGACTGACATGCAGGCCAAAAGCATCTAAAGGCTTGCTGGGACTACAGACATCACTTCTCCGGGAAGCGGCTGAGTTGCACCAACTTGCATTTCAGCTGGAAGCCCAGCCTCTAGAACCTGCACACTCTTGCTTGCACTATCATGTATCTATTCATTCCCAGAAAACAAAAAAAAGGACGAGCGGCCAGTCTTCTGCACTCTTCTATGAACTGATGTAATTTCAATCTCATATTCAACCCCATAAAATGGCATGTCCACCTAGGCTTAATTGTAGAAGGTAGGTGGGACCAAGCAAGACTGCACACAAAAAAACACTGAGAAACAGGGCAGAATGCAGCATATTCTTTAGATGTAAACTGTTTTTATAGGGTTGGCCGAAAGCAGCCATTTAGCCATTGCCTGATCTCGGAGGATCCCCACAGTAATGGCTCTGGACTAGAAGTAAGGAAGGTGAATCCCCTAAAATGCTTCATTCAAAGGTATTGGGCTGGCCTTTACGTACGGTTTGAACAAGCAAAAGTTACAGATCTAAACTGGACTCAAGATTGCACACAACCCTATCTAGATCTGGGACCTCTGGAAAATCATAGGTGGCACTGATAGTAACAAAAGATGGGCTGGAGCGATGGTACCAGAAAGCAATCGGAGAAGCAGGTGGCATTTGTTAGGGATGCACAGGAACGGAGGGGAAGGAGGGGGAGCTGGGGAGGGTGAGTTTAAGGGGATGAGAAGCCAGGCTGCCACAGAGGGAAGAGCAGGACAGACACAGGCAAGTCAGAGAGGACTTGGGAAGCACCAGAGCTCTGCCCACCCCATCCTTAAATGGGATCTGAGGGTATCTTGGCTCTGGGCTGCAAAACGCCAAACACAGCAGCAGATGACCTGCTGAGCATGTCACCCCACTCTGGCAACTCCCACGATCCACAGCCAAACAGTGCTCTTAAGCAAGCCGTCTTCTCATGGGTTGGAAATTAATGCTACAGCCCAAAGGTCTACGCCCTCTGGATGACCCGGGTCACTGCAGATTCATGTGACAGGAGCAATTTTTATTTCTCTCTCCCTTTTCCCTTCGTACAGTTATAAAATGATGTTTAAACCTAGCTATGTTAAATTTTTAATACAAAGACTGCAAACTTCCGCACTCCAAAATTCAGAAGTATCATAATGAAGACTGCCCATACAACCTTCACCCAGCTCCTGTATACATCTGCACTGATTCTGTCTCCAGTCATTTGAGCCCTGGAAATCAATTGTTTTGGGACAAAGATGTGGTTGCGTGATAAAAGCGAGGGCTGTCTCTCAAACCCTGCCTCGCTCAGTGGAGGTCAGGAAGATTAGTGAATGAGGCAACGCAGGAAGAAAAAGAGACGACCACCTTACTTGAGGAAGTTGGACATACCCACCTGCAGGCAGGAATTACATCTTTCTTGGCTCCACAGTCTTTGTAAAATGCTCGGTAAGTCCCTAAAAGCAGTTTGTCTTCAGGTGACCCTCGATGGGGGTCCCGACCTTCTGCAAAGCCAAGACATCTAGGGCTAACCTGCGAGAGTGCCAAGACACAGCTGAGGTCACCGCTCACCCTTGTGCTTCCAGCAGATGAACTGCTCCATCATGCCAGGTATTCTGGGGTGAGTGAAAAATAAAATCATCCCCAAGTATCTCTTTGAGGCAGCCAAAACTGAAGGCGTTTCAATTATTTGAGCTTTATTTGCTCTTTGCCTCCATTCCTCAGCTATGAAAACGAAGACAGTACCTGTACCTGAGACGTTGCAAGAATAAGAACTTCCCCACCTGCAAAGCCCGCGGGAGGGAATTAGCAGCGCTGCTCAGTTCAAGGTTTGGGTGGGGTGTAAAATAAATAGATGTGGAGACACATGCAGAAAGTAAATGTGGGGAAAAGAAAATGAATTATGCAGTAATTACCTATCCACTGAAAGAGGGACTCTGTGAAAGGGAAAAAATGATGCAATTATAGAATTAAAGATTGTATCATAATGCAGATGCAAAGGGGAGCTATGCAACGTCAGTCCTGGCACTTCCTTGCTTTCGTCCGCCTGATTTTGTAACCCCATTGTTCTCCTAATGTCATTATTTTGTAAGTAATTGAAACGCAACATAATTATGAGCTCATATGTTTATATCTTTTCATCATTAATAACGTGTGGAACAACTGGCAGACTGCTCCCAGCGTGATTGATGCCTCCAGCTGTTGAATGACTCTTTTTCTTCCACCTTTATCTGAGGTGAAGAGCAGGGAGGAGAGAGGGAGACTTTATATTTAAACTTCAATTCCATGCACAAATATTTGGGGATTTGGGGGTTGCTTCAGAGGAGGAAACCAAGACCAATATCAATCAATTGCTCTGAAATAAATTGTAACAGATCAGATTTAAAGAGCAGAGGCACTAAGCAGCTGATGTGCTTTGCCCAAGGTCGAAGGAAAGCTCCCAAGGCCTGGATCCCAAATGACCCCACCGACAGCCTTCTGCCCAAGCCGCTGAATCCCTCCTACCTCCCACATTAAAACTTGATTGAGTATAATTATGGCTGTTAACTGGAGGTCAGGGAAGAAGCCGATCACCTCCAGGCTGTGTTTGCCGGTGAATGCAGCCAACGAGCAACTTCTGAGAGTGTGTCATAGAAAATACAACTGCAAGCAAACGTTATGGTTGTACGTGTTCATCCTGGATGGTAACTGTTATATTGGGTTTTTTAAGTAAATTACCCTGCGTGCCTCGGACTTCAGACAAATTGCCAACGCGTTTCTCAGAGTCAGATGAGTCTGGCTCACCCTGCTTCATGAGGGAAAGCAGCTGCAATAGCAACAACCTAACTTGTTTTATTTGTGGATGATATTAGCTGGCAAGAGGCAGTGTGGCTGACAGCATGATCGCTATGTGGGCTCCGTGCTTTTTAAAACGTCTTGTTTGTCTTTGTATGCCCCCATTTGTAAACACATACACACCCCTTTCTTTTAAGTAGTATTTTTACCTTGTCTAACGGGTACAGGCAGCTACTACCACAAGCTTTACATGCTCTTTTGTTCCTAACAAAGCAAGCTTCACTTCCATCTTTCCCCATCCTCAGAGAGCAGAGCCTGCAAAACCCAGAGCTATCAAGTCCCTGAGGTGCAGCCAGTCAGAGCCTGCAGTGTCCCAGGCACTCAGGCCACACCAGCTCTCTCCAGTGCCCATCTTCTGGAAGAGCTCCACTGTGGAAAAGTCCGTCATGGTGGTGGAAACATTGATATCCTTCCCTCTTGGCATGCAACCCACTTGGTTTGGTTTCAAACCTAACAAGAGAAAGCACTACACCATCACTAACTATATAGTTAGCACGATACAGTTAACAAGAACAGGCAGAAATATTACAGCAGCAACGTTTTACCCCGTGAGTGCCTGTTTCAGGATTTCTCCCACCGACGCTTGGGTGGCTGGCACTGTCAGAGGAGGGACCTGCACGGGATGCCTGGTCCAAGCCCAAGAGCCCATTCTTAGCCACCACGGTCATCTGCTGTGCCACACTGCCAGTGGTACGAGTTGGTGCCCGTGGAGGGGAAAGGAAGGGAAGCAAGAGACGTTCTCCTTCACAAAGTGCCGCATCTCTAATAGCGTAGAGATTTACGCTCGGATGCCAGAGGTCCCCAGCCCCGTCTCCAGCAGGCAGAGTTTGTGTGGGGGGAAACAGCGTCCCCCTTTGTCCTGTTGGCACAGCTTGGTGCTCCGCATCCGCCGTAACCCATGATGGAGAGCCAGCTACACAGTTCCTCCCTTCATCTCACCTTGACAGATGCATCTGATCTTAGCTGCATCACAGGCTGTCTGAAAAGGAGCAGCACACAGGTGTTTGAGATTCAGCTCGGCCCTCCAAAGTGACACTTAATATTTTGACATTAGAGAGTGACACTGGTGATCTCTGAAGAGCCACGCTCTATGCCCCAGGACAACAGGCATGTATTGCCTGAAGACCAGCAGCAACAGAGAGGGTAGCAAAACACTTACTGGCTGAGGAACTGCATGTGCATCCCACATATGCTCCTCGACACCCTGACGCTCCTATTTCTTATGTCGCTGCCTGAACAGATGCCCAGCTTTTCCTTCAGTCCCGGTCTGGAAGACACGTGCCCACCGCACCCAGCACAGCTATACTGAAAAGCTGTCTAGCACAGGCACAGCCTGGGTGAGGGTAAGACTTCTTTGCCTAGTATAGTTTTGCCCAGATTTCCAAGGCAGACTACCCAAGACACGCATGCCAGACCAGCTGCACCTACGCCGGGGCACTTAGCAGTACAGAAGCACGTCCCTGACATCTCACAGCGCTGCATCAGGCCAAGTACACACCTGCCCAAAGTAACTGTGGGGAGGGAGCTGCGTGGGAATCGGAGATTGTATTCACTCATGGAAGCTATTTTGGGAGGAACGTACGGCGCTGAACGTCATCTTTTCATCACTCTCAAATTATCATTGAATTCAACAGGATGACACCAGTGAACACCCAGATAATCACGCTGCCATTGCACACGTGCAGTTTGCGCACACGCACACCTCTGCGTAAGTCCTGCCCGGGCCGCACGTTCCCGTCTGCTCTGACGCTCACCTCTGTTCAGCCCAAGGTGTCCCAGAGGTCAAGGAAAGCCGTCTCCAAGCTATGGCTGACAGCCTGCCAGCCTTCCTAAATCCAAGTGGCTTTAGCTTGACAAACAAAAGAGCAGCCGCGCTGCGAGGAGGTGTAACAAACAGGCCCCGTCTGCCGGAGATCTGTACCCTCTGCCCTCCTGCCCCTCCGTCGCAGCCACTACAGCTCCCTCCGATGTTACCCCACGCCCACCCCTGCCTTGGAGACCACGCACACCTCGCGAGGTGGCCAGGGCTACGAAGGTGCTGCGTGTTTGACCACCACACGTGCAATGCCTGGCCGGGCAGCTGCTACCGGGCAGGATGGAGAATAGCTGAAAACAGTCTCCTTTTCTTCAGAGAGAGCACCGCTTCAAAGACTTCCAAGCCGGCCGCTAATCTTAACAAAAAACAAGTGGGAAATTAATGATCTTCCAAGACTGCCAACCGCTGGTGCAATCTGGTTGAAACTGGCCAAACACAAAGGGCAGGAGAGAGACGGCACTCATTTCCTTGGGAAACTAAGTTAAAATGAAATAAAATAAAGCCAGATGAAAAGTATGGTGCATTGCATTAGCGGCATTTCCACGTTCTGCTACGTCCCAGGAAACTCGTTCAAGCCTGCAAGCTGCACATCCAACACTGCAGTTAAGCTCTGTAACGCTTTTATGCATTTGGAGCAGGAAGGGGCAAATAACAAGCTCATTTACATCTGAGGGTTACCCTGAAGGGGTAATTTCTGCAGCAGGAAGACAGGGACAGTCATTTGCACCTGGAAGGGGTGAAATGCCTCGTCAGGGCTGAAGGACTATTGCTCAGCTCTAAGTGTGGAAGCTGCTGGGGCTCCTCTCTCCTTCACAAGCCCCAGCCCTGGAGGTGATCTCATCCCAGAGATTTCAGCATCTCTCTCCTCGCCATCCCCAGCGTCCCTCAGCCCACGCTGCTGGCGCTTGGCCACCTGCACCAAGAGGGTGCCTTTGAGGCAGGGGTCAACTCTGCTGCGGTCCGATGAGCAAACGCTGAGCCCTTGCCAGCCTAGGACATGGGGAGATGCTGCACAATTAGCTTGTGCTGATGAGGGCTGGAAGGGTTTCCTCTAATGCCACTCGGTTTGACAGACTCTGCTACAGAGCTACATTGGTTCCAAGGGCTCCTCTTCTCCCTTCGCAGAGCCCAGCCCAGCAACAGAAAAGCCATCTGTGTAGAAAACAGCATCGGCAAAGCAAGCAGACAACTCTGGACAGACTCAGAAACAGCTGTGGAATTTCTCTGGAAGAGCTGCTTACTGTAAAAGGGAGGAAAGTCCAGCCTCCTATCTCACTTCCAGCCCACCCACCCACCAGATAGAGGCAAGCGTAAGCACAGGAGAGAATTTAAGGCATGCCAGGATCCCAGGCTCTGGGAATTAGTTTCCCACATTCCCCACAAAAAGAGAGCACTCACGCCCAAAACCCACTACCTTGAACTCAGATTGCACACCATTTACTCAGCTGAATAACCACGCTCAAGCCAGTGGAATTACTTGCCTGAACAGCTGCTACTTGATGCGCAGAAGGGCTGCAGAACTGGCTGACAAATAAACACAGGCATACAGAAGGCAATGTGAGACCACCCTTTTAAAAGGCTGGGTCCCAAAGTCGACGGCCATGTGGTCAAACCCGCAAATCACCAGGTCTTTGGTAGAGTCACGCCAACTGATCGGGGTATCATCTAGATCACATACATCCCTCTAGACCTGTATCCTCCAGGTACCACCAACCGACTGGGGTCACGGTCTGAAAAATACTTCACTGACTTAGAAAACTAAATTCTGCTCGAAAGGATGGCTTGAGCATTTAAGAGTATAAGCTTCATTAGCTTCCAGCAAGACTTCAGGTCCCAAGCGCAAACTAATCCTCCACAAATCTCCAGCAGAGAAGCACCACGGCTCCTACTCTGTGGGTACTGGTCCCAAGTAAGGTCAGCTATTCTGTACTGAGCCCAAACACGATACAGCATTTGTTCTCAGCACCATGCAAGTAAAAAAGAGGTGCAGTTCACACCCTGGAAAGCTTGCGAGAGAGAGGCAGCCCTGAGCTTAAAACCTTTGCGTGCAAGCTTGCTTGTGAGTATCCCTAATTTTGCTGGGACAACACGCATGACTAAAGTTAAAACTGTGCTGAAGCCTCTGTCAGACTGTGGCTGAAGGAGATCCTGCTCCAGTTCACCGAGGGGTCAAGGTGAAGAATCCTGAACTGGAGCCAGGAACAGGTACAACAAAAACATACCCAGGGATTTTGGCAAAGCTGGAGGCCCAAGTGAGTCACCTGGGGAAGGGTGAACAGCACCCAGAAGCATCTACCTGCCCGTTCCCTGCGTGCTCTGCTAAGCCATAGCACACCTTTGGATGAGCGGCTCGTTCTGAGTTATTGCATTTGCATGTATAATTTAAACACACTATATTAGGGCGGAAATAATATTTATTGTCCTTCTGGCATTTCTAATCTGGATATTCCACAGCACTGTCCAGTGCTCCCAAAGAGACTTCATAACAAGGGTCTTAAGACTTCCATCAGGTGTGGCCCAACCAACTTTCCTCCCCCCAGACAAGCAGCAGAAAGCATCTTTTTCATTTGCCTTCACATACCCGGCAAGCTGTCCAAACCCTCTGACAGACCTTACAGGTTTGAACCAGAGGTTTGGGCTTTTTAACTATATTCCCAACAATAGCGTGTGCGTGGCAGGAATTTTCCACAGAGCCCTGTCCCAACAGTCACGGGCACACCAGTGCCACCAGCGCCACGGACAGCAACGGCACAAGGCTGTCCCAGCTCCGTAGCCCTCAGCCAGGGCTACTTTTATGTTTTGCCTTTCACGCAATAAACAAGAAGCTGAAATCCAGTTGCGCACCGTTACATAGTCAAGAATAGCGTTTCCAGCAGAAGGTTTTTTCCTAAATGGCTACTATTACCATCCTGTGAGCTCTGCATTAGTTCAGACTCGGTGGGCATTTCCAAAAGGCCTGTGACCCCAGCCTGGGTGCAGAAAGGCTAGAAACAGGACCTTCATACACATCAGAAGTTGGAAGGTTACAAATATTTTCCAACGGCCTCAATCAGACCCAAACCCTGAGCAAAGCTGCATCAAAAGAAAAGATCTCTGAAACGTACTATTAAAAAAAACCCCAAACAAACCACAGACCGTATCGGTGAGAAGGAGGAAAAGAGTTTCAGCGAGGAAATAAGAACAGAGGAATGACTATGTTTATAGTCCAATTAATGGGACCTTATCAAAAGACTGTTTGCTTTCTTTTTTTTTTTCTTTTTCAGACACCTATTACACAAACACACCCCCTTAACGCCTCCCCAGCTAACAGCCCGGTGCACACATCTTAAGCGTATCCACATTTCGGAAGAGGCAGAGAGCTGTTTCCGAAGAAGTCCCTCCACCGGACGGCGTGTCGGAACAAAGCGCTGGGGTGATGGATGTCGGCAGGGTTCGTAAATCCCGTTTTTGCAGCTCGACCTCAGCCGGGAGGCTGCAGCTAACGCCGTGACAAACTCCGAACGCCGCCGCTCTGCAGAGCGGGGACCCGACCCGGGCAAGGGGAGCTTCACGCCTCTCCTCTTGCCTGTTTACCAAAATTAAAGCCTCTCGCTAAAAACCCAGCGAGACGTCTAGCACTTAATGACAGCACCCGAGTTACCGCGTATCTTCTCCGCTAACTGCCAGCATAAGGCAGGGAGGGGAAATCAACCCAAAAACCCCCAAACCCCAACCCGACCCCAAACCCCCAACAGAAACAAAGGACCCCCCCCCTCCAGCCCCGTCTCTAAGTTAGCCGGCTTTACTCGCTCACGAAGCCCACGGATAACCCTCCTCCGCTCGAACCCACGCCGCCGCGATGCAGGCGCAACCCCGCCGGCTTTCAAAGTAACCTTCGCGCCCCGCCACCCTCCCGGGACGCGGCGGCGGCGGCGGCGGCGGGGGGGAGCGGGCGGCCCCGCGCACGTTTTCGGCGGATCACCTGCACCTCGCATCGCGCCTGCCTTCGCCCTCCACCGCCGGAGGGAGCGGGGGGAACCGGCGCCGCGGGGTGGGGGGGGGGTGGGGGAGAGCGGCGGGAAGCGGCGGAGCCCGATCCCGCTCCCGCTCCGCGCTCTGCCCGCAGCGAGCCGTGCGCGGCGGGGCCGGCCAGGGCAGGCGGTTACGAAACCGGCGGCTCCCCCTCGCCCCGGCGGCAGGGAGGGAGGGAGGCGGGGCGGGGGGGCATCCGCGGCGGCCCCGCTCCCCGCCGGGAATTAGGGGAAGGGAAGGAAAGGAAAGCCACCCCCGCCGCCGCTGGATCTACCGCGCTCCGACGTCGCCTGCCGCCCCCCCCCCCACCGCCGAGGGGGGGCAGGCCGGGAGGGGAGCCCCGCCGCCGGGGAGCGGGCGCCCACTGACCTTGCCGCCATCCGCCGCCGTGCCTGCCCGCGGGGTGGCAGCCCCGCCGCCGCCGCAGCCGGCGCCCTCGCCCCGGCAGCCGGCGCCGCCCCCCCCCCACCGTTCCCCCTCCTCCGCCCCGCCGGGGTGCGGGGCCGAGGCGGGGCCGTAGGCGGCGGCGGGGAGCGCCGGAGCCGCCCCGGACCCCGGTGAGCCCCACCCCGGGCCGGCCGCGGCGGGAGGGAGGGCGAGCGGGGAGAGGGGGAAGGCAGCGGGGGGAGAGGTGGGGGGGGGGTCCTCGGTGCTCGGGCAGGGCTCTGCCGTGGGGAGGCAAAGCTCGTTCTGCCTCTCGGCACCGGGTGGGGGGGAACTAACTAACTGCACCCACCAGAGCCGCCTCCACGGGGTGCGCGGGGCTGTCGGAGACCCCGGGCAGGGCAGGTTCTCAGGCTCCAGGTAGCTGGTGCCTTGAGGCTTGAAGAGCTTCAATCCCAGCTGGAGGTTTAGAGCTGTGTTACTGGCGCACGTTAAAGTAAGTAATAGGGACGTGTGGCGTGTTGTCTTATCGCAGCAGACCCGGGGCTGGGCTAGGGAATAAGGCCTGCCTTTTATTCACTGCACCAAGGCCGGTGCCTGCTGGAGAGCACAGGACCACGGACTCGTTTCTGCGCTGCCTGCGGAGAAAATAATCCTATTTACATCAGCAGTAAAAGAAAAAATGCCTATGTACCTCCTAGTGTCTCACATGGGATCGGTAATGGCAAGCAGCAAGAGCTACAAATGGCAAGGGCAGACAAGCGTCTTGCTGCTCCTCGTTGCCTGTCTTTCCGCAGAGCCAGGGTTGTTTTGGGGCAAACAGTTGCAAGCGGCGTGAAAGCAGACCTGTAGGTTATCCAGGTGCTGGTTTTGGTTAGAAAAGCCCTCTCCTCCTCAGCCTCTGCAGCTCCACACTGAAAGCGTTGCCTGTGGAGGAGTAAGAGCTCTATAATTGGCAAAATAAATCATTTTCACAAAAGTCTACTTGGTTTCCTCCCCTTTCTTCTCCCCCATCTGCTCTGCAATGGGGCTATTTGCAGAGCAGGGTCTCCAGCAAGCCAGGCTTACCACTGGGGAGAGTCTATAGTGCATTCACTAGTACAACTCTAGGTTCTGCCATAAATATTTAAAACTCAATTACCACTCTCAGAATGAACGTTCAAAGCAGATTTTTCGCATCCCACAGTGTTTCTTGGTTCCAACCTTCCTAATCAAATAATTGAGGTGAGACAGGAGAAGTCACATAGGCCAGATTTCAGGCACCAGTTTGAGTCTGGCTCCCCCCTCGTGTCTGACTCCGAAGTCGCTACCATCCCTGACCTCTCACGACATACTCCACACCGCAGGCATCGTTTTAGCACACGCTGCTGACTTTTGCTTCTCTGCTGATCGGCTAGGACTGTGTGAAAGACTTTGCTGCTCTCCCCTTCCCCCTCCACCGCCCACCAGACTAATCTGAAGAGCAAATGCTTGAGTTGCTTCTCCTGAGGCTTCCCTTAGCTGGGCAGGGGCTGCCTGCCATCCCTGCCCTCGGCTCTCAGGTACCGGCCGTGGCCCACACCTGCCCACCCCGGCCGTTCAAGGTTCTCCAGGTGGTTTTTTGGTTTGGTTTTTTTTTTTTGTTTTTTTTTTTCAGAAAAAGCCTTTGAGATGCTGAGGAGGGGGGGGTGTACAGTTGTTTTTACAATTTAAGGAGATCCTTACGGCAAATTCACATCGGGTATTTGTGTAACATCCTGTTTTTCGAAGAGACACGCCGAGTCTGGGAGGCACAACTCCTTACGTGCTTCTGTGTGCCAAGCCCCTACCATTCCCTAGATGAGTTCCCCCTTTCCTCCTTAGAAAAAAGTGGGAGCTAATGCCCACAAGCAGTACTATGGTACCAGATCTCCATGGACACAAGAGAGGAAAATTTATTACAAAATGGAAACAAACGTCCCTCCAACTAAGCGCCAGCCAGGACTGCTGCAAATGATGTCCACCAGAGAGGCCAGGAACTACACAGATGTAGAGAAAGATAACCCGCTCGCTGAGATGGATCCCGCAAGGCAGTGTTGAAGACTATTGGCACGATGACTTGGTTAATTATATTGCTATTGTTCCTGCTGTGGTTTTATCATTACAGCAGAGTTTAGACAGCTCAGCTGAGACCAAGACACCCCCGTACACCCCCGTCTCCAGGTTAAGTGGACAGCAAAGAATCAAGTGTTTCTGCTCCTGCATCCAAATACAAGGTCCTGATCCTGGAGGGGCTAGCACACATGCTTAGATTTTAGCATCTGACTCCCTCTACTGAATGGATTAAAGTTAACGTATGCGCACAGCTCCTGGCAGAAGCGCTACCAGATAGATGCAGCAGACAAGGGGAAGGGGAAAGGAAGTGTAATTACTCCCAGGAGGATTCGTGCATTGCCGCCGTCATCCCCCAGGCTGCACCTGTTCTGAGAAGAAGAGTCTTAAAATCTCTAGGGAAGAAATCTTGAAAAGTTCCCAGCAATGGGCTTGAAATAAAGGAAGGGAAACAGATTTCAGCTTCAGGTTGCTCCACATGGTTTATTTTGATAAAACTCTTTTCACTAGGACATGTCAAGTTCTTTGGCACTGCCCTTTTCAGTGCCTACCTGGTAAAACAGAGTAAGAGGGCGCATCCAGCGCCAGGGGTGTGGAAGGACGGACGGAAGGACAGCCCTGTGCTCTGCCCTGCAAAGGCAGCTCTGCTCTGCTGCCCTTTGCTATTCTCTCACCAGTTTGGTTAGATCAAGGGACCTTTCTTTTTCCATCTGGATTTTTTGAGCATTTTTTATAAGGGCATCATACGTAACAGTCAATTAGAGCAAATTGCTCTCAGACACATTCACTCAAGCACAGCTTGTAATGGGGAGGTGGGATCTCCCATCATTCACGGGAATAATAGAAGCAATCCCTACAAATGCTGGGATAGCACTGGGATACCATAATGAAGGTAACTAACTCCAGGTTTCTCCATTATGATCACCTAAGGGACCTCTAATAGGCAATATATTTATAAGACCTCAGAGTCAAACTTTCAGCACTGGGAGCGAGTCACCAAATAATTATAAAACCGAACTGGAGCTTCTGAGCATTTTAAAAATAATCAGCACATGGGGGATCCATTCCATTTTGTTCCTGAGCTCACAGTGGAGACTTAAATCATATTCCCAAGGTTTATTGTGTTACTAAGAGGCCTGGGAACTTTTTTTAGCCTAGTTTCCTAGAGAAACAAAGTTTATATCATGCTGTCTGTGTATCTTCCTGTCTTCCTGTTTTACTTCAGCTGCTTTTGAAATCCTTGGCCAAGCTGTCAGAGGAGGAGAAATCAGGAACAGTAATGTCCCTACTCTTTTTTTTTTTTTTCTTTTTAAAATCACTAATGGGATAGAGGAAAGAAACTTCTTTAAACCCCGCCAAGCAAGAGGCAGGGAGAGCTCAGCGCTTCTCCATTCGGTCCAGCAGCCAGCAAGCACGCTTGCGTGAGACAGCAGTACTAAACGAAACTTCATAATAACCCCCGCTCACGTAGACATCTTTCAGTGGAAAAAAAAATGAAGACTTCTACAGTCTAAGACCTCTGGGACTAATGGGAAAAAATTACATTGACCATTAAAATCGCTACTGAATCAGGGCCTGTCAAACCTCACACCTTGCACAAAAACTTCACAGAAGGCTGTTGCCTAAAACTGTGAGGCAAAAGTGCAGCCCATAGAGATTAAAAAGGCATCTATCGGTGGAAGCAGGTTCAAGCCCCACTGACCACAGGTAATTGTCGCTCCTCATATTGATACCCTGTGATAAAATGACGATGAACATTTTGGCTCATTGAAATCCGACAGGCTCGCACACATTCCCTTGTTCTCTTCCATAAAACACTGTTTTATTGCATGCTTTAAAATATTCAGCAGAGTGAGTATTTTTACAGATTGCTAACCTGAAAATTGGCATGTAAAAAGGCCACATATTTGTGGTAACTCAGTTTAATAAATTGCTTTGAACCCCCGTCTCTCTCTCTCTCCAAAAAAATCTCTACTTAGGAGGAGAGCCTTCACCCCTGTGCTAACATTAAAGGCTTCAAGCAGGAGAAGATGGTCAGTGTGCTTACCATGGAAGAGCAACAAATTCTGTATTCACCTGTATGCCATTCAGCCCACTTTTTGTCCTTGGGTTGGCCGCAGAAATTTGACCAATGATTTTCTCCTGTAATAGTTCGTAAATGCTCATCTATTAACTATAACCTTAAAAATGAAGGTGCATTGACATCTTTAGGCACAAACTGTAGGGAAGTTGCTCCTTCAGTATTGGCACGCTGCCTTTACAACCAATGGGGAGATGTCCTGGGAGATGATTCAGAGCAGGAATCCAGCCTGGATACTCTGGGACACCTTCCGCCTGAGCTAATCTCCCTCCGCAGACAAGATAGGGGAAAAAGCTTCCTGCATTGAAGTTTAGTGCCCAAAGATAGGCAGCACAAACAGTCCCCTGAGGCTCCCAATCCAGGAGAGCACTTGGGCCTGCTGATGCATCCCTTTGCCTCCCTCAAAGTGGTGGTCCAGCCTAAACCAGTCTCAGGGAGCCACCTCGGAGGAGCCACAAACCCCGTGTCCCACCAACCAGGGGCTTTTCCGTGGCACTGCCTCACCGCCGGCCCCTGGGCAGCCTGTGGGGACGCGCCTGAGATGGGCCAACCTGGCACCCCGGCCACCGGCCCGTCTCGGCACGGCATGGCTGAGGTGGGAAGGGACCTCCGGAGATCCTCCTGTCCGGCAGGGTCAGCATCAGCAGGGCGCTCAGGGCTGTCTCCTGCTGGGTTTTGAACGTTTGCTGCCAGTGCAGAGCGCTGGGTAAACACCCCAGGGGGGCTACCGCAGCGGTTCCTCTCTGTACAGTCCTGGATATTGTCTCTGCTGCTGCAGTTGTCAAGAAATGAAAGAGGGAAAAAAAGTGTTTATGAGCTCTGGCAATTCTCTGCAGAGCTGCACTTTTATCTCCCCTTACCCCATCACAAGGCGATGTTTAGAAAAATACACTGATATGAATCAAATCTTGATCCTTTGCTTTTTTACCGTACATCAGGAAAGAGCCATTACCTGTATCTTCTCAATAATTAATAGCTCACTGTATATTAAACAAAAGAGTAAACATCTATGTGAAAAATATTCTCATATCAGTGAACTTAAATTACCAAACCTTGATTATTTAAAAAACCAAAACTCTTCTGTTATCCAAAGCAATGTTGAATTTGTTGCTGGGCATTAACTATATTGAAAGTCCATTAGTTAGACAGCCCCTCATTCATCCATGTTAATTCACTCTCCTCCTCTGAAGTAGCCGAGGTTTAAGAGAATTGCAGTCCTCGTATACAAACACAACACAAATAAATGACATGGAGATATTTCATCATAATTTACCGACTGCAACAACTACTGCAATCACTGTTCAGGACTTGCATACTAGAGCATCATGATGGCCCTTTGGCACTAGCTTACTACAGAATAACTACAGACAGTCCTATCGCTGACAATAAGCTCCATTAAAAAGAAAGTTGAAGTTGCAAACACAAGCATTCAAAATTAGAAAACACCCAAATTAAGGCTGACTGGGCTAGTCCCTCCTGATGTAATCATATGCTTCAGTTACATGAATGTATGCTGCTTTTCAGAGCATCCTGGGCTCCCCTGCAGTTGCGTGGTGGTTGTCCTGGTTTTGGCTGGGACAGAGTTAATTTTCTTCCTAGTAGCTGGTAGGGTGCTGTATTTTGGATTTAGGAGGAGAATAATGTTGATAACACACTGATGTTTTAGCTGTTGCTAAGCAGCTCTTATCCTAAGTTAGGGATGTTTCAGTTCCCCATGCTCTGCCAGCGAGGAGGTGCACAAGAAGCTGGGAGGGAGCGTGGCCAGGGCAGGGGGAAGGAGCGAGCGAGCGGCTGCCTGGTGCTTAATTGCCGGCTGGGGTTAAACCACGACGCGTGGGATCTCGACAGCACAACCCCGTCATCCCGCTCCCCACCGCTGACCTCCCCCGCCACCTCCCCCTGTGCCACCACCCCAGCTCCGTGTCGCGGGCTCCCTGTGCCCTCACCCCCGGTCTCCAGCCCTGGTAGACCACTTTCCACTCTTCAACACAATCTCCCCGGTTTTCCTTGCCAGGCTGTTGGTCACGTTACACTCCGGCAGTTTCCAGCCCCCGTTTCCCACCCCAACTCCCAGACCAGGTTTCTTACAGTGGGGCCCCAGTATTTTCTCCACTCCAAGTCCCCAGCCTCAATCTTTCTAGGCTGCTTTAGTCCACCTGTTTACGCCACCTCCACAAATAAAGGCCAGGACCCTTCCTCCTCGCTGTTTGGGGTCCGGGAGGTGAGTGGCACAGAGCACAAGACTCTGGCTGTGCCAGGAGGCACCGAGAAGAGCATTGCCAAAAACCTCCCGCTCAGTCCCTGCAGCCAGAGACCAGAGCAGGGTCTCCACAGACAGAAGCATCAAAGACGTCAGCAGCCAAACTTACAAGCCTCTACCAGGTGTGTGCAAACTGCGATTTTCCAAGGGTTTATAACTTGGCTGAATCTAGGTATTTTTTGCAGACGCATGAATGAAACTAGATTTTCCACATAACGTTATCACTGCCTGATCGTGGTTTCCCTTTCCAAAGGGATGCTACATCTTACACAAGAAGCTGTTCCGGGAAAAAATTTCCTAGAAAGAGCTGAACAGCCAGAAATATCCCTCCAGAATCAGACTGAGGTAGGCATCTGGCACGGAAAATGTTAGCCCAAAAGGTTAAGTTTTCAACAAGTTACAGAATATGCAAAAAAAGTGGTGCAACTCAACTCCGACATTAATTAAAGAGAACTGAGTAGGAGAAAGGTCATTTTCTCTAGCCTAGCACAAGTACCACATATATTACCCTTAGGGTAGTATAAGTCCACAGTTCACGTTACAGGCCTTGAGAAGATGAAATCGCCCCGCGCTGTGTAAACACTCTAAACATAGTCCATTAGGACTGAACAAACCAGCTGTTTCAGGGTGTTTTACACCCCTTGATTGGTGTTATAAAACCTATGGTTCCCACAGGCAGAATTTGTTGTCCAACAATGAAAGTCCAGCAATCACCTAGACAGGTCCCACCAGGTACTTTAGCAGAGAAAATAAAGCAAGGCGTGGAAGTCTCTGTTTATGCAGACTTGTTTGCTTGACTTGTTTGTACCACACATTTGCAAACCACTGGTTGATCTTGCCAGCCATTACCTGCACCAGAAGCTACACTGAAGCATCGTCAGCTGAGTAACTTTACTCATATAGTCAAGTGTTAATAGGATTAGGACCGAGGGCTGGAATTTCAGTGTCAGATCTGAAGCACGCATGGAAAAAAAAGCACGCTGGGATGTTTATGTGCTCAGCACTAGCGTGGCAGCGAATGTGCTTCATCCTGACGCTTCCTGAAAATGACATCATTTATAATTAACACTACAGCTGCAGATTCACCACGATTTAAAATGAATTAAGTAACAAAGCTCTTTAGGAAATCCTATGGATTTCCTGGGATAGACAGTATGGCTAGTTAAGTATATGAATATGAAGTAAATATGTTTTTTTATTGGGGCTTCTGAAAATGAGAGCACCCTGTCCACTCCTCAGCAGAGGGGATGGCATTGCTGGTGGCTGGGAAGTAAAGTAAATATGTTTTTTTATCGGGGCTTCTGAAAATGAGAGCACCCTGTCTACACCCCAGCAGAGGGGATGGCATTGCTGGTGGCCAGGTAGTACATCAAAAACAATGCTGTCCCCGCAAGAGATGCCTGATCGGACGTCCTGCCCTGGTTGAGGTTACCCTTGCACAGCAGTCTTTCATTCAGGGCCTCATCCCGCAGTTCTCTCACCCCTGAAAGAAGCTTGGGGGATTTCAGCAGCGTCTAATTTGAAGACTAGTCATACAAGCAAACGTCTTCAGGACCAGACCCGCCAAGGCAAGAGCGTTCAAACCTATGTCAGCGTGTACAGAGTCCGGTGGACTGCAGTTGCTGCTGTGTCCTTACGGGCTTTCCATAGCTCCTAAACCCAAGATGATGCTGAGAGCATTTCAGACCTCACCAGCCAGAAAGCCATTGCGGCTGCAGCGGTGCAGACACCCTTGCTGGTAGGGGTCCTACTGCTGGGGCTCCCACTAACCTGGCAGAGCTGTATCCTTTCTACCACAGCCGTGGGAGAGCTTTCTAAACCACTCTGTCTTTTCCCAGCCTTGCTCAGTTAGTATGTGTTTTTCCAAACAACCTACTTATGGTCCAAGAGGCAATAAGCTTCTTATTAAGCTGATAGATCCATCTCATTAATACTCGCTCTCCTAGAGCTCCAGTCAAGTGTGTTCATGTTTTCTAGCACAATGCCACTTATATCACATTTAAGATTGCTGCCAGAAAATATGTATGGAGGTTCCTAGTTCAGACCTCTGGGCTGTGAAACTTGCCTGATCCATGTGTCTAATGTCAGTCCTGTGACATGTCAGATCTTATATATGCCCCCCATTTAAAAACAGTTGTTTAAAACCCTATATTCGCATCTCATTTAAAGGAGCACAGACCTCCTTAGAGATCTGGCTGAAGAGGAAGAAGATGTGGCTGAAGGGCAAAAAATTGCCCAAGCCTCATTTCTGAAGTCAGATGGGACTTACACCCTTAAATCACTAGGAGGCTTTTGAAAAATTTACTGTGTCACTGTCTGGACTGATAAAAATTACCTGTGAGAAAGGCTTTTCTTTTATATACCTTTTTAGGATGGAAAAGGCCTCCCCTTACTCCGGGGAAGAAAGAAAAGGATTTAAGGCCTTATCTTGCCTTTCTCAACTTCCCAACTTTCCCACTGATTAAATTGCTCAGGAAATTAAATTCTCTGAAGAGGCCAAAGGGTGTGAGTCTCAGGGGTGTGACCCTTGCAAGGCCACACCAATTCCCATTAAAACGAGTAGAGGATTTTCCACTGACTACAATAGGATTTGGATGGTCCCACAAAGAAGTTGCTAAGTATCTGTTAGAGCTGACTTCCCAGCCCATCTGCAAGGAATGTGTATGCACTGTGCACACCAATGGTAAAGAGAGATGTGTAGGAGGGAGTAAATTACGTTTCTCCTTTTTACAAGGAAGTTTAGCCTGATTCTCAGTTATTTCATCCCAATTTCAGCATTAATAATGGACCAAACTGCAGAATTTGCTCATGGGAGCCTACATGCGGGTTGTAACACAGCTGCCAGGTTTCTGCCAGGGAGGCTGGAGGGGAAGCTGCCCAAGGCAGAAGGGGGCTTTGGAGAGCACTTTGTTTAAAGTTGAAGCGCTCAAGACTGTTTTGGGCATTCATCATCCTCAAAGAGAAGTGCTTGGCTGCCCTCCATGGAGGGAGGGGAGTGCTCGGCAATTGGACCCTCAGCAGCTGCCAAGGAAAAATAATCCAGAAGGAACATGAATAAATAAAATACATTTTGCTAGTCCTAATATTACACAGCTTTCTTCATGCTCTCCCTCTAATGTTTTAACTCCCTTCCAACTATTTTCTGTTTCTCTGCCAGCCTGTCTATCATTTTCCATGTTTCTTATATTATTTCCTTCTTCTTCATATTTCTTTCCTCATTTTTTCTTTGAAGAGCAGCATCCTCTGCCTTCTCATTCTCTCTTTCCCATGATGTCTTCACCTGTTCTCCCCATATTCTGTATCACCTTGTCCATTTTTTCACTTTATCTGCATTTCTTTCCCCTCCATTGCTTAATTTCCTACTAATTTCTCCCTTTCAGTCTTCTTTTAAAACCATTCTGACATAGCTCCACAATACTTTGCAGACCTCTGAGCCTCTTTTTTTATCTCACTCTTTTCTCTGCAAATGTTTTCTTTGATCATCATCCTCCCAACTTTTAACAAAGAAAAAGCTTTTGACTCCAAAACCATTGCTTATGCTCAAAGGGCAGAGGTGCAACCACCCTCTTCTGGAAGTCCCTCCCCAGCCTCTTGCCACTGACCCAAGGGCAGGTTCCACCCAGGGAAAGGTGCTCTATGGGAGAAGTGACAGCAACATAGCTCCATGCTTAGATCACAAGTGCCCAACCCTCACAGTGAATAAGGATATTACTGGGTAAGTTACCACTATAGCAGTCGACACATGCTAGGAAATTCATTGCTAAAGGACTATGAGTTTGGCTGAAAGCTGCAGACTCTGGGTCTTTCAAATTACATGACGATGGTGCCTAAAGAAAAATGTGGCAAATGAACACAAAGAAAATATTTATAGGCAGAGTTTTCCAAAGCAGGATTCACCTATGTGTGGCAGAGCAAAATTGCATCTCAAAGTCGGAAGGGTTTTGCTTTCTCCGAATGTGTTTTTACGCTGATTTTTGTGTTGCTAGTGACAGATGACAGGAGACAGATTTTCTACTCCATGTGATACAACTATAGCAGGAGTGGAAAAATCCAGTGATCTGCAGGCTCTAAATTCAAGATCAGCATCTTTTAGGCAAATGCCCAAACATAATCATGAGAGAGAGATCAACTTCACTGAAACCTTGCCCTGCTTGGGATTTCGCCTTTCTTAGCTATCATAGCTGTCTTAAGCAATGTGGGCTGCTCTCCATGGGAGACTCATCGGCCCAGCTAGTTTTGATCTTGTTTGCTGTGGCTTTAACAGAGTCAGATCGAGCAGCGTCATTCTTAATGCTAGGATTTTTTTTTTCTTTTCACCTCACGTGCCATAATTCCTCCCCTGCCGCTATGAAGTATATTATTTGGCCTGAATTCTCATAACCACCTTCCTCATCATTGACGTGTTACAAATACAGCACCCTGCTCCAGCCAGATCCACCCCAGCTGGCTCGCTCTACCCTTTATTTTATGAGGAAAACTTCTCTGACATGCAACGGTGGCTCCAGGAGACTGCCAGGTGGCTTCGGGGGAAATGCTCAAATGAACGAGGAGGACCAAGCTGTAAATCTGAAGGGAGGAGGGAGCCCGCCTCTGGTCCTTTGCTCCTGCTGCTCTCAGTGCAGCCAATTCTTGCCTCGCATTGGATTATTTCTGAGCTGTGAAAACAGCTGCAGTTGCAAGTTGCTGCTTGCCAGAGCCTAATATTTCTCCTACCTGTCCAGACATCCCATATAACAAAAAAGTGCTGATGGCAGCATGACAAACCTCTCTCTGGAGCTGGTGCTATGTAGTCATGTCTGCAGCTGAAGAACCATCGCAGCCTCACCAGCGGGTTCGTTCTTGTTGACGCTGTTTTAAGGCATGGGGGGGTGCAATGGAGTTGCCACAGCATGAAAAATGAAAGTTTAAAAAGTGAACATTTAAAGAGCGAGGTTATTCTGGCTATCCGTGAAGTGTGGTCTTTTTTCTGCTGAGTACATGTAGCGCACAGTCTCATTTCATTAGGCAATCCGCAGCTTATTAGGTAAGAAAAGTGTGCCATGGCATAGGGCTTCCCATATGGACCCACCAGTATTTTCTACAGGTCTCACACACTACTAACCACTTCTGGGATGTAGGGGCTTTTTTTGTTGAGTGGTATCAGAGGGGGAGTTCCAGTTTATGGCCCTGGTGATAAGAGCCATGGCTGCTATTTATCCAGAGGTTTCTGTATACTTATCAAGATCGATAAACAGCGGCAGTCACTCCCCAGTGATGCACCCACACCTGCAGAGATTGCTCAGGATGTGGAAGCTGACAAATCTCCTTTTATCTGCTGATGGCTTAACTACCCTTATCCCGAGTGTGCCTCTTTCGGGAAACATCCAGGAGCGTAGTCACACTGGCCAGAGATTTAATTGCTTCTAAACCTTCATCTTCACTGTTGCAATACTGTAGCAGCCGCGGATGATTTTATTTTAAAAAGAAAAAAAAAAACACATTAGTTTGTTCTCATCACCATTATCTCCTCCAGGTAATGTCCCTGCAGGCTGGCCAGGTTTCCCAGTGACCACGAGGAGGACAAGTTTCACTCGCTAACCAGTCCTCAGCATCTCTCCTAGCTTCTTCCCTCGGGGCAACCATGGGAAGGCTGGGATGTGGCTGGGATGTTCCCTCCAGGAGCTGATCGCAATCACGGTCTTTGTCTCCTCTCCTCCTCCATGAGTCATTAGGATTCACTCCCGGTCCTTTGTCTCCTTACTTGGGTGTCATCTGACTGTAATCCTGTTCCTTGTCTTTCCGCCCTCAACTCCTAAGGGCCGAGGTCTTTGTTCGGTCCCTTGTTCTAGCTTGTCCTTTGTTTGCCCAGACTGGGTCCCTGAGGAGCTGCATGCAGATGGGCTGCGGTGGTGACAACCTGCTCAGCCGAGGGTTTTCTCTGGCCTGAGAAGCGGGAAGCAATGCTGGAAGGACAAACACCCCTGGGTGCCACGCTCCGCTCTGCCCCGTTTCTCACACTCCCTCCACTTGGGAGCTTGCCCACCGCACCAGCTGGTCAGGGGCCAGAATGGGTGGTTTTCTCCAAAACTAAAGCCAAGTTCACCTACCTTGGAGGACGACCATCGTAACAGAAATGTCAGTAGTTAACACTCCCATTTCCACCAAGATCAAGAATTTGAATGGAAGGAAAAAACACCAAACCACCAGTGTTGCATTCTGCACATAATCAAAGGGCACACTGAGCAATGCCTCCCTATAAAGCAGGTTTAAACGCCCGCAGTTTTGAGGGAACAGTTTGGTACCGGCGTTGGCTTGCACTAGTAGAACTGCAGGCCAATGCATATTCATCACTCTAATTTTATACAGCTGCATTATTTTCACAGTTTATGGTGGCACCATCTCATTTATGAAGTACACACGGCAGTTACACATATGGCTGTATTATTTTCAGTACATCGAGTGCAATTAGTAATTTCTCCGAGCTAACACTGTCAAAGCTACAGCAGCAGAACACACCTTATTGCAGCTGTCCAAAATTTAAAGCGCCCTATATATGTTTATGCAGTAAGTACATAGCCATTTGTGTGCTTGAATTTCGTTCTAAAATGTTACCAGATACAGCAGGTGAAATTCCCTGTCACTGACTGTGGCTTCAGCTCTTCACTTATACCTGGGATGATTCTAGCATGATCATGGGTCAAAGAATCACTGCCTCTGCCCTGCCCAGAGCCATCATGAGACAAAACACCAACCTGAGCCACCAGGTCTCCTATTCACAGGCCAGGGGATGAAACTGGCCTTTTGAGACATCTCAGTCCATAATGCTTCTCTTCTTTTGAGTCATTTGCCAGTACTGTAAATGACTCTCCCAATGAAGGATCAGTTTCCTAGGGAAAGAGGAACACTGCTAAGTGGGCAGGCTGGGCAAAAGGAGAAAAAGAATACGAATTTCATGGGCGATTGTGCTTGCCAAAAAACGTGCCTGTTTGCATGTCACAGATTTATTCCTAGCGCAGTAGTCATTAGGGAGGGTAAAACCACAGCGATAATGAGAGGCATTATCTAGTGCTGAGAGAACAGATTCAGAACTCTGCTGCAGTCAACTTCAGTGCTGACTTCCACCAGCATTTGCATGCTAGCAAATGTAGCAAAGAAGTGGCTGCTATTCAAAGTTATGAGGAAGAGCAGCTGCCCTTGGTTCCTCCTGAGTGCCCCAAGCGCTTCTGAAACCCCAGCCTTTCATGCAGGTGTCGAGCTGTAGGAAACTATGAAAATCAACTTTTCAGTGCTCCAGTTTCACAGTATGCAAACCAGAAAGAATAAAAGTTACCTTCTGGTGCATTCGAAAACTTGTTTATAGTCTTCTAAGCTTTCTTCAACCCCTGCGTGGAAGGTACCACTGGGATGTGAAGCTCCATGAGGTTTCCCGCAGCTCCCGTGGCTGGTTTTGGGACCATAAGAAGACAAAGTGGCCTCCAGGCCCCACATCCCGATAAACAGATGTTTCTAGCCGTCTTATCTTCCTCCTTGCTCCACAGAAGAATGGATCTATCCTTATCGCCGTCCCCCTACGCTTGGCCAAATATAAAAGTGGTAAAACACCAAGAGCAGCAAACGAAGGCCTGTCGGGGGACTCCGCTGCCTTTGGGCACGTTTCCCTTCACATTCTGGCAGAGCCTGGCACGGAGTCAGCCTCTGACACATAGGGGAAAGTATACCTTTTTTGCCCTACTTTTGTGGCAGTTGTTGCGAGTTTGGCTCACTTTCCCCTGCAGTAATGTTGACAAACACATTTCTCAAGTATTCAGGCAGTAGCATTTCAGCCAGCCCATTTGGGCAATTTATGCTTCAATATTTATAGGCAGTGCTGCACCTCTTGGGCAATAGGCTGAGCAGGAATTTGTATTTAAAACCTTCCAGGACACACTATCCCCTTTTTTATAACTTCAGGTGGAAACTTCCAGCACAGGGCTAAACCCCTTCCACCTTCCCCATGTTCTCCAGCCATGTGGTCTCTGCGTGGGGTTGGCACTTCACTCTCTCGGTCCTGATTTCATCTTCCCTTTGCCTGTCTTCTCTGGCCTTTCAGCACACTTTTCATCAGGCTTTCTTTCTGCGGCATTTTAACATTTGTCTTACCTCGTCAAGAGCAATTGCCTCATGCCAATTTGATCTTTTTGTAATTAATATGTTTTGACTTGAGACAGAGTAGGAACATTGCCCCTCACAGACATTGCACCTGAAAGTTCATGTCCCCAGTTTCACATTAAAAAGAAAGGTATTAAACCCCTGCACTACACTGTGGTATGTGGTTTTCTAGGCTTAAATTGGTGTGTTTCCTTCCTGTTCTGCTTATTGACTCATTTCCTTAAATCTAATTTGAGCTTGTTATTGAGTTTTACCCTCAGACAATACATCAGTGGTGTCCGTAATAGCCATCGATCCAGTAGGAAAAGAAGTGGCAGCAAAAGACAAAAGGTTTTCATTACTTTTGCAAGAGACTACAAATTATTATTTTCTGATGGGACACAAGGAGGAAGAACAGTGGCTAGGACAGCCATGGAGCAGACCACATATTTCTTCCAGGGGGAACCTTGCCTGTCACTCCAGTGTCCAAACATGTCCAAGTATAAACCCCATAGAAATAATGACTTGATTAATGGAGTTTTCATCAATACTCTCTTGTAGTTGAGCATGTTTAAAGATCCCTTATAAAAGAAGAACAGAAGCTGAGAGTGCTTTTTTCAGGAGTTGGGGAAATTAGAGAACAGCTACTTTTCTTCTCTACCTCAACAAACATTTGAGGAGGTTTCTGGTATTCATTCTGTCTGGATCCCGCTGGACATGTTACTTGAAGAAAAAAAAAAAATGTAGAGGAACTCCATTTAAGAGTGGATTAAACATTTCTGTTTCTAATCCACCAGAGCACAGATTTCATCTGATCTTGGTTTTCCACGGTCAGGTAGATATTTGCTCTGAGAGAAGCCTTTGAGTGTAAATACCAAGGATACTGCAAATGTACTTGATTCAAAACCACTTTAAAGCCAGCAGCTGTCTGGCTCCCTTATATCTGGTCCACGAGTGAAGACATTTTTTTGTTGAATGCTTGCCCCTGGCTCCCTTTTAGCAAGTTAAGAGACTTGTGTCCAATGAAAAACATTGTTATAGGAGTGGCTGGCTATTCAGCGTTAGCTGGGTTTTGCCCAAGCCTCCAATGACTTAAGCATAATTTTCTGTCTGCAAGTGCACCCATTTAGATATCTAACTACGTGATCTGCAAGAAGGTGCTGCGGCTCTAGTTTTATGCCCACACTTGAGCATAGATTTAATATTAAACTGCAGGCACCCTACTTGATACTCACATTTAATTGCACCTGAACTGTCAAAATGCAGCCTTTGATCACGGGTGAGTTTCAAGCCCTTGCTTGTAATTAAGGAAGATGTTACGGGAAGCATCAGGCTGCATTTGGAGTGGGAGTAAAGGAAGTCAGAGAACACAGGTGCTCTAGCAGCAAAAGACATCTGGGCTCCGCCCTTCCAACTTCAATAAACCGTGGATTTGCACTGCCATGAAATCATGCTGGTTCAGTGTAGCCCACGCTCAGATGTGGTGCATTATAGGATACCACCTCCTTCGGTATCAGACTCATCCAAACGCCGGTCAGATGAAGGCCCTCCCTGAGACACAATTTATTAGAAGCATTTCACAATTCAAATGTCAACGTAGCATAGAGCAAGCTTTTCCTCTCCCTTGCTCTTGCAGCCTTTCGCTACAATCAAACACCCCAGGAGCGGAGGTGGAGCCTGGCTGGGTGCTGCTGAGGGGTCCCTGCGGAGCGACCCGGCTGGCTGGGGCAGGGGGCTCCTTCCCCTCGCCCTGCCTGACCCAGTGCCACCCTCCCCAAAAACAGAGAGGAGAGCCTCAAGAGTCAAGCCTCCTCACCCTGCTGACAGAGTCTCCCGTTATTTTTTTTGATCTCCCTTGTGGGGACAGCCCTGGCCATCACACCCTGCCTACCTACCTGCACCTCAATACATACGGTGGACCAGATTCTGGAATACGTTACCAGATGAGGACTACAGCAGCCAGCCTGGGTCGCCCCAGCCTCACCAGGGCTTGTTCCTGCACCCTGGTGCTGCTTCATCCGAGGATTTTGGGTTAGACGCAGGTGGCTCCCAGCCACTTTTGCATCGCCTGCCCTGAGGTGACGCCTGCTGCACCGCGGAACTCGGGGAGTTGCGTCCGTCTGCAAATCGCCCAGCCGACCCAAGCCAAAGCCTGCCAGCTTCAGCAAGAGCAGTACCAGGTCCTTAGTAGCCAATTTAAAAAAGAAGCAGCAGCAAAATAAATTAAGCGTGGGGCTTCTGTGCCAGCAGAGGCCAGAGTGCTTGCCGGAAGGGCTGCCTCAAGGAGCTCTGCGCAGACAGATCAATCACAGCACTTTACACCTACAGCCAAATCTTCCTCCAGGTTTCCCTGGCCCAGCTTAAATTCACTTTAATAGCAGCTGGGCTGGTATAAATGAGAACAGAATTTGGCCTTTGCCGTCAATTGCATTTTTCATCTACAAGGTATTTTACGAACACTAAGTAATAAGCTCACACTAAGACCTGTGAGGGAAGTGAGGCGTTATCATGCTATCTCTTTAGAGAAGCCAAAAAGGCCAAATGACTTGCCCAAGGACAAAGACTGCCAAGGCCTGAGTATTTACGAGTCCAGGGCTCATAACGCTTTATCCCAGTGACAGGGGCTCAGGTCATTCTCACAGTGTCTTTACCCACAAATTCTGCATGAAGACACAGCATTTCAACTGTTATTTTGCCCTGTTTTCTGTGCGTGGTTCTTTCTGGAATGCTCTGAACCCAGGGCTCTGCGTCCAAATAACTGGTAGGAGAAAGCTTAAAAAAAAGCCAAAAACCTATTATCGTGTCTTTAAAAGTCAGAGCTTGCTGAAGAGATTGATAAAATACCCACTAACAATAAAACTTATTATTATTGCCAAAAGACACAGCACTATCTCAGGGCCCTGGTCAGACAATCAGGAAAATACACATAGCAGTTTCATCTAGCCTAGACTGTACTACAAAAAGATACAGCTTACTGTCTCTTCTGCCTGCTTAGCAAGAAAGGAATGTCCTCCTGCTTTGTTCTTTGGGAGGAGGAAAAAGCATAAATCATTCTTGTTATTTTTTATTATTACTGTTTGACCTGGCTCGCTCATACCTCAGAAAATTGAGGGAGACACCACTAAAGAACACAAGCTTGCCACACACCTGACTCTGAATTTACTATTGGGTAAAGGGCTGTTTCCCACCCTCTCTCCCAGCCCCGCAGTCCCCATCTGTCTGGTCTCTGCCTCCCGCTGGCAATAAACACGTTCCCAGACCCAGTGGACACCATGGGGTTTATCAGGTCCCCCAAAACTGGTGTGACGGCTGGGCTGACTGCCCTTTCCCACAGCAGCCCCAGAGCACAAAACGGACCTACAAGCAAAGGCACGGCACGTGTCATACTAAAACACGTCCGGACTTGGGTGTCTTCCCGAGTCACATGGATGCACATGACTTTTGGGGTCCGGGGGCCCCGTCCTTGGCACGCACCTCCCGGGCCATGCAGCCGCCGTTACGCAAGTCACGCAGCAGACAAGGAGCAAAGCACCAACAGCAGCCAACGACAGTATCATTAGCTTATAAACCTTGATAAACAGAGATGAACATCTTTTTATGGCAGGTAAAGTACGTAATAGTAGCCATCTCGTGGTTTGTGGTGATAAATGGTATCTCCGATACCCATATTATGGCTTTCCAGGGGTAACCTGCATCGATCAAGAATAAATGCGCCTTTCTGCTGCGGCAGGGTCAGCCGTCTGGGAAGGGAGCCCGCTCGGCAGTGCCAGCAGGGCTGTCCCCATTGCCCCCTTCCCTCCCGCCAGCCCTTCGCACGCTGGCAATCAGGATGACAGCAGCAATTCACCTGTAGCCCGAGATCCAAGAGCAGGAAAAGTCACGAGCAACTTCGTCATCACCTAACGTGCCTCGGGGAGCAGCGGCGAGGTGGCGTCGCGAAGAGCAGGGAGGGATGTTTGGGGAGAGCAGCGGTCGCAGGGTGGTGGTACCCGTGCGAGGCGGCACTCCGCCACGCTCAGCGCCGGCTGCCGGCACCGGTGCCCCTCCGGGGAGAGCCAGCGTCCCAACTGCGCTGCTCTCTGGGCAGCCAGCGCACGGGAAAAATTCCCCTGGGTGGGGCAGTGGGACAAGGGTTTCCTTCTTCTAGCGATCCGGAGAAACTTCTCCTTCGGGGAGGCTGGGGTAAGGTGTTCTCTGGGGCCGCTGTGTGCTAGCAAACGCCTTGGTGATGCAGGGTTTCCCAGAGTGGGTTTGGCTAAAGGCCCTCGCGCTCTTCTGTTGCCATTAGGGAGAAACATTACCTGAAAGTCTGGCGCTTTATACATCAAAGGATGTCAGGGGATTTTCTTTCTTAAATTGCTCGGAGTAAAATTAAGGTAGACATTTTCATAAAAGAGTATAAATTTAAAATCCACTTCGGAGCTGTTGAGTGAAGAAGCTAGGATGCAAAGAGAGGCTTAAACAAAAGCCCCACTGAAAAAAAGAAAAAAAAAAAGATATATACAGAATATTTGTTCCTCGAGGCATTTGTTTTCCCTTTTGAGATCCTTCATGAGCTACTCTGATGTTCAGCTTCCAACTCATGTCGTTGTTTTCAGGAAATTAAACACCATACCCCCAAATTTTTCTTTACATGAACATAAGGCATGCCTGTAAATCTCAGCTGTCTTCACATTTCTTAGTGAGTATATTGCATCTCCTACAATTATCTAAATAAAATGCGCATATCTGTAAGCTAATTTAGCTCTTACACCATTAACTCAGGTTTTATCTGCCTGTTGTTAGGGACGATCACATGTCACGGACGGAAAGCCAGGGGCTTTGAGATGTACAGCACGAGAGATTCGTAAGTTCCCAAGAATCTGATCTGACCCATCCTTAAATAAAAGGCAGGCTTTTCAAGGGGAGGATCCTCAGCACTTCCTAAAATTGCTCAAGCCTCCTTTACAGTGTCTTAGACTGAGCCCATCAATGCAGATCTACCCAAGACCGTGTGAAATCCTAGTATACATGTCCAGCTAAAGGACTCATTTTTTCAAATATCAGACCACACACACCGGTACGACCACAAGAAGAATCCAGAAGAAAACAGGTTTGACTGAATAGGATGAAAGATACACCAGAGGGACAAACATGGTTGAAAATACAAATATTATACAAACAACAAATGCGTACACTAATATACATAAAAGCAAAAATACCCCTAATGCTTGTGGTCCTTTTCTCAAGCCCAACAAACACTACAAAGGAAAATATTTTAAAATTTGCCTTTTTGTCCTAGGGCCTGAAAGTAAAACTAGTAGCTAGAAAAGGAAGCCAAATTTCATTTAATAACCTCCCAAAAGAATTAAAAGCAAACATGCAAAAAGATCAGCAAATACATATGTGTCAAATACAACTCTTTTACATTTTCTTCATTCACAATAAGTCCTGTAGTTACTATAAACACAGGAAAAGGATTTTAAAAAAATCTTTTCAGCCAGGGGTGCCTGCTCAAAAAGAATGTATATTGTGTTGTTTACATCATGGCTGCACAAGGCTGTTTCCTGCGAGAGTGGCTTTGAGTCGCCTCCCGTCCCCAGCAGGACAGGATACAGAGTATTACTACTGTCAGGATGCACCAGGCTACGTACAAGGGGTCAGCACTGCTCCCTATTCTCTGGGTCAGCTCAGGCAGAAAAAAAAGCTAGTTTAAAGTGGCTTTAAACTAGTTGCTCCCAGATCCCGCTCCAGTAGTCATCAGTGTGCTGGGTCCTTCTCAATCCCATAAACAAGCAGGTCGCTCACCTCTGACTAGTAACCACAGAGGGTCACCTTGTTCCAATAACCTGGGAGGGCAATCTGGAGAGCAGAGCTTTGAAAGGTATATGAGTCTGCATACAGCAAAAGTGCCCATCAGACTTTATGAAAGGCCATTATGTACACGTGCATCGTACATGCTAAATTACTGCAGGTTTCAGTCCTAAATACAAGGGAACTGAATGCATCTGAATCTATGCAATTTTTTCACACTCCTTTCTGCACAGCCTTTATGTTCATCTCTCCCCTGAAAAAAACCTCCTTCTAACGCACCCAAAACTCCAGCAGTTTCAAAGAAGCAGGTTCAGCACAGTGGAGAAATGCAAGGATGAGAATCAAGATCTGAACCTGAAACTCCCTCAGCTCAGGCTGCAGCAGGGCTTTGATCCAGAAACACCGCTGGTAAATAAGCGAGTAGCAATTATTTCAATTCCCATATTGTTTGGGGGCCAAGGGGGTGCGCTGCTTTCCGTCAGGAAACGAATCCATGGAGCCCTTTTTTGGGACAGGATTTCTTCTATCCCACACAGTGATAAATAGCCAGTCCTTCTCCTGTACAGCTGCCCTACCTCTTTCTCTGCCTAGGCTTTCTGAAGTAGAAATTCTTAGTTTAGGATGACATTGGGGCTGGTTCTATAAAAATGTCAAATCAAGGAACCAAATCCTTCCCCATGCAGGTGAGGCAAGCTTTCTGGTACTTGAGTGTTACTTAATTCGGCTCACAGTTAGTGATGGGCACGTACTTGAACACAGTTCATTTCTTCAAGGCATGGTTGAATAACGCAGCATGTACTCCCTGGGAGTCCTAGATACTTCTGGAAGTCCTTTGTAGCCTGCAATTGGCTGAAGAGAGAAATTAGACTTAATTTGGAAAGCCAAATTTAGTCCAACATCCTAAATACAACTACTTCGTCCTAAACTGTGGCTTTAGTTGACTTGAAACGCGTTATTACAGAAGACGGCAGTGACAAACTCAACAGCCATTTCCTGCCCACCCACCCCCCGAAGCAGAAATCAACCTTACGCTGAACCTTGCCAATCATGGCGCACTATTAGCGCAGGCAATTATAGATAATCACAGCAATTGCTAATAAAACATTATCAAGTGTAATGGAAGGGGTAATTGCTACCTTTCATTTAAGAAGGTCTAAGATCACGGCAAGATACGATCAAGAAGGACAGCACGGCAGTGATTGCCAGCTCCCCTCCCTATGTGAGGGTGTCCCTTAGGAGACCCCCAACTACAGCTCGGGAAGAGAAACAACAGAGGTGTGCCAACCCTCTGCCCTCCAAACGGCTCTCAGGGAACACAGCTGCAGTAAAAAGTGCCCCCAAAATTCGCTGCTTCTGAAGCACTGTGAACCTGAGTGGGACTGAGGTGCCCAAGAACACCCTAAAAAGATTCCAGCTCCGTGTTTCGCAAGAGAAGCCAACGCACCAAGGGAGCGCTGCGCTCCTCTGCCACGGCAGACCCCGAAGCTCTCTGTGGACCCGACCCCGGGACCTGCAGGGCAGAGCTGCGGCCGGCGATCACGTCTGCGGGCTCTCAGCAAGCCTCTGGTCGGGACGGGGACGGGGCAGCTCTGTGTGCGACTGGCCCCGACCCTTAGCGCCGATCTTCGGTCTCTGTTAAGCAGGAGACCGCACAGCCCCCCTCAGTCCCCCAAGACTGCCAGACTGTTCGGCCACAGGGGCTGAACGCAGAAAGCTGTGGGAATCGAGTGAATCCTCACCTCCAACCTAATGCACATTTGCAAAGGCAAAAGGTTAGTGCAAAAGGTCACCTCTTTACACAGCCATTAGGGAAGGTAGGAGGAAGGTGTTTTTCCAGCTGACCCACTGCCTTCAGAGGTTTGCATTTTACCGCAGTCTCAGACCAATTTCCCACATTCCACATTAAAAAAAAAAAAAAAAAAATATATACGAGCAAACGGTGGCTTGTGTGCGGGGTGACATAGATCATCATCAGCAGTTTCCACTCTGAGGAACAGCTCATACGCACACTTGCTTCCTCTGTCAGAGGAGCTGTATTGAAATGGATGTTTCCTGCATGAAGAAAACAATCCTTCTGTAACCCGGTGTACAGGCACTTAGTTCACTGACAACTGACATGCATCTGAAGTACTGGCTCCCATTGTCTTGGGGATTATCCAGTGAGGAGCCCCTCAAGCCATTTATGCTACCATAAAGGGTAGGCAAAGAGCAGGCAGCACGGCCCCATTTTATGGGGAGAGCGTTTGCACAGGGTGCAGCAGCAGAGGCTAGTGTGAACAACGGAGAAACTCAGCTTGTTTGGCTCATTTTAATGAATAAAAGTAAAGGAAAGGAGTCTCAGCAACGCACGGGAAAGAAAAAAGTTCAGTCTTGGTCCAAAAGTGAAGCAGAGAATGAAATTATTGCTCTTCTACGTGTCTTCTAATGATTCTTACTGATCCTCAAATCTGGACCCTGGCTCAATGCCCAGCTTATGTAGCCTTTTTCCTGCCACAGAGTCCCACCAAAATATTTGCAGTCACACGTTAAAGTACCTTTTATTGGTTTTACAGTCCCCTGTATATTGCTGTAGAAGAAACAGGATTCGAGTCAGTAGCAACTATGTGTTGCTGAGCACAGAGCAAATTCCCAGGGCTTTTTATTGGATTTCTCTACCTGGTACTAGGCAAATCACCCAGGGGGATCAAAATTGCTGCAAAGTCCAAGAGGAGCAAAAGTTTCACAATAAATAGCTGGCCCAGATCCAGCAGGCAGACTGGAGGGCTGCCAGGCTGCCGTTCCTCGAGTAAAGACGGCTGGAATCTGCAAGTCAGGTCCCAGCAGTGCAAGCAAGTTCAGGGCAATTAGCTGGTGGGTTGCTGCAGCGTGCACCAGAGTGGGAAGGAAGAATCACACGGGTCTGCTGAGTAGGTGGCAGAAGGGCAGGGAAGAAGAGCATACCAAAAAGGGGTGACGAGAGAATCTCCATTGGATCAATGCACAGAAAAACCACCTTACTGTTACAGAAAGCAGCATGAAGGCATATGCAAGTATTCAACTACATGGTCCTGTCTGCCACACGTGTGTAAACGGTCACAACAGCGTCTGGCTTAAAACAAGGGCTGGAAAACCATTAAAACAATAGCAAAAGCCCCATCAACTTTAAAATTTATGCTATGCTGGCAATTGGGTCTATAGTTAGAGAGAAAGCACAGAAGAAGGATTTTGCTGGAAATTTTCTGCAACATTTCTTGTGACTTACACGTTGCCCAATTGTCTTTTGAAGGATGCTTTGTGGGGAAAGCGTGGGCAACCATCCTACAATGCCTCAGCAAGGATGAGAAAGACTGTGAAACCTGAGCAGCATGCATACTCCGAGACACACAGTCACACAGAGATTTGAGAGCCGCTATAAATTCGTTACTTTGAACAACTGAGGCATCCTGCCCACACTGCAAAATATCGCTGTTAAGAACATCGCCATTGTGAAGGCAACCCCACGCTGCCAGCGAGGACAGCCTACAGCAGCTGTGGTGGAAGCTGCTTCTCCAATGTGCTCCCTTTTCACACTGCTGCTTTGGGGTTGACTCAGAAATCCTCACCTTTACCTGCAGGACACGCTAGGAACTACTATGAAATACAAGTTTATCAATTCTAGAAATACGGATGTCAAGCATGAGCATCTGGAATAAAGCAATTTAAGAGCAGACCTCTGTAAACTCTGCTATGAGATATAAACCACTTCGATAGACAATCCTTTTTGACAAGGCATTTCCTGAGCAGGACGAAGAATCAAAGTTAGATTCCTAGAGATCGAGGAGCAGTTCTGAGGAACGTGAAAGAAACATCCCAGGCCTGGGCAAGGAGAGAAGCACTGTTTTTCTTCTGAGCTTTTTCTACAAACGTTGCTGAGCATTAGCAGCATGATGGGCGTAACGTAAAACATGCTGGATGAGTAGACCAAACATATGGAAGAGCTATTTACATTAGGCTAATGGCAAGTTTGTGCTTTCAATCTGTATAACGTTGCTGGGGACTTAAATCTCAGTGAAGAGCCCTCTTCCCCTGGACAGCCCCTGACGTTGTCTTACATACCTGGGGGGGAAAGCACCCCCTCCCTTCACCGCAGCATCTCTGTCTGTGAAAATGAGGCTAATAAGACTTGTACAATATTCTGTGATCTCTAGAGGAAGCACACAGTGTAACTCTGCACCAGAGAATTGCCAGCAAATAAACATGGCTTTTCTCTCCAAGTCACTCAAAGCCTCAGGCCTGTATATCAAGTTTGCATGTGCAGTACAAAGGGTAGCAAAATCAGGCACACCAAGCTCAATTGCTTTTTTATCCTTCAGCCCAAGGAGCCCCAGGGTGCATGTGACCCAGGGTTTTATAACTCAGGGGTGGCGGCTGGGAAGAAGAGCACAGAGTCTGCTCTCACGCTCCACTTACATCTGGAAATCTGGATCTGGAAATCACCACTGCCTAAAACCAGGCAGAGCTTTAGCCTCGGCTGTGGCTCGCGTTGCCTTCCCCAGGAGCCACCCAGAGACGTCTCCAGACGACCGGCATCGCGCTGGAGACCAGCTGCCAGAAGGGACGAGCGGGACCGCGGCACAGCAGCCTCGGCCGGGGCTCCTGCCCTCCGTCCTCCCGTCTCCTCCGCCTCGCTGCAGCCAGGGAAACGGGCGGCAGCGACGCAGAGGAGGGACGACCTTCCACAACCGCCGTGCGGAGGAAACCGCGCACCAGCTCTCTGGGGAGGAACGGCTTTAGCCGCTCTTTGTAGAAGACGCCCCGCACAAGCAGATGGCAGCTTCTACCTACTGTCACCCCAATGGAAGCTGTGGCAAGGAGCTGTAAACGTAAACTGTGGAGTTTCCTACCACCTACAGGAAACCTCTAGTATCAGAGAAGTGCGCGTTTCTGTGCGAGCACACGCGTGCATGTGCACACGCGCGCGTATGCAGTCTAATGGCGTTATTTAGGTATTCCTAGGGAAGTGTATGGCGACAGGCTCCATTGGCCCTGCGTGATTTCTAACAAAGGAACAAACTAATCCCTTCTTAGACCTCACACAAGAGAGCAGGACTGAGTAACAAGGCAGCTCTGCCTAGCCGAGCTCCTGGAGTGAGTTCAGAAAACCCCAGCAAGTCAAAGGCTTGATAATCAAACCAGAAGGTGGGAATTCCTTTGAAAGATCTGAGCTCCGTGCCCGCAGTGCTGAGCCACCCGCAGAGGCGAGGAATTGCTTTCCACTGGTGAATTTTGCAGAACCCATTCCTTGATAACAAAGGATACCAGCAGGAACAGCGCTTTTGCTAATTTGTTAGCATCTTTGGAGAGGTTTGGGGGAGAGCATGTTAATGACCTCATATAAACACAGTTCCAGCCAAGGAGACTGTGAGACTCGCAGCCTGTTGGCATGAGGAAAACGAGGTCTAAACCTGACCTAGATGTTCATTAATTCAAGTCACATTCCCACCAGCAGTGCTGAAGTTCAAGTGTACCTCTTCCAACTCCACTTGGATCAAGTTAGCACGACACTTTATTATGTTGTCATGTTTCCACAGCATCTACTAAGGAGCAGATGCAACAGGATGATGGTAAGCTTTGGTCTTGCGGGAGCAAAGTGAATTCTATCTCAGAGCCTTTAAAAGGCACGAAGAGATAAAAGAGAAGCAAGACTTCCTTGAGGAAGAGATGATGTATGGATATTGCAGTGTCAGGCTATGTAAACACAGCTGCAAATCTCCATGCAGAGTCAAGCTGCTTTATGGGGTGTTTATTATACATCTAGATGGATATCTCTTTATATACTTATAGAAAACAAATATCCACATAAAACACCCTTCTGCAAGTGCTACACAGGCCACTGCACCATAAAGAAATTGTTACAAGTGGGATAAGGGAAATGGCTAATGTAACATTATGAAGCATTCAGATCCGAGTGATGACTACAGGTCAGTCATCTCAATGAAATCAACAGCACTTATGTTTGCGTGTGTTACAGTCTAACTTTAACCCAGCACCCCACGTTAGCAACGTCAAAGCATCTGCTACAGTCCTGCCAGTATTGCCACTGTTGGATCTTTTACGCAGCAGCCGGAGGCCATCGATCATCTGCCAACATGCCAGTCAATGCGCAGGAAAGACAATTACCAAAGGAGATAGTAGCACTACAGATTCATTAGACATACAATAGAAATTGGCTGTAAAAGAAATGTGGAGATAAAACTAAATAAAATCAGATGGCTTAGCAAGGGATCCGTCTGGTTTATCAAAACATTTATGGACATAATACCTCAGCTTGCTTTCCTGCATGCAGTCACCAGGGAAAGAAACGTGGCCGGGGGATAAGTAACAACTGCTTTTCGTGGTCAGATTGGGTACTGGGGTTTGCACCTTTTTAGCACGCTCTACACAGAATGCTCACAACTTGCAACCAGCAACTTAGCAGACTGCTGGTTCTCATACCAGTACATCTCTCAAACATGTAGTAGTTGAAGTTCACCTCCCCCCCAATAAGACTAACAATTTTTGGTTTGCTGTATTTATTTTCAGCCAGACCAGCACCCTAATCTCCAGCTACATCATCTTTTCTGCCAAAACAAAGAAGAGGGCAGGAACAAGTAGCCAAGGAAGAGAGGACTATCTCCTTTATGGTGGCTCTTCACAAAACTGTGGTGTGAGCTTTTCAACCAAGTTTGCTGTTCACTTTCCCCTGTACCCTGCATCACTCCTATGAATTCCAGCATCACCTGTATGCACCTTCTTTTCTCTGCCAGCAGAGGCTCAGACAGAACAAAAAAAAGCAATTGGGCTGTGAAGAGTTACAGGTAGGGTCTAGCCTGCCAATGAAGCTCTGGCTGAGAGAACACTGACCACAGCCAAAAGAGCCACCAAGGACTTCTCTACTCTAGGACCGGTATGTGCTAAGTAAAGGGAATGTTTTTAACGGACCTCTTGCCGCTCCCTTGGCCCCATGGAACAGGAGCAGTAGGATGTGGCAGACTGAAGACACAATAGTGTCCGGCCCACTGGTGGAAACCCTCCCACAGCTGGTCAACTGTTGGTGCTGACCCAGCAACACATAGGTGCTTCACTCCTGAGCAGCTTCTTATTGTACTATACACTGCAGAAACCAATCTATCAGAGCACATTTCTCCACTGTAGGCATAGCTGAAGAATTTGGAAAATAAAAGGAAAATTAGGGTAGGTGGCCAAAATAGAAAGCTCTGAGAAGTATATCCATAACCATCTAATGCAGGAAACCTAAAGGTCAAAGTAGTTATGTAGGTATCTAGCATCTTTTGCATAACTATCAGTGATGACAGCATTTGTGGATAACACTCACTCTTTCTAAGTTTGCTTTCTGTATTAAAAAAACAAACTTGATAATCACGTGGGTCTTCCTCACGGTTAACTTCTTACTGTGGCAACTAACCAGACATGCCAACCACCTCGACTCCCTCAAACTAAAGCCAGGTCCACACTTAACATTTTCAGCATAACTGCAGCAAGCAGCTCCATTTTATGATTTAAAAACAGAAGTTGTGAGATGCAGTAACGTGATTTTGCAGTCATTATATATTTTGTTTAAGGGACTCTTACAAACTGCCTCTGTGTAAGGAGCACTTTGCCAGCATTTTACCAGCAGAGAGCTTCTGATGGAGATCTAGCAAAAATATCTAGCTAGATCTAGCTCTAGCAAAAATATTCCACTGCTCTCCATCCCAACAAACGTTATCAGATGGGATGGGAGTTATCTTGCTTATTTACTTTTCCTCTGGGCAGGGCCAGTATCCAACAACCCAGAACTCCTTCAAGGACAATATAAGGCAAGAGTCTGCATCGTGGACGTCTCGGACACTCTCATGCCATCCTGCATCCCCACACACTGAGGGAAAAGTAGGGAAGGGCAACCAAATCCTCTCCCAGGAAAAATGAGGGGCAAAAAAGGTGTAAGATGCTTCCTCCTGCTTTTGTCTCTCTCCATGTCCTTCCTGTACGGGTGGCTCTGGGGAGCATGGTTGAAGGTGTGAGTTGTCATGGGAGGACGAGAAGCAGCATTTCTCACAGCTGAATTTTTGCCAGCATGAGCTGAGGTTCATGAACTCACTCAGCCTCTGGCCCAAGGCTAAGTTCAACTGCATCTGAGGTCTGATGAAATGCTTTTCATAGCTCTAATATCAATTTTTATTTCAGCTGAGGTTTCTTCCAAGGCAGGAGACAATTCCTCCACCTGACTGAAGAACAGGCTTTGAGCCATGTTTACTAATGTATTAGAAGGGATTTGCTTTTGTTAATTTCCACAAATACCAAGTCTGTTCTGCAGGCATAATAAATGTACAGAATAAAAAGCGTGATCCATCCAAGGAACACAGAGGTTCTCTTCTTTTCATTATGTCCAGTTAAAGTTATCAAGATCCTGAACTTCAGGATTTTGTAGTTCATAGCTAAAATTTTCACATTAAAAAGATATTTCTGCAAGTAGATGGCTCTTTATTCTAGGAGACAAAAATGTAGTGAGATCTAATGGCTGGAAACTTAGCTTAGAAACAAGATACAATTTATTTTATTCATCACAAACCATTGAAAGCAATTAGCTGCTAGACCAAACTACCACTGAATAATGAAAAAAAAAAAATCTTAATTTCTGGATTCATTTAATTAAAACTACATGTTCCTCTATAACGTACACTGTAGCTCAAACAGAAGTTACAGGACTGAAGCAGAAATTACTCAGCAAAATGCTATGACCTGCATTATGCAGGTCAGGCTGGATGATCTAATAGTCCCTTCTGGACTTAAATCCTATGAATTATGAATCTAGGGTGCTCTCCTCAGAGTTTCAAAACACTTTGCCAACACCAGGGTATAATCCACTCTCATACTGTGAGCCAGCCACAGCATCATCTCAGCATCCCAAAAGCTGTGTTATTCAGTTTTTATGGCCATCTCTAAAGGGATGAGCTTTACCCATTAGGGAATTAAATATTTCAGAGGAACAGCTACCAGACTTTATACATGGAAAATTTCCCTTTTACAAAGTGACAGTGGGACAGAGAGGCATTATGAGCTCCCCTGGTCCGAGGACCCAAAATCCCTCAGGACCTCTGTCTTCCCCGCAGAAGCACTCTTAGACGCAAGGTGACCTCAACTAACAATATGGTGGTGAAACCACCTCCGATTTTTTTCCCCCCTCACTGAAAAAACAAATAAACTGACCATCCGCCCCACCTTTCTGTATTACAGGCAAAAGACAGGGAGCAGAGGCCCGGACCGTCCCACCTTCGGTACTGCTAAATGAGCAACGTGGCAAGGCAGCGCATGCTCAAGTACACACACCGACACCAGCATTAAACCACATATTTCCATAGTGGGGAATAAATTATCAAGAGGCAGCTTTCAGCTATGCAGGGATGGCTTATCTGAGTTGCATACCAGCGTGGCTGTGGGTCGAACCTGGCTCTATGAAAACTCAGCTCGAGCTTTGGGAGATTTATCTGCCCCAACAGAGTAACACATCAAAGACCGGCTCCAAAGCAGCTCAGCTCCAGGAGATGCCCCACTTTGTACAGCAGGGAGCCCAAGCTCGTCAGCCAAGGTGGCAGAGACAGACGAGCTGTTCCCTCGACACCCTCTCACCGCCGGCGCAGCGAGATGCCCCAGGGACCCAGAGCCAGCCGGTGCCCAGCAGTCCCAGGGTCACTTCAGCAGAGCCGCTGGGTGCCTGCACTCCACGGCACAGTGGATCTCCAGGGATGCAGCGCGGGGTGCTGAGACACGATTCGGAGCCCTCCCCAAAGCATCCAGCTCCCACTCGAACCACGCGATGCTACTCTGGGGGGAAGGATTTGCCCAGGAAGCCCAAAGACCTCCAGTGAGATAGAGTTAACGTGCCTGAACCCAAATGGTTTCCAGCGCGGAGGCAAGAATTGCTCCAGAGGACTTTTCTGTCTGGCATACCTTTCAGATAAAGAAGGGCTGACTGCTCCTGCATAAACCTTAATAGTGAAACAAGCATGTCAACATCAAGGCTTGTGTCCTGGTTTCAGCTGGGATAGAGTTAATTTTCTTTCTAGTAGCTGGTACAGCGTGTTTTGGATTTAGTGTGAGAATAATGTCGATAACACACTGATGTTTTAGTTGTTGCTCAGTAGCTCTTGTCCTTAGTTAAGGGTTTTTCAGTTTCCCATGCTCTGCCAGCGAGCAGGTGTACAAAAAGCTGGGAGGGAGCGTGGCCAGGACAGCTGACCTGAACTAGCCAAAGGGATATTCCATACCATAGAACGTCATGCTCTGTATGTAAACTGGGGGGATTTGGCCAGGAGGGGCCAATCACTGCTCGGGCATCGGTCCACAGGTGGTGAGCAATTGCATTGTGCATCACTTGTCTTGGGTTTTATTTCTCTCTCTTTTTTTTTGGTTATATTCCTTTTCATTACAATTCTTATTATTATATTTTATTATTATTGGTTTTTATTTTACTTTAGTTATTAAGCCATTCTTATTTCAACCCATGAGTTTTCTTTCTTTTTTTCAACTCTCCTCCCCATCCAACTGGGAGGGGGGAGGAGGAAGCAAGCAGCTACGTGGTGCTTAGCTGCTGACTGGGGTTAAACCGCGACAGCTTAGAACAATTGTAACCATGCAAATTTCTAAGGGAATCTAATCACTGCGGTGTCAGAACTGCTGAAGCAAGGCTTGAGAGCAGACAGTAGGGAACGACCCCCGAGAGCATCATCCCAGGCCCCTGCGCGAACAGAGCGTGACCAGGCGGCTGCTCACGCCCAAGTGACTTGTGTAAAGCCCCTCGAGGCACCCCTCCATTGCAATCATCGAGCCCCAGATCTCTTTTATATAAAGCAACCATAGAATGAGCCCAAATGCTTTTCTGTAAAAGCCTGATCCAAACCTGCTGAAGAAGATATCACCATTAACTTCAATACTTTTCCAATCAAGCCTATAACAAGTGTTTTCTAATGTGCTACTCCATTGCTCTTCATGCCCTTTCTCTCCCTTAGTAGTCACACGGCTTTACTATTCAGCTTTATTTTGACCCAAGGTAGCATTTTCACAGGCACACATCATGTGAGTAAACCAACAATTTAACAGGCTGGTGATTTGCTACTGCTCTCATTAGATAGAGCAGAGAGAGCACCCTTGTTTTCATAAACCAGCACTACAAAAACCACAGCCAACGAGAAAAAGTTACGAAGCTTTTGCTCCCATCAAAGAATTTAGCTGTAGGTCTGCTATGAACCCTTTTGTAACCAAGTGAAAAAGGGGTGATGAAGGTCTCTACTTCCTTGCTGAGCCTTTTTATCTGCTTTTGCTGAGGACTCCTTGCTTCTGGAAAGGACTGGGTCCCATTTCTTCCCCACGGCAGACTGCACTAAGGCTGTGTAACGGGATGTATGTGGGTATGAGGCAGGCAGGAGCTATAAGCACTAGAGCACCAGCTGCATCATATGGAACATGGTTTAATGTTTCTGAATCATTGTGCTGAGGTTCTTCAAGACTTGGTGTTCCATATACTGAAACAAATACGCTGCTTTAAATGAGGAAGAAAACCCCTCCGAGTTCAACAAATGCATATGCTTTGTCTCAATTCCCCTTGTGCAAAGAGGGGGGTAGACACCAGCGTTAGTTCAGAGCAATGTACTGAACTACAGATTGTGAAAGGCACAGCTACTGCAATAGTGGAGCTCTATAAATATCTTAAAATAAAAACACATGGACAGACACATGTAGCTGAAGGACTTCATACTTCAGTGGGCATAACCACAAAATACCAAAATAAATAAATTCATCCCTCAAAAGTCTTAAAAATAATTAGGTCAAGTTTCCCTATTTCATCCCCTCCCATTTTATAAGATAATTATGATCAATCAATACACCCAGTTGTTGGAAGCAGAATTCTGCAGCTCCTTCTCTTTTCTTTCTGCATCCAAAAAAAGCAGTCGAGAGAAACAATAGCTAAGTCTGAGCACAGTTAGGTCTGCAATATGCCACTGGCTTTCCTCCATACAGCTCCCATTAAGTCAAACCAGCTGATTAGCTCCAAGATGCCCATCTCTGTAGAATCTCTTTTCCCACGGCCAACAAAAAAGGGGAATTGCTTTTGCGATTGCCTGAAAGAGAACAGCGCTTCTGGAATTTTTTCATGCACTCTCCCTTTATAGAACAGTCAACATAATAGTGCAACATGACAAGATGTTGAGCTGTAGTGCCCAGACAACTTGCACACTTTGCATTTTTCCTATTAGAGATACATCAGTGATTCTGGAAGGGAAAAGCGGGAGAGGAGGAGAGAGAAAAACAGTGCAGAACAGTCAAGTCTAGCCCCAAAAGCCTTTCTGTTTTCATGTTTGTATCAAGATTTAGCATTACAGGATAGTGATGATTTGTAGCATTCAAGTGTTGTAATAAATCTGGCCCTTTTTTAAAAACTGTTTTCCCAGGGAAAAAAAAACAAACCAAAACAAAAACCCCCAAACCAAAAACCAACCAAGCAAAACCCCAACAGACCAGAAGATTACAAACCATATAGCTTCCTCAGCTGCAGATCTCACACTAAGATGAGTAATGGGTGAACAACAAAAAGCAAAACCTTCTTTCAGATCCTTCCTCCCAGCTTATCTGTGAGATATTCCCTCCAGATCACAGCACCAAAACCTGTGAGTTCCATTTCTTTTCTTAATACCAGGAATCAAGAAATGTTGAATTATGAAAGTTTTGAATGCATTTTCCAATTTTCATTTTTATTCTGAACTTAGAGCTGGTTTTAGGCTGGCTTGTCCAGGCTTTTTTGATTTTAAAAATATTTAAAAACTCAAATAGGTGGATATCTATGGAGCTGATGCTTCTGAAAACACATATAAGAACTACTATACTAAAACATGCTTCCCTATGAGGTAGCCATTTGAGTTAGATTTTAAAAGACTGACCCATGAGGATGAAAGGGGCAACACTTTGCTACTAATGTTGTCATCCAGCAAGTGGATCAAGGAAGGAAACTCTTTGATCAAGAGAGAGGACAAGAAAATTCCCTCTCTGACCATTTTGCAGGATGAACATTTTCATCTTCTACACCAGGCTTTCAGGAGGGTAAGGGGTTTGGTTTTTTTTCTCTCTGCACCCTTCCAAACCGGGGCTCTCCCCAGTGCCAACGCAGAGCGTGGCAGCACCCAGAAAGGGGCCCCCTTTGCCGCGGTCCCCCCTCCCGGGGCAGCCTGACGGTTGGGTGCCCGCGGCGGTCCCCGGTCAGGACTCCCAGCCCTGCTCTGGCTCCTGCTCTCCAGTCCCCAGGTGCTGCGTAGCCGGGACCCTTTAAACCAACCCAAGCACCCAGGGTGCCTCTTCAGGACCCAAGCAACCAAGCGGCAAACCCGTAGCTGGATGATGACCCACCTGCCCCGTCTCGCCCCTTGCGGCAGCGCATCGGGGCCACCGCTGCCCTCCGTCCCGTTTGCAGCCCGCAGGGGAGCGGGCACTCCGGAGAGGTTTTGCAGCCCAGCCTATACCGCGACCCCCATCTCAGAGGGTGCCCCGTGCCTTCTGACAGCTCTTGAACCCTTTTAATCTGCAGTGACTGAGAAAGGGGTTGCCCATTGCTGAGGAGCCCCCTGCCCAGGACGGGCTTGTCTCCGTGCTCCAGCACACACGGCTCCATTCAGTCGTAAGGAGAAGGCAGATCGTTTTCAGCCTTTATCGTTGTAAATGCATTGTGAGATTATGGGGAAGGAGGGTGACATGACTTCTAATAGAAATTAGCTTAATTATAAATTAGAAACATTAAAATAGGATTACCCTCACAAAGGAAAGTATTAGCATGTAATTGTTAAAAAAACTGCTGCTCTGCAGACTGTTTTAACACAGGCAATTTAAAACCTCAAGGCCGATAAAAGAATTCACTTTCATTGCTCTTGTTTTCAAGTAGATAAAAACGACAAGATATTTGCATTGACTCCCCCCGCCCCACATCTAAAATGTCACTAAGTCGCATCATAGTGTTACTGACCCATGAGCCGTACTGTAGATGTTTGCTCTTAAAGGTCCACAAAACCCAACCGTTTGTTAGGTGACAACCTGTGCCGGCGGCCCTGGCAGAGATTATTAGCTTTACCATTTAGTTGGCTTTCTGACAGAGATTTTTAATCCTGTGAATCATTTTTAGAAGGGTTACATCAAGCAAACATACACATTTCAAAGCTGCTTTATCATCTATGAATCAAGCCTTGGCTACAAATTATGAACATCATCCCTACTTGAGAAGGGTAAACAGATGTATGTATGTATAGGGATATGACAAATGAGTCCTTCAGACTCATCTTGACAATTAATCTTCTAGATTTACACCCCTTATAAAGATGCAGTAGAAAAAGGACAGAAGGTCACAAGTTGTTTTCCAGGGTAAATCCCTATTTCAGCCCCAGCACAGCTTTGACGTACGGAACTGTTAGCCTGAAATTTGCCAGACATGCTCAGCATTTTTCAGTAAAAACAAAATTAATTGGAGGCTTGTTTTTTGGAATATGGCTCAGTGAAGAGTTACCCTCTGTTGAGACTCTGACACCTGCACTGAACCAATCAGCATTCCTGCACAGAAACTTTCCTGCAAAAACAGTTTTTTCTCTGATAAAAATTTAAATATAGAAACTAGGCAAAGGAGAGCTACTTTTTCAGATAGAAATCACTTTTCAGCAAAACATTTCCTTTTTAGCCTTGCCTTTGAGTTAAAAGTGTTTTTCCAAACTACTTTTTTAAGGCTTATGAAGCAAACTCCGAAAAGGTTGGGCTTTGGGGGAAGGGCAAGGCTTTTCATTAGATTTTCTTTTTATATATGCATGTATATATAAAAAGAACAATGTCGATAAGATAATTTCTGAGAGAAAAATTCTTTATACTTTTTACCAGCTTCACTGCCATCTCTTCCTAATTTAAAGTAGAATAAAAAAAATAGTCTCCACACCCTTCAAACTCCTTAAAAGAATTTTTGAAAAAAAAATAGATTTTTTAAAAATTAGCCTAGACTGCTACTTTTATTCAGCTGTTTGGGGCCCAGATCTGATCTCAGTTATTTCAGTGGGATTTTTGAGACTTTCTGGTTCTGTTGATGTTATGTAGGGTTTTTTTGTCACTTGGTTTCACTGGGAGCAGGACTGGGAATAAGAGAGATGTACTTTAGGCATTTCCCATCTAATGCAAGGGGTTAATCGAAGCAACAAAGTTAGGAGCATTAACTCTGCAGCCTCAGTGGAGGGCAGCCATCCATCCATGGGGTCACATCCATAGGACCATTAGGCAAGTCCTGCGGACACCTTTGGGGTTGAGAGAGACAGGGAGGTAGAGACCGTGTGTACACGCTCATGCCCATCTGGATGTAAAGCCCAAGGAGAAATAGGCTTGGCAAACACAGCAAGCTCCTTCCTCCTTGGAAGAGCCCGTTAGCCCATGCCCTCTCTTTCACGGCAGCAGAACGCCATCGTTTTGGCAGGGCACCGCCGAGCCCTGAACACCGCAGGGCTGGAGAAGCCTCCCCTCAAGGCCACCAGCCAGGGGCTGGAGGTCCCTCGCTTCTGTGCGCTTGCATCTGCCAAAGATACTGATGGAGAAAAATGGCCGCAAAAGCAGCAACACGCTGCCAAAAGGCACATGGCAACGGGTATGGGATTTGCCCTTCATCGGCTACGGGAATCCCAGCATCTCTTCCGAATTCCGAAAAATCTAATAAAATGGGAGTCAAGCGTCGCACGGCGTTGGGAACCATGTCCTCAGATCACCCTTTGGTCGTGTTTCTGCATTTAGGCTGTATGCAAAGTTTGTGGCGAGCTATCAATTATAAATCATAAAAGGAGTTTGTACTGTTAACATTTCTCATAATATATCATTTATAGAGCCACACCACAGTGTTTTCCTAAGCAAAAGCATGCAGCCTGAAGCCAGGAATGAGGTAATTACTTGTACAATAGAAATGTAAATTCAGTAACCTGAAGGGGGGGTGGGGGAAGACAGAAGTGATGCAAGTCCTTACAGAGCCAGGTCCCAGGGATAAGTCACAGGCACCAAGAGACAATCCGACAGGAAGAAGAGAAAGTTTTTCTATGAAGAAACAGGGCAACCAGAATAGTTTCTCTAGCAGCCATCTTTAAAATCAGAGGAATAGGTAGCAGAAGATGCCAGCCCCAGGGGCAGCAGCTAATGAACTGCCCCAAAAAGATAGCTGGGTTGCAGAAATAGCCAAAAAAATACTTAAAGCTAAGTACAATTTTAATAATTCTTTTCTTTTATTACCGTTATCTAGTAGCACACACCCACAGTCCTAAGCAAACATCCTTTATCCTTCAATCTCATCTCGTGAAAATGCTGACTGTCGAGTAAAGTAAAACAAAGCAACCAGGGTTTCCATTCCTACTGGGGTGGAATCAGGGGATTAGCGTGCTTTTACAACAAACAACAGCTGAAAAAAAATATTCCTGGGGTATCACAAAAGCAGCAGTACAGACCTCTGCTTAGCTGCTCGGGCAGAGAGGAGGAAATCTCCTTCAACAGCAGCCGGGCACGGAAGCCCCTCTGATACACAGCAAGAGAGCAGGAAAGGACCCTGAGCGCAAAGGGTATGCAGCACAGATACATTAGCAGCTTTGAAAACCTTTCTGCCTTGTGGTAAAAAACACATAGCAACCCCCCCATACAGCAAGAGCCCAGGACACATACCCGAAGGAGCCCAGGGCAGGAGGAGAATGACCAGGAGGGCCCCCAGCCATCCCAAGTCTCGGGGTCAGCAGCCAGACCCTCATCCCCCAGCTGCTTCCCATCATCCTCCAACCCCCCTGTCTAAACAGGCCACCTGAAACCCATAGCCTGGGGGCACCCCATTTGGGCGGCTCACAACCCGGGGGTCCACCAGCTGTATTTTGGCCAGACCTGATTGAAAACCCCAGTCCTGCACGCAGCAGAGGGCTGGCGGCGGGCACCGAGAGTTGCACACGTTGGAGGGCTGCAATAGCAGAGCGCTGGGAGCAGGGCTGTGGTCCCCATGCAAGTTGCCCCAAAGCAGTGACTTCTCTTCCCAGTTAAAGCTTATCAGCTGGTGCAAATCAGCTCAGCTTGCCCACTGCAGGTGCAGCTGTAGGAATTTACATCCAGCTCTCGTCTGTAGAATGAATCCCGGTTTCCTTTACAGCTCCGAAGACAAATCTGGATGTTTGCTGAGGTTTGAGATGGGGGGTGGGGACATGAAATCAACATCGTAAAATGTTTAAATAAATGGAGACAGCAGCATTTTGAAGCACTGCTTGTTCCTTTAGAGGCTTTGCCAAAAAAAAAAAAAGGCAAAAAAAAAAGCATGACCTTGTGACTTTTTTATAAAACCCTGCTACATCAGAAAGCTTGCAATATAAACAGCTGCTTTTACTGACTACATCAGTGCAGCCGGGCTGGGCTGCCTAATCCTTGGGTAGCAGTGTTTATAAATACTGTTCAGACAGGCAGGTTAGATCAGATTTTCTCATGAGCTCATCCAGGACGGTTAGCTTTCATGGGCAGGCACGTCCTTACCTCTTTTAACTGCCAGCTTTTGAAAGCCAGCCATGCTTTTCAACGAGTCAGTCCTGGGGAGGAGGAGGAGGCGGTGGCAAAGGAGAGTATCCTTCATCACAAACCTGCCATGGGTGAAGCTGTGACTGGATTGATGCCACCGGAGAACATGTCACTCGCTGTCAGCGGGAGCCGGGCCGTTTCCAACAGGCAGAGACAAATCTGCTGCAGAGCCCTGGGCTCTCCTTGGTGGGCACAGGCCCCTTGGGACCAAATTGCCCCTGGGGCACCCTGGTTTTTCTCCGGTGGGGTGAGCGTAGCAGCAAAGGACATGGAGCTGACCTCCCTCCTCTGCACACCGGAGAGCATCCCAGCACCCTGGCAGCCAAGGGACGGGGTCTTCCCATTGCAATGGGGTCTTCCCATCGCGATGCCTTACGCTAGAAACGCCGGTGGGGGAGGACAGAGAGAGGGGACGTGCGTATTTGAATGCGCGTTGCTCACCGTACCATCCACGCCAGGGTTAACACCGAAGAGCAGCAGTGCTTCCAGTTAGACCTCCTGGTGCTGCCGTTCCTGGCCCTCGGGGCTACTAATCCCACCTCCATGGAGGGCTACGTAACCTTAGCTAGAGGAAAGCGTCTTGCAAAGAAAGCATTTACCTGCCGTAGAAACAATAAAATGGAGATGCAATATCAGTAGAGCTTAAATATAGGAGGGTGACTAATTAGATGGTAGCTTTTGATGGCCTGCGCCTGGCAAGAAAGCGTTAACCCAAACCTCCTCTGCCAGGACACACAGAAAACTTCTTTCAGTTTTGCTGCCTTTCAGTTGATCATTACAGAGGTGTTTCACCGCAAAGAGATAATGGCAAACACAGGGCTGCAGCCCCAGGGAGAAATTAATCCACCAGACGCGAGTCGGGAGAAGTCCCCCAAGAAGGGCGGATTAAAGAGCGTTTTGAAGAACGTGGCGCAGGGCCCGACGCCACCTCGGCGCTTGCCCCCTGTGCTGTCCTCACACCGATAGTCATAACAGCCGTCGCAGCTGTGGGCCACGAGCTGCCGTTCCTGTCAAAAGCCATTTCGTGGCAATCCTGCTGTGGGCATTTGACTGATGTGTCAGAAGAGCCCAGAGGAGGTGGCAGGCGGGCGGGAGGTGACATTATTGCTGTCGCGGAAGAAAAGTGCAGCTAATGAAAACTGTGATGCTGTGAACAGTGCTGCTGAGGAAAGGCTTTTTCCCTCCTATGTTTCTGTTCCTTTAAAAAGAAAAGCAAAGCCCAAAGCTCTGGCAAAAAGTGTTTTTCTTATGGGAGCCCACTGAGACATGCATCCAGTGTGAAGCCATTTGAGCTCGCTGGCCCCACTAGCGTTAAACCCAAGGACTTCGTCTCTCAGCGAAGGACAGTGGGCAAAGGGGGCTTTTCCTGCGTTTTCTTGTGTGTCCCTCCTTAGGTGATCCCCAGCTGAAAAAAAGAAGCAGAAAAGAAGCGACTACAGCTGCGCACGCATTCAGGGAGGGCCGGTGCGTGGCAGCTCCCCAGCGAGGGGCCGAGCTCCAGCTACAGGGGAAGCCTCTCACACACGTCAAGCCCACGGGGCACAGAAGCTCCCTTTCTTTCCCCAAATTCCTCAAACCCAAAAAAAAAAATCAAAGCTCAGGTCTCCAGGGCACCCTGCCAGCTTCAAGGGAGTCGGTAGCGAACAGTGGGACGGGCTTAGTGTGGGCCCATTTGGATCACGAGGTGCAGAGACCTGCCTCCCCAGAGGCAGTATTTGCCCAAAAAAGGGTGATCTGCCTAGGTGATTTCTACCAGAGGGCACAAGTTGTCTTTAATCTCCAACTGCCAAGGGCTGCGATAAAGGAGGGGGGGGGGAAGGATGGGCAGAGAGAGGCCAGAGTTATTAGCCCCTGTCCTCAGGAGAGAAGGCTTCCTCCATCCCTCTCCGCCTCGCTCTCGAAGCCAATTTCAGCTGAATTCAAAGGAGTCTCAGAGATATGTCTCAAAAATAATTGAATTTCTACAAGGCTGACGAGACATAGCAGCCTGGGAGAATAAGAGATCCCAGGGAAAAGCACGCGGCCAAGACTGGGCACAACTGGCGGGTGGGTCAGTGAAATCCTTCCTGATTTCTGTGCTATAGATACAGACTCAGCATCAAATTCCGTGGCTGCAGTTTGAAGGTTGAAGGTTTCAGCCTACATCTAGGCTGAAAACAAGCTCCGTATTTTCAGAGGTGATGGGGGTTTGTCATGTATGCTACATGAACGCAAGTTTTCTGCTTGGGGTTGCACATCTTTCTTCACTGATGTCTAATTAGAGCTGTAGGCTTGACGCAGTAATATCTGGTAGCTGACCACACTGGTCCTTTGACCCTTAAAATTAATTCATCAAAAAATGAGAGTAAGATAATCACTTTCAGTTATAATTGAATAGGTGTCACATGACAGCAGACAGAACGAATACTCATCAGTTCTCTTAGTCTACTGATGAGATTACAAGCAGAAAGTGGAGAAGAGAACAAGAATTCCTTCACTTTTGCTTGTGTAACACAAAGCAAAAAGTAAATGAAAGAAAGCAAACAAACAGATGCAAGCCCTTCTTTCACAATGCATTTTACAGATATCTTCAAAAAAACCCCAGCCCCACAAGGATCTCCATTAAAAGACAGATTCAGTTCCTGTCACTTCTGACATGACTTCCAGAAGTAATGCAAGTTTGTTTTGCTTACGGTTCTCTGTGCATAGCTGGTGGTAATTGTTCTTACTGAGCAGTCAGGCATTCTTCTTTGTGAAAAAATCAGTAAATATTTAATTCATAAATGTAAGAGAGGAGATGAGCAAAATATATAACTAATAAAGATAAATGGCTTTCGTACTCATAAGGGCTTCTTATTAAAGAGTCAGTGGAAAAAGTGTTCCTGCTGGGCAAAGAGAACAAAATAAATTGTGGACTTTATACTGCAAACACAGCATTAAAAAAAAAGGAAAACAACATTAATGCATCGTTAAGGCTGAGCGTTTAAATCTACAGAAGCCAGCACAAACATGAAGGAAGATTCCTGTGGCAACGTTAATTGAGACTTATTGCGGACTGTGATATTGATCATTGCATACATTCAGTTGCATAAACAAATTGCCAAAGCTATATGCAACTGGAATGCAAATGAGAGAGCGCAGCCATGTGGCTTCTCCTACAATGAGAGACCCACCAGGTAACGAGTGCAGCAGGTATGGCTGACGGGTCACCTACAGATATACACACATGCATATCTATTACATGTATAAGCATAAGGCAAAAAACCCCAACCCAACCTACCAAATCGTCAAGATACATCTTCTAGTTATTTGTGTTTATTTATTTGCAGGCAAGTTAACAAAGACTGTGGCTAACAATGCATTCCTTTAGTGCATGCATAATTTAATTTGCTTCATCTGTTGTATCTGCAAATGCTGCAACATGACAAGAATGTAACACTCCCAAAGTCGTAAAGTACTTCTATTTAGTCATTTCCATGGCCAGATGAAAACTTTGTTATTTCACGTCCCATATTGCCAATAAAACTGCAGCTGAGCTAACATGCCCCAATCCCTATGCCTGTTTTCCAAAGCACAATGTCCTGGGGACTTATTCTCTAAACTGCCTACGAAGGCAGCAAAACCAGCCCGCAAAAAGACCCCATCCATCCTGGCAAACACATACTAGTGCTACGCTGGAAAGGCTAGCGTCTGCCTCAGCTCCAGCAAGTATCATCGGACCGTATTGGCACCAGGGAATCAAAACCTGGGAAATGGCGTTTAGCCGATGCTGGGGGGAGCATTATTATTTGCATTACTGCGGTTCCCAGAAACCCCAACCGAGATCAGATTCCTGCCGCAGGCAGTACAAAGGTAGTGATAGGAAACTGCCCCTCATGTCCAGGTAGGCTATTAACCTTTCAGAGAAGGGGTAAAGTGTGGGTCATCCTCTCAAATGATTCCCATTTCACAGGGGAAGTACCGACGTTGGCTGTACCTCCTACTGAATGCTGTAGATAGCAGTGGGAATTTTGGTGTCATGACGTTTTGTTCAAAATGAAGTCAAGTGCAAAAAAGTGATCCCAGACACTTTATCAAGTTGCCCGAGGTTGCACGCTGTGACAGAACCGAGAGCTGCCAATTTTCCCACTACTGCTTCCCACAACTAGTCAGCCTCTTCCCACCTTTTTGCGCCTCTTCTTTTATCAGAAAAAAATAATGGAATTGCTCATGCAGTGTTGCATCTTCACTGCTACTGTTGCTTCCAAGTTCCCCAGCATCTGAGCATAGGGTGAAACAGATAGGGGGGACATTCTGCTTAAATGATTTAACTAATCTCATGCAAATGTACTCAGCAGTCTTGATACCCGTCGTGCTTTCACCTACATAACAGCCAAGCCAACTGAATATCGCTCTTTCCAAAGATAATAGCATTTTTATGCATTATTCCTTAAAGCTTTTTGTGCTCACACACTGAAAAAGAGCTCCAGCTGAGGAATAACTGAAGTCAATATACTTAGTCTCTGTCCAGGTAATTATGCATCCTCCTCCCATGTCAGCTGAAGAGACTATGATGATGATAGGACATCATTAACATGTCTATTTTTTTCTCCCTTTTCTTACTTTCAGCATATGGAATGGAAAACTGCAGTTAAACATTTATCATCACATCTTTTCTGGCTTATGTTAGAAACACTGCCTGCCTGCATTATCTTGCATTTAAGAAGCAGGAAGGATTTTGCAGGCAAGACAAAACGTAGAAGAACTGGTTTAAAACAGAAAACAATAAACTTGCCTCTCCTGATATGAATTTATGTGATTTACTGATTTCTGAATTGTCTGAGCCCAGAGGAAAAAAAACCAAAAGAGACAATATATATAGTTTCCTTTAGTAACAGAAGCAAACTCAAACCATTCAAGAATGGTAATGGAAGAGTTGTGAGCTCTTCTTCCACATCCCTCACCCACTCTCAAGTTAATTTGCTGGTGATAAAATCCACCCTCATGTACCTTCTCCCCAGGGAATCAGGATTGATTATGAAAATGAATGGTAGCGGTTTTTCCCTCTTCACAGCTGATCAGGTGTTGCTCCTGCTCACGCTCATGAGCTGACCAATACACAGAGCTTTGAGTGAAGGTTGGGATTTCAAATCTGAGACCAAGGGAGCTGGAGGATTTGGCTGGAGGGAGTGGGGTGGGTTGCATATGAGAAGACAGTCAGCTCGTCACCTCAACCAGAACCATTACCTGGAAAAGCTGCAGCAATGTGGCTGCATACCAGAAAGCCACGACTTGCACATAGGTCCAGTGTATCAAACCTGGCTTTAAAAAAGGAATAATAGAGTTCCAAAAAGTGTAAGCGCTTGAATGTAACAACCAGCCTTTAAGTTATGCTCTTGAGAGAGCATTTGGACTGTTGAACTATCTACAGTCGACCCACCTTTGGATCCATTGGCTTCCACAGGCTTTGAGAAATTCCTGCTGATTTTGGCAGTTGTTGGCTTATATCCAAGGTTCATGGATTACAGAGGCATAAAATCTATTTTGATGCTTTAAACAGATAAGGAGAAAGCTCTAGGCCCCCTCCCCTCTGACTAAAAAAATATGGCTACTTTCATAGCAGTTTTATGTCATGCTGTTTGATCATTGTCCAGTGTCTTTCAAGTTATTTCCATTACGAGGAAAATCGCTGAGGGATTCAGGTATTTTTATGCAACCCTGTTGATCTTGCAAAAAAAGAAAAAAAAGAAATACAAAAGCTTTGAAGATAGTCTGAATCAAATCAGAGAGAATTTCTGTATCGTTTTCTAGCCCACTCTCAAACCTGTAAAGACTTTTCAGCCATTCTCTCCAGATCATATTTCCAACTTTTTTCTGTCTCCAGGACGTTCTAGATCCTTTTTTCTGCTTGTTTCCTGGGTACTCTGGAAAACACACACTCCAGTAACAGTATCTTATTGCTTAGATCTGAATTTGGGCCCTAGAAAAAGCTTTTCACCATCCTTTTCTGTTTCTTGTTAATTATCTAGAGTCTGTGTTTTGGGCACTGAATCCATTAATTTTTATTCCAAAAAAGATTATCATCTTCCTGCATGTCTCATGAATGAAAGACACCATCACACTGACATGCTTTAATTAATCTTCACCCAACCACCATGAACTTCAGACATATTTTAAGAGAGATGGTATCAGCAGAGGTAAAATAAAGAAAAAAAAATTGAAATTATGGAGTCAAAAAGCTTCCCAAAAAACAAAGAACATGCAAGAGTAGCGTGTACTGCTCTGTGGTGATGTAAAAGCCCACAGGGATCATTGTGAAGATTGCATGCTTGACTGAATGCCTGATGAACGTGGGGTAGCCTTTGCTCTCAGGTATCTGCTGGAGATGGAAGTGGTAACCCAAGGAGCATATGTTTCTGACAGTGATATAAGCCCAAATATTCTCCTTTAGAAGGGAAAAAAGGAGAAAGCGGTAGACTTCACTTGTAGTTCTAGTTTGCTAAATTTCACTCAGGCACATGAAAACATTCCCGCATTGTTACATGGAGTCCAAAACCAACTTCGTCAGAATGACCCTGATTTGGACCTTCAACTTTTGCTTAACACTTGTGGTTCAGAGCAGGTTTTTCCACCTCCATCTTCAGGAACTTCCAAATATGCTGTAAGAAAGTGGCTTGTGATGAAGCAAAGTTCCTAACAGGACTCCCAGTGGGTAGCATGAGGCCATTGCAAGACGAATGCTGGAGAAGAGTTTCAAGCTACTGGAAAACGAAAGCACCATTGGGAGGTTGGGGGTTTGGGCTTTTTTTGGCCTAATTCCATTTCCAATTAAGCCATTTAGTGAAAGCAATATTTGGCCAAAGCAGAATGAGATTTTCACAGAACAGCAATAAAATATTTAGTATGTTTATGTTCCCCCAAATTAAAAACAAAACAAAATGGAACAAAATGCACAGAACAAAACATTGTTCTGAAATGGGCAGACTAGATTAGTCCTTTGCTGGAAAACCTCTATTTTTGCCCTAAGTCTGTGAAATGCTAGGCAACTGCCAACTGCCACTTAATCGATAGGAGCTGGGGATGCTCCAATCCCTGACGAGCTCTGATCTGTTCACAGTTCTACTTACTGCTGCCATCCTCATTTAAGCATTATACGAGAAAGTTTTTCCCTTTTATAAGCTCTCTTAGCCAGTCTCTGGTCCTCCAGGTCACTTATGCACATGTTTAACTGAAGTGCACGAGCAGTTTCTTGAACTTACGAGAGGACCCGACACCGCCCCACCGCAGTCAGCAGAGCCAGGTTGTCTGAAGTTAAGCACATGCTCAAGTGCTCTGCTGGATTTTTGGCCAAACTGTCAATCATTTATAGTTAATCATTTATCACCCTGCTTGCGAGCTAGTAGTTATGCTTCAGTGTGCAAATATGTAAATTGCTTTCATAAAGCTCCGCACACCAAGCACAAATAATGCTTTCTCAGCCCTTTACAGGAATTCTCCAGTCCTGTGACATCTCAGATAGATCTGCACTTAGAACTGGCAAGAAAGTTTTACTTCCCCGTTAATTAAACGGAATCATTACTGTGTTCCTCTTCTTAATAGTGAGGCGCATTCACGGACTTGCAAAATAAACAAATAAATAACACTATTTAGTCCTAACCTGACAAGTATCACGCATTTTGCCTTTAGGAGTGTGTACTTGAATCCATCTTACACACACCACCACTCTGAGAGTGAGAGAGCGAGCAAGCTGTCAAATGCATGATAAGCATATTTGCATAACTGTGGCACAGATTAAGTTAAATAACTGCCTACAAGAGGGTATTTGCAATGTATCACAAGGTAATTCTTGCAAACACAAGTGACCATTTTAATTTTTCTTTCCCTCGCTGAGGTTAATTGCTGTGAACTATGGGGGAATGTCACCTCCACTTACCTGTGCCCTGTTGCTTTGTATTCAGAAAGCTCACAGCTCCCGTGATTTTTCACAGAGAGTTAAAATTGCCACGAGGAGAGAAAATATAGTTACTGTGATTCAGTTCCAATATATTGTATTGGAATGATAACCGGCAATGGTGCCTCACTGAAATAGAGCCTTAAAATGCAATTAGTTGCAGTTCTGTAGATTGCAGAGCCAGTTATTCTGCGCTCCTGCCATGGGGCTTTCCATGCATCCACTAATGAAAAGGCTGCTTTCCTCCAAATGTCAGGTACTTTTGCAAGAAATGAATACTGGGAAGGGAAAATGACAGAGTCTGGTCCCTTGCTCTGTAGAGCAATTTTTGTAAAAATTATTATCTGTCAAGCAAACTGCCTGGAAAAAAAAATATGCAGTCAGCCACTTTTTCTAAGAGGAAGCTTGAACACTTCTCAGATTGAGTCGTATTAAAATGAATTAATGCCGACAGCTGGTCTCTCAATCATTAATTACAAAAAAACCAAACCCAAGCTTTAAGTATCATTAAAAAAAAAATCCTAAACAAACAAACAAAAGCAACAAACCAAACAAACAGGCTCCCCCCCATGATAGACTGGCTGCCATCGTGACCTACCAAACAGGACAAAACTCTCCCCCGCACCGCCCTGGGCTCGGGCGCTGACTCTGCAAACGCTCCCGAGCTTCTGCCACAGAGCCAGGCTGGCAGGTGGGGTCCTGGGCCACCCAGGACACAGGCGGAGGAGCAAGGCTAGGAGGGACCCTCGACAGGAACCACCGAAAGCCACGCTCGGGGAAAAAATCTTAGGCAGGGCTCACTCCATGACTTCTTTGGGACTGGCAGGGAAATGAAGCCCCAGGAAACGGAGGAGCTTGGGACAACGATTCACAAGGCTTGTGTTCAGTTCAGGTCCCAGATGAAGATTTGGCCGTCATCCCAAATAGTAGGAGGTTTTCCTTCACTATGTAATTCTCTAAAAATGACACGCACGTTTCATTTCTACTTTTGGCCGTAAATACCAGTCAATTGCCAAATTACATTAAAGCAAGTAAGTTTGTAGCATTTGAAAGGAAATATAATGTGTTAATGTAGGTTAGAAGAGATATAGAAAGATACCACTTGTATGAAAAAATGCATGGGGGTGAAATGGATGTTTTCCTTTCACAGTAGGTCAGATATAACAAGCTTCCTACTCAAAGCCCATGATGGAAAATATCCACTCATTTCTAGAGATCTAGTGAGATGGAGACACAAACATCCGAGCAGCTAAATATAGCTGTGGATAGCAGTGCTTTGTACAGTAAGTTCTAGGGTCTTTTAACTTAATATGGAAATTGACACAAAAATAAAATAACAGTATTTTCAGAGCCCGTCTCTGCTTGTGTGCTCACCGGGACTCACACCGCCAAATTCCAGCCCCTGTTGAAATTACTTTGCAGTTTTTGTCTTGCGCTGTCTCACATGCCAAGAAGGCAAAACAATGATGTCCAGCACAAAAGGCCACGTCTATTGAAATATATAAAGGTTACTCCACAGAAAGTCAATATGAGAACTGTGCTCAGAATGCCTCGTCCTTTAGCGTTTCTGCAAGAGTGATAAGCTAAGTTTAATTAGAGGAGTTTAGGTCTTGGTCAGAGATTTCCCCAACCCTAAATGCCAGGGGTTCAATTTTGCAGCGTTTGTTACTGGACATGTACCCTTTGGACCAGCTTGCAATTGCTGAAGCTTGGGGTTGGGCTTGGGCAGGTACTGCTGGAGCAATGCTGCAGACTCCCTGAGGAGGAAGAGGAGGCGACAAGAACAGCGAAGAGCCGTGCTAGTGACACATGGCTTTCTTGTATTTCTCCTCCCATCTTGCTGTGAGGCAAAAAAATGTTGGACCCAGGTGTGATTGCACTTGCAGTGACTTAAATTTAAATTCCCCAGGTCTGACTCTGCACTATCCTGTCCCTTGCTCAGCCACTGGTCCAAGCACAGGGTGTGCAGCACTTGGCAGCCTGTACACTGGACCACACAATTCAGGTCAGGAAGGACCTCTCTGCAGTGGAGGTGACACGGCGAGAAGCAGGGCTGCAGACGGCAAAAAATTCAGAGCAGAAGCGGGTCCATCACTGGTCATTTCCCATTGCAAGCACATTCGGCTGGGGATCTTGGTGTGGTGCTTTCTGCCTCCCCCTCTCAGAGAATGCCATGGACGATACCCAGCCATTAACACGTTTGTCAGCAGTACTGACCCAAGTGAAAGGTAAACCAGCTTCACCTTATGTAACATGAAAGGAAATAAAAAGAAGAAGAAAAAAAAAAAGGCATGTGCTCTTACAACTCACATGGAAAATAAAATGCAAACAAAATAAAATAAGGTGTGTTTTCCTGTATTTCCACTTGATATTATTCACCTTCAAAGTTAGAAAGTTATGAAGCTTGCTGCCAAGCATAAGTCAATAAATAAACAAATAAAGAAAATATCAACAAGCTTGTTTTCAAAAGTCATGGGAAGGGGGCAAGTGCCATGCTTTCAGCCTTCTCCTTCCCCTTCCCCTTCCCCTCCTCAAATGCTAAAATGCCGTGCCCTGCCCCGGGGCAAGGAGGGAGCCCTTGCTGGAAGCAGCTGAATTCAGAGCCTCTTTAAGCCAATGAACTGGATTCAACGCTGCATGTCCTTATTAATGTAACCAGTCCAGGACAGGCTAGTTGAGGAGAGAGTTGCAAATAATTTGGTGACCACAGCTGCTGTGAGAGTCGGTCCCAGCTCACCAAAAGCCCTGTCTCACAAATGACCAGGGCTGATCCAGGGCTGTCTCACATATGTGGTAGCAGTGCAAGACAGGTTCCCAAACCTTCCCCAGCCATGGCAGCTCACAAAGCGGCTGCCCAAAGACAACACACAGGAGAAGAAAGTCAGCTTCTTGCCTTCAGGCTAGATGAAGCCATGTGATGATAGAGAAGGGGGGACCTGGAGCTGCCCCACTACTGCGACACAGAACACACCCCAGAGTGGGTGCAAGACAGAGACATTCTCCCTTCCCCACCCCAACTGCAGCTCCCCAAAATACTTTCTCCGGCTGGCTCCTGCTCACAGCACTCCACATCTACCAGGATGCAGCAGCAAGCCTGGCACCCTCCACGCTCTCCTCCTCTTTGCCGAACGCATCCGAGAGAAGTACCCTTACCACCTCAAAGACACAGGAAAAGGGACTGCAGGATTCACGCGGACAATTTTGAAAAGCGATGAGCTTTGCACCCTTACAGATTAACTGGGGTGGTAGGAGCTGAAATGATATTTGTATCGTGGCTTGGGCAAACCAGACACCACAGTTCAAGAGAGCAAGGTTTGGATAAGACCATGAACGTTCATTCATATCTTGTCTCATTCAAGAATGTGAAGGCTGTAGCAGCCTTACAACTAACAGCCACGGCATGCATTGAAATTGCCAAAGCTTCTAGAATCTGATTTACTCTGCGAGGGGGAAGGGGAAATCATTTAGTGTGAGTCATAAGAGGTCTTGATACAATCTAAGCTTCATCATCTCTGAAGAAACAGCTCACTCCCTGGATGAATATCAAAAGGCTGCTGTGTACAGCCTTGATAACACAATAGCAGAGAACAATTCCTAGCACTGAAGATTACAAGATCTTTGTATCAGCTACTCTTCAGTGCAGTTCTCTCGCATTACACCACCTGATGGGCACTCCACATTTATGGTTAGCTCTTCAGGGGTCCATGGCTCTGAAACCAAGAAGATACAAGCTTTGCAGAGGTTTTTACACTATGAGTATAGTTTAAAAAAAATTGTGCAGTCCCAGGCATAAATAACAATGCCGATCTGCCTGCCTTTCCCTGCCTGAGGTTTTCGCTGTCTGGAGCCTCACCTGCTCTAGGAGTCAGAGAGTCTACAACTCTACTGCAAGTGAAAGAAGGCAGGCAGGAGGGCTCAAGGCAATTCTGCCTTCATGCCCTTAGCCGAAAACGCAGGGGCTGGGTGATAGCTGCACTGGCCTGCAAGGCTCTGCTGGCTCAGAGGCCCCTTTCTGTGGCCCAAGTCCTGTCTGGGCCCCACGAAGAGGGATGATGCTCGAAGACCCACAAGTAGAGGAAAAGAAAGCTTAAACTCAGCTGAATACAAAATTTTATTCCCTACCTTAGCTCCTAAGGTTGGGGAGCACTTTTTATTGCTGATGACATTTGTTTCTGGAAAGGAGAGGAACACGCATCCATGGGAGGGAAGAGTCGACTTTGTTACACACACCATGGGGCTGTGTAAAGTAGCTGAGTGGGAGAATTTTTGACACCTCCCTGTGCTGGAGTAAACCCAAAAGTGTGGGCCAAGACTCCAGCAAGAGCCTCCCCTGGGGAGACACGGGAATAGCACAGCCAATCCTGCCTCTCCACGAGAGCTGCTCTCCAGCACTCCTGCGGCCTCAGCTAGAAACTGAATTCACAAATGGCACAGAGATGCAAGGGACCAGCGGGAAAAAGGGAAAGGTCAGCTAAGGTTGCTACCACTGTGGCCCAACCAGAGCAAATGGCAAACAAGAACAGACCCCCGCAGAGCAGCACTGGGGAAAAAAAACAACACACGTGTTGCAAATGTTCTCCCGTGCTCATCATCCCCTTTCTGCTCTTACAAGAATGGATGTAAAAAACAAAACCTGCTTTGTGGAAAGAGGCACTACGGAAGCCATAAGCAGAAAGAGCAATTGATGCAGGTTATACTTTGGACAGCCATTTCCACTTCCCCGCATACCAGAGTAGATGGATTACTCCTACCACCATAGATGAGCAGTACCAGACACAGCGGGGTGAGATGCTGTTTTATTACCAGCCCCTTGTGGTAAGAAAAGACATCAGGCTTGAGCTCCTGTGCGTTTTCCTGGGGAGCCTGCAGCACCAGACAGTATGTACCTCTGGTGTTTTCACTTAGTAGGTAGGACATCCGCTTGGCCTTGTCATAGATAACAAGCAGTTTTGAAATGCTTGCAGAAGATGTGCCTTCAGGGTAGCAGCCCAGTGGGTCCCACGTTCCTACTTTTTCAGTCAGTTCCTTCAAATCACACCAATGCCAGCTGTTCAGCTGCTCCCATCAGTGAATTTGCTCTACAAACAGTAGTTTTGCAAAGAAATCACTCCAGCAATGGAGGCTGGGATGCTCAACAGTACAGCTGCCTATAGCTGTGTGTACTGAAAGGGCAGCGCTGTAGACAGCAGTCTCAAGACATCAGTTAGGTCACACAAAGCTGCTGATACAGTACGCCGCAATGATACAATACACCATAGATACTTATACATACGTGTAGACTGGGGCTGAGGTGGGGATAGCTCTCCAATGCAGAGACTCACTGGATCTAAGGAGAACAAGCGTGGCAGATTCCCATACCTGTGCAGAGTTTTTGCTGTAGCGGCAACTTTCCCCCTGCTCACGGTCACTCCTTGCCTTGGCTGTACGGTACAACTACAACAGTGGGCACATGCCACCTTCCAGCGTGCAAGTCTGCAGGTACATTCTGTAACAAATGTGAAATATCTCCTGTGACTGAGGCCAGCTGTGCTACCAACATGCCCAGTAAGACCACCAGACCACTACCTAGTGAAAAAATGACTCCCGCTCCAGTGCTCAGACACTCTCAAGAGGCACTCCGAAGCTGCACAGATGACTGCAGGGCCACGATATGATATTTTTTTTAGCACTCAACAAGCAGATGGAGGTTTGTGACTGGTTTCTCCCAGCCAAACTTCCTGCAGAGGGATGACTAGTTTCCAGAGCGTTAAACAGACATGTGACCATGGCCAAATGCCAGATGGCTGGAAAAAGTGTTGGAGCAGCCCTCATGACGAATGTCTAGCCTTGGCTGCCAGCATCACGTACCATATGTATCAGCTCCCAGATAGGAAGGTCTGGCTGCAAGTTGGGAGTGTGACACAGGGAAATTGCATTGTACGATTTTTAGTGATGCCACCATACAATGGGGCAGAAAGAAAAAAGTTTTTTCTTTCACTCGCTTCCTTTACTGTGCAAAGGGATCTGCTTCAAAGGCCCTTTTATTGATGGTGTAGATGGAAAAAGCTGTTTCCAAGGCTGGACACCTGGCTCTGTGCAGGCCTCCTGATGAGCAGGAAATACAGTTTTTGCTTCAGGAGATACAATTTTTGTGTAATTCTTGCAACAGATGACCTCAGGGAAAGATGAACCATTGAGGTGTATGTGGGTTCTGTAGTTTGTGCTACTTAACTGTGGGCTAGTGGTAGGGAAGCTGATGCTTGCTGTTGGAGGGCCACAAAGTTACAAGTCTATCTCAAAGCCTCATGCAATGGATTTACAGTTACTGGGTCCCCAGGAGCACCCACAACAGCAGAGCCTTTAAGCACCCTCACTCTTTGCTCTCACTTGTAATCAGCATACAACCAGGGGATCTGTGTCTGAGTTTGGTTCATGGCACACCCATTACCCAGGCTGGTGCTTGTGATCAGTAACGGAACACAAGTGGAAAGGAAAACAAGGAAACAAAGGAAAAAAGCCTCTGTGTGGCATTTCTCTATGCAATCCACCAACTCCATCTACAGTTTCATGACTTCTTTATGCTGATCTAACTCTGGGCTGCCACTGAAACAATCAGCCTTGATCTTCCTGCCCATCCTGTCACCAGCTGGACCAGGGAACCTGTCTGAATGCTATTTTACAATTCTTTAATCAGGTTCCTTTTCACTTGGATCAATTACTTGAGCTGGCATACTGCACAGCCAACCCAAGCACAGGAGGTAGCAGGAGAGCACGGTCAGCGGCAGCAATTCGCACCGAGGTTAGCTAAAAGCTGTTGTCTTACAGCAACAGCCTCACAGCGTACCAGTCTTAACCTGCCTCAACATATTCTCACATGCACATTGACACAACTTGCAGAAAGCACAGCCAGTTTCAGAGATATTCAAATGTGTATGCCACATCGGCTACATACAAACCAGTGATCTGCCCAGACTGATTTCATTTATGCTTGTCTGCGAGATGTTTATGCGAGACATGAAATGAAGCAAGGACTTTGCAGGCTCCTCAAGAGAGTAAGCATGTGTGAGACAAACAGCTGGCAGACAAGTTATAACAACCAAAAAAACCCCTAAAAGATGGTTGCCTATTTCTTTTAAAAAGAATTTTGTTGCTGTTTTTATTTTCAGGAAATACATACACTTGGAGAATAAAGCTGAGGCTTTTTTAGCCCCACTGATGTCTAAATGGCAATCTCCAAATGCAAATTTCAATCATGGGACAGCATTTAATCTGTATCAGCAGAGCACTCTGATCCCTGGATGGGATTTTGGCACTCTAGTCCTTTAACATATTTACATTCCAGAGGTGGAGGTTGGTTCATAGGAATTCTGAGGATGGGAACAAGGCAGACACATTTATCACTTTATCACGTGGAATGGTGCTTAGTCCTTCTGGGAAGTTCAAGTCTCTGTGTAGTTAGCAGCTGGGCCAGTCCATTCATCAGCATCATAAATATGGTCAACGACATCACCAGCACATAGTGGCTAATGCTGTAAGGAGGAGACAGATAAAAGAAGTGAGAGAAAAATACAAATTTGAAGAGTAAAAAAAACCCTGAAAAACAACCCTCTGAATATTTTTTTTTCTTTTTAACTAGACCTAATTATTGAACTAGTATGTCATTTTATATATGCTGCTCCTAGAAGACAACTATTATAGCAGCACTATCATGTAAAAGCCAAAGTCTGTGACAAAACAAAATGGTGGGAACACCAGAAAGCACAACTGAGGTACTGGGTGTATTTTTCATTCAAGTGGGTAATTCAGCATATGTGACTGAAACCATTTCAAAACTCCATTTGCTGTGAACTGATAACGCAGAACCTAGGGAGAACTTGCCATCAGGTAGACATTCCTTGGTAGTAAGACAACTCAGATATTTACGTCAGCTGAAGTGCAATTTTCTAGAGAAAACACTATTCCAGAGATGAGCAGCTTTAAGAAAAAAAAGCCCGCTAGTTTTCCAAAAAACATTTCTAAAAAATTGTGGAATTCTCTGCTGTGGTAACACATGGTTTCAAAAAGATTAAACAAATGAGTTCAAGAGTGGCTAATAAACACAATATGAAGATGCAGCTTCTGGGTTAGGAAGTCCTTAAGTCACTAACGATTAAAAGGATAACAAGCAGAGAGCTTGTTCTCCACTTGCTGAAATTCCGGTACCTGATCTTCACTAGTGTTACAGATGGGCCATTTAGGGTCAGACTGAGATTTGACCTAGGATATTCAGCATCCTGTGTTCACTGTCTGAATCGAGCTGCTGTTAATGTAAACCACTAGCCATTAAGAAATTAGAATTTTTTGCAAACCTAGTGACATTTCAGGCTAGAGTTGCAGATGAAGCACTGCTGCATCCATGTCTATCATGCATCCAGTGCAGCTCTTTTTTTTTCTGGGACTAATGAAGATCCTGGCATTCTGACATGAGAAGTACCCATACCTCCTGATGCACCCATACCCACTATTTCAAAGCAGATGGCTCTTTAGGAAGAGTAGGGTAGCTTCAGATTCGATGAAGTCTGAGTTTAGTCACGAAAAAGGATTGCAAGGAGCACTTGCCAGTTTAATGACCTGGAATTTCTGCCAGGGGACTCATTCAGTTTGAGAGTTGAGCCACGGAAGAGCAGTAAAGCTCATAATGCCGACGTTATCAATCCTCACGACCCCGAGACTGACAACCCTGGTGCTAGCCTAGTGTAATTTAGCTCTGTGAAGTGGAGAAGCACCAGTTCTAAACAAAGCTGGGCCACTAACCAGTGGGAGAGAATCAAAGCAATCCAGAAAGTTCACTAATGAGCGGGAGCTCTTCCACAGCCAGTATACCAGCAAACAAAGGAGCTGAGGTCTGACCAAAGTGGATGGAGAACACTGAAAGGGACTTGACTCATGCTACAAGATTTTTCTTTTTTTCAGCTAAGTCTGACAAAATCTTCTCACAAATACCTTGCTCAAAATATATAGTTTTAAGAAATCAATTACAAAAATCCACCAGCCTAAATGGGCCCAAACCTCAACAAGCATAATCCATGCCAACAGCCTGTGGCTTGCACCTGTGTAAACTCCCACCTGTCTGCAGCACAACTGAAAATATTCACTAATGTAAACAACTCAAAATTTAAAATATCGGACAGGAACCATCTTTCCTACCTGCCTTTCCTATAAGCATCTCCCCTCTCCAGCCCTAGCTAAGCAGAGCAGCACACCTATGAGAGCCATAGTGCTGCCCTGTTTCTGTGGGAAAGGTGTAAGAAGACACAGGGGGAGCATGAAGTCCGGCACAAAGCCTGCTTTCACCTGGTCAGTGCGCTTCAGGCTTCGTAGCTGACAGCACATTTACAATAACAAAGATAACACAACTCCCTCAAGAACTGCCCTCGGAAGTCCACCTGGGTGCGTTAAAGGTTCAGTTTCAGTTCTCCATGGGAAAGGACATGGTGCCACCTGAAAGTCAAACTGTGCTTGCAGTTATCCTCATGGCGTAATGTGCCCTTGGGGACTGTACAAGCACCACAGGTACAGAAGTTTGCGTGGCTCTTAAGGGAACAGCCACTCTAGTAAATAGCTGGATGGCTTAACGTCTCACGCATTACTGGTAACACCTCAGCTTTCCTTCTCACCTGGCACCAGATCTGTAGTTTTTCATGTAAGTAACAACACCACCTTCCTGCTAGCTTTCAAAGAAAGTTTGAATGAGAAATCTGAAAATCAGAACCAAATGAAGACCCTGCCTTTATTCCTGCAGACACCCTGAGACAGTCACCAGAGGATCAGTGACTTGCTGCCATCAGCATGGTCCTTACACAGGCATCTGAGTTCCTGTCCACCCCAAATGGAGCTTTTCCAGATGTGGGTGCTAATCAGTGATTTTGGGGGGCATACAGAGGGGCTTTCTCAAAGGAAAAAAGTCTCCAAAAACTGCTTAGCTACCTGTCAGTTGAGGGACTGGGTCCTCTGTATTTTTTGTACAGAAAAGTGCTGCATACACTTCTCCCTTGCTATACTGCAAAAGGCTGAATAGTTATGCTCCTTTATTAAAATATCAGATGTTCAGAGTAAAGAAATGTATATAAATATTATGCCACAGAGCACAATTAAAAACAGTTTCAGTCTACTTGTCACATAATTACAAACAGCCAGCATCTCTAGGGCTATCAGCAACTGGTACTGCAGTGCCTGCAGGCAGCTCTGCTTGGTAAATTAGTTCTCAGGCTGGGGTAATGCTGTAATTAAACAAACAAAGCAAGACTCTTACAGGTATATGCCACAACAGCAGTGGCAAAATCTTGATCCCTATACAAACCAGGGGTGCACCCTTGACTGGATCTGTAGTTACAGTGAAGCAGGTAATTCTCAAAACAAGCTTCCTCCATCAGAAGTCAAACCTGAGCTAATAAGAAAAAGGAGTGAGATTCTAGGCTCCAGGCAAGTTAGACCCATGTGGACGAAGAAGAGACATTAAACAGGTACAGAGAATAGCATAGTGGGGCACAGTGGGGCAATGCTTATAAAGGATGAGATGGGCAGGGACAGGTAATGTTAGAGAAGAGGTAGCTGGTGTAGGGGATCACAGATGATCTAAGGTAAAGCAGCACTGTTTAATGGAAATGTGAGTGCCCTATGTATGGATCAAGGTCAACAGGCAAAGCTGGTGCTAGGAAAATTTTTTATCAGGGAGGAAGACACCTGTTTCGGTGGCAAGGAACCAAAAGGAGAACATATGAGGTACTACCATCTCCTGGCTTTGTTTGTGACAGTGTACCTCAGTGAGAAGTACTAATTAAGACAAAATGAATCAAAGATCAGTAAAAAATGAGGGAGAGCAGCAGCAGGAATCGATCTTGCTCCAAAACATGGCTTTCTCCCAAGACAGGCTAATTCCTAAGATGGCTGACCTGATTAGAAGCTGGGAAGACAGTAAGATAGACTAAGTTACCATAGCAATTAAAAAACTAGAAATAAAACAAATAAAGAAAAAACAACTCGTGCAAGGACTTCGAAGAGCACTCCCCAGAAGAGTTGGAGGACCTTATTTCTACACAACATGCTACTTTGAACTGTAGGATTGTTTCCAAGCACAGACTGAGACCCCAGATTTAGGTTATGAATTTTAAGTCTCCTGCATTTCCAGCCAGGATCCCATACCCTCTCTCCTCTGTTTCGCACAAAACAAATCACAAAGCACATCACTCCTAGCTCCTGTTTTAGAAACTGTTGGTAAACACTGTTTTCCTCCTAGTTATAAGACTTCTGTTTTTAATAGTCATATCTAGAAGCCCCAGCATCCCAAACCTGAAATCGATTCTGTTATCCTAAAACCTAAAACCCAATCTCTTGTGCTTTATCTATGTCCCCTGAACTTTGAAACTGCAGAACAGTTAAGATTGTATCTTTATCTTCCAGCAACTGTTATAAAAAGAGGGAGTAGTACAGTATGTGTCTGTATAAAACTATATAATACTGTCATACAAAGAAGCTTTAGGGTTTATCTTGACTATCTGAATATACAGCTATTTACAAATTGCATATACTGTATAGATATAGTAGGCTTTAAAAGTTATATCTTTCTATCTATAAAGATCTGTAGATAGAGATAGATAAACAATTTTTTAAGCCATAGAGAAATTATTTTAGTGATAAAGAAGCCGAAAAGCTAGCTATTCCATTTATCTGTTATTCAAAAATAAAAGAATCTGTCAGAACACACTTCTCACGATCACGTACTACACACTGATACATCAAAAATACTAGGAAAACGGCATTATTATTTTTATGAAATGTAATAGTGTGTTCTTCTAGGGCATATGATGCAATTTAGGGTGACCTCAAGATATATAGGTAGAGGATAAGGTTAGCAGGCCTCAGAAGCTTGCATAAGCCACTGCTATGAGTTCTGCATTCACTGCAAGATTATTATCCCGTTGTTAAAACAACAAAAAGCACTCTCTGAAAAACAAGTTCACATTGATTTTGGCATGACCATTAAGCAAAAGGGCTTTAAAACTTTCTAAGAAGGCATAAATATTTATGGTAATTGATAATTCACTGAGAGGAGGGAATCAATGGTGCGTTGATAATTTGCTGAATGTGGTAATACATGATGTATGTTGGATCTGTTGTTGTTCAGCATTTCATTAATGATGTGGAAGAGTGGGAAAGTAGAAATCTCTTTACATTCAAAGACAATACTTAAGTGGCATGGTGAATTCAACCGGGAGAATAAAGACATCACATTGTTAAGGCAGGTATGAGGCACAGTAAAATGATGTGTAGTGTGGTTAAGGCATGGTAGAATGAGATGTAAAAGTCAGGAATTAGGGATGAAATTAAAAAAAAGGAAATATGTTAGTTCAGTAAACAAACCCTACTTCCAAACAATGAGAGAGAGCCAGTAGGAGACAAAACATCACCATAAAAAAAACCAGTGAAGGTTGTCTTTTTATTTAAAAGCAGCTCTTACACCTGTAACTTCTGAGCACTGGTATTGGAAACCCCAAGTATTTCCTAATAAGAGTTTCCTACTGAACTTGCACGTCCCTAGTAAGAGAGAGAACATACAAAAGTTTTGAAGCGTGGCAATTAGAAAATCCATAGAAAGCTATCACCACAAAAAAGAATGAGTATGGAAATGTAAGTCAGAAGCTTTGCAAATGCGGCACATATACCACTGGACTCTGATAGACTTTAGAGGAATGAATCCTCACTGGGCAATTAAATTGCTGCTTTTCCACCTATGATTTCAATGATGTGGTAACTAGTAATATAAAACGAACCCTGATAATTGTGCATGTGCGCACACACACACTTCCTATCTGTGCCACAAAAGAAAAAAGGAAAAAAAATTAAAAATGAAAGCAGCTGTCCCTAAGGGTGCTCCTATTCTTTGTTCCATGAAATCCTACACAGGTTTTGTTGAGGTACAAACAGGTAGGGGGGGGAAGGGGAAGAACCGTCATTTCCTTAACTGACTCAGCCTTCTTGGGAAAATTTTGGCAACACCTAAAATGTCAACTGAGATGGGATATTTTCAGACCTTGCTGTCAATGCAACAACAGACAACACTGCAATGGGAATGCCACAGAACTGTCACTGCACTTGCAACAGGAGGACAGGAAAGAGTCAGGTTAGTATCTCTCTCCCACTGGTTTTGGGAATTGCCCAAAACCCCATGAAGCTTATCTTCCCTTTCAGGAATAAACAACAACAACAACAAAATCTGCTGTTGCCTGCTAGTTTTGCCAAGCTTGAGGATCACGTATTAGAAATCTGCTCAGAGGAAAAGGTTTTAGGTGCCAAAATATTGCTCATGCTAGGTAAATGAAAGACCATTTCAGCTCTGGGCCTATGGCTTCACCTCTTTTCTTATGCAACCTAGTAATTTTTATCTTATGTGCATATACACATATACATATAAAACATGTATAAAAAGACTACAATCAAATAACACAGGTGGCAAAGTGAAGCACTCAAAAGTGAAGTAATGACAAATTTAAGGCTGCCTGAGCATTATGCATTATGACATTAATCACAAATTTCTCTTTTGAAAGGACTTTTCAGTGCTTTCTTCAGTGCTCAAAACACACACATGGAGAGGCAGAATTATGGTTGTGCATAATGAGCTCCCCTAAACTCTTCAGGATAAGGCAAACTTCCAGCTGAAACGGAACCAACAATCTATCACCATTGTAAATCTCTACACTATGAAGACTGTATATCAGACAGGATTTTTTTGGGTACTTGTAACAATTTATATTTTTGCTTGCTAACTCCCAATTAGAAAGCTTCTTGCCCAGCAGAACAGAGCTTTTCTGAGGTCTTTAATATCCTTATTAATCTGCACAGGAATTCAAACCAAAGGATGAGGCCATCTGATTTACCATAAACTGACCACAGCAAGGAAGTATGATGTTAAAGCATTGTTTCTTATTTGATCTAACTGTATCTCCTCCCATTAGGAACCTCCAAAAGGTAGCTACAAGCATGAATTTGAACCTCCAAAGGAAACAAGCAGAATACACGTACACACGTGTGTACACACAGGCATGCGCTGGAGGGAAAGCTGGGGCTCAGCAAAGCACAGAGTAAATGTAGACTAAACAGAATATTAACAATGGGTCACTATTCAACTTCTGTTTAAATAACAGTGTCAAGTGACCAGATTGGCTGGATTATTAACACCACATTCCCTACTAAGCTTATTACAGCGTATTATCTATTTCTAGAACTCAGGGAAGGTAAATCTGAAATGTGTATTCCTTGTATTTGTTATTTCTGGACTATTCACAAATAAGACTTAACAGTTGAAAATCTATACCACGATGTATGCTGTGGAGGCCAGTACAACTTATGATGCAAAACAAATTCTCTCATTTTAGCTGCGATTTCTGTGTTTAAATGCTACAAATTTACTCCTCCTGAACTAGGGGGAGGATAAATGCATGGGTCTTGGTAGCCACCAACATATCTGCACAAGGTTCATTAAGTCACAGGGGATTGTATATGGAGGCTTAACTAGATTCAAGACAATTAACAATTTCGATAAATTTCTATTTTAACAGCAATCACGACTAATTAAAATGCAAAACAGGAACTAAATTTTTTTTGCATAATTACTGTTCTTTAGAAATCAAAGAAATCCTACTAACTGTATTTCTTGCCATGCTAAATTCATTACTTCATGTTGCTCTGGCACAGATTTTAAGACACAAGCTTTAGCTTGGGATATGTATACGTGTATGCACATATGTGTGCACATATGTTTTAAGTACAGGGAACATCACTGAAGCATCTGATTAAGGAGAGTAATTGGAAAAAATTACAAGAGTTCTGAGTAGATAAACAACAATATTAACCTATGAGCCTTTTAAAAATGCAATGGAGGCAAAAAACATACTGTACCTTGTTCCAATATCCAGCCAGCTTCCATAATCTTTAACCAAAAAGAAAAAATGCTAGGAAATAAAACAACTTTGATTAGTACATCAACATTGCACAATTTGAAACACAAAATTAGAAACCTTGTTTTCAGGCTGTTTACTCCAAGTTTCTAATTCTTCAAGTAGAACAAGGGCAAGACCTTTCCAGGAATGCTCATTTGGACCAATAGTCTAGGAGCCAGAAATAGATGTAGCATGGTATCAAACACAAATAGTTAAAGATGGACTAAGTTCTGTCAAGCTGGACTTGCAAGAAACAGAAGATTACTAGCAGAGAACTTTTTCAATAAGAAGAACCAAGCCACCTTATTGTTTCAAATAATGGAATCCCAAATAACACCTAGTGCCAAAGAGAAGGCTCCATATTGTTTTCATGGAATTCCACCACAAACTTCTTTGGGCAACTCTGGCAGTTCCCCACCTGTAAAATGGGAATAATGTTGGGAGAAGACAGCACTTGTCTATTAGTGAATCCCCCAGATTCTATCTGGTGGCCCCATTGATTCAAGACAAATCAGTTCTCTCTTTTTCTTTTTTCCCCCACCAACTTTCTCATTTCTTGATATACACACAGCTCCTGCATATCAAACCTCTTTGGTAATATTTTATTTTGTACACCAAGTACATGTTTGCTACTTGTTTTAAAATAGTTAAACCAAAATAGGAGAGTATGTGAAATGCAAGACCTTGATACACTGGGGCTTGCTACACACCAGTACATGCCTGCACTCCTCTTTTGGTTTAGTTAGACTGATTTTATTAATGAAATGCTATGACTGTGGTTTTTTTGGTATTTTAAACCTTTTCCTGTGGAAGTTATAAAAAAATCAGATTAGTCACACAGATTTATTTGAAACTACACAAAACTATACCTTTTCCATTTCTCACTCTACAGACAAATTAGTCATTATTTGTTTTTTTTACTCACTGTTTTTCCTATCAGGTGAGATCCACAGATCACACTGTACAAGGAAATCACATCAGGAATACTTACTCCAAAGGGACAAAACTAAAACAGCATATATGAAGTGAGAACACCAGCTCTACCTGCTGCTTTGAAAAGGTTTCTGTTTACCTTGTGATACCAAGTGGCACTGCTTGCTGGGTTGAAGACAGTTTGAGGGGGCAACAAAAATGTACTTTCAATCTGTAAAAATTATGTTGGGGTATTGTTCAGCTTTGGGTTGTTTTAGCTAGCTTGGTTTGTGGGTGCAAAGTTTCTGAAGATAGCATTTCCTAACAGCTTATTACAAAGGGCACAAAGTGTCTTTTTGGATGTTGCTGATATCCTGGATTCTGACAACTCTAACAGAGCTGGTGGGTAATACCCTTCTCCTTTTCCTCTCTTTTTCAAGGGAAGGTTGGGTGAGTAAAAGATTCAAAATTCCTGAAAAAATTAACTGAACTCTGCACACAGCTAAAACTGATATTCTTATTTAAATTCTTCCTAGGATTTTGATTGGAAAGCACATGAAAAACTCAGAATGATAACTTATTACTTCATTTTTGTCTCTTATTATTATGAGAATATTGCTTTTTCAGAAGCATTAATTACATGAAATTCAAAGAGCAGTGACTGGAGGAGTTTTATCTCTAAATTATGCTAGGATTTCAATCCAATTCACTGCCCTAGTTACAAAAACTTTGAAGTCTGAAAGAAATTCAGATTTCTCTAGATGGAATTAGGAGAACCCTCTGCTTCTTGATCTTATTTGAAGAGAATGTGCAACAACAACTTACCAAAGCCATAATGTCTGAAATCACAAGAACAATGAGGAAAAGGCTGCAAGGGAGAAAAAGAAAAGAACCAGACCATCAACCTTTATTTATGGCCACAGATATTACAAAGCTTATTAAAACCCCCATAAAGAAATTAAAATAAGATATGATTTCTTGCCTTTCAATCACTCAGATACATTTCAATGTATTAGAGAACAGTTAAAATACATGGCTAGGTCATCTGGCATTTGTAATCCCACCCTGCTTGAAGAAGACATTTCACATTAACAGAGTTTCAGTTTTGCAACACAGAAACCTAACACGAGTCATTTTTTGGAGAACAAGAACATCTTACAAACAGCACCTGCCCATTCGTGATGCAGGGGGCTCCTGTGCCAGTTAGGCCAAATAAAGATGATTTAGAAGCTTCAAGATGGGCTCAAGAGTGAGCAAAGCTGTTTGGCGTAGGCAGACAGGTAGTGAGCTGGTGGGTCCTATCCTGACAACCACCCTGCTGGGTACAAAGCTGCTAAAGGAGGTGCTCGTCCCTCCTTCCAGATCTCTGGGTGCCCATAAGCTGCTCTGGGAACACCCAGCATTTTGGTGGCGTGCTCCCAACTCCAGGGGCCTCTCTGTTAGGCAGCAGGTTACTTCTAGAAAGTAGGCTGCAGCCAGTAAAAGGAACCAGAAGGGCGCACACAGAGCTATTTTTTCACCCATTAACCTAATCTTCTTTTCATTAAACTATGTAAATCCTAAATTACATGAAAGCAATTGCTATAACTGGTTAAAACTAGTTTCTAAGTTAATGACACTGAAGCAATGTTGCAAACAGCTGACCCATTAACAGAGAAGTCTTTAACTAGAATACAGTTAATTTATCAGTACTACCATCATAAGTCCATGAAGCTTTTTTCTGGAAAACGTCCTGCTGCAGTGTTGCACGAGTATGAACTGGGGGGACACCCGTACCAATGACTCCTGATGAGGAAGTTTCTGAAACTGTCTATGTCAGCTATGCTTCATTAGTAAATAAGGATGCAACAAACCAACTGTATCTGACGCACTGAAAGGCCTCTTTCCACTTAGCAATGGCTCAGATAGGATGTTGCAATCCTGTAGTGCCTAGGAGGCACTCAACTAGAGGGCTGTTTTCACAGGCAAGCTCCAAGAACATATTCTGACAGAACATTCCCCACAAACAGAAAAAGAAAAAATCTTTAATCTGTAAATGGGGAGTTTAGGAACAATTTGTCCAAATCACAAAAATCTACTTTTTGCCCTTCTGAACTGCAGGAAGCCTTTCACAACAGAAGGATAATGCTAATTTTAGGGCGTGTTTATACACTGCAAAGACAACATTGTCCCCTGTGATGGCTTAATTTATCTAGCAGGGACAGCAAGAGCAATAAAGAGTGCAGCACAGTCTTCAGGACGCGCTGGCAATCAGAGCACAACCTCTCCAGGGATCCCGGGCATGTCTTGTGGTTTCTGCCTTGTTCCTAAGCTGATACTGTGGCAGTATCACTGCTATTGTTACCTGAGCACAGCTAAATGAAGCTGGCACAAATACCAGCCGGAGTTACAACCACAGCCTCATCAAGTGGCACAGACATATTCATGTCCCCTGGTTTAAGAAGTTGGTATCGTCTCCCCTCTCACACACTCAGATGCACATTCCATAAAAGCCTGCAATATCATCAGCGCTGCCAAGGCAAGCATTCACAAGTTAGGAAATGCTGACCTTTATGATGCCTGAGCATTAGAAATGGAAACTGCTAGCTGGTCTTCTGACCAACCCCAATTCCTGAATGCAGCCCTGCTCTTGTTATAAGCCTTAGTAAGGAGTACGAATACCCTTCCTTGGGGGTCTAGGAACAGCCCAAGGATGCTGCACACACAGCTAAGGCAAAGAAGATAAAAGGGATGGTGAGCCTTGTGCTGCCCTTTCAAAAAGAAGGCAGATTTCGGGCTGCCCTGTCTGTCATTAGTACTGGGTGGTGTACAAGGAGACAACAGGCAGGGCACAGGCAGGATGAAAACAAACAGAAAGGCAGAGAGCATCACACTGAGCAAGGGCAGCTTCCTCCTGCTCAGCTAAGCAATATGCAGGAGAGAGTCACTGCTGCCCCCCTGCCACTGACAGCAAGACTTTTGGTCAACTCCACACAACATTCCACAGTGACAAACTCAAAATCATGGGGCTGACAGGGACCTCCTCCTTCTGAGCAGCATCCATAATTTCACATGATGAGCAGAGGATTCAGTCATGTGCATTGGGTCCACTGAAAAGGGTAGCGAGGGCTAGCAGTTAAAAAAAGTAAAAATCTTGAGACAGTGAGAATCGTGAGGGTATTTCAAGTCTGGATACAGGACTCTGCAAGGCTGGGCATCCGTCTCGCATTCTCTCTGAAAAGTCTTCAGAGATGGGGAAAGGACTGACAGCCATCTAGTCCTACTGCAAAAAATATGTAATATTGAACACACCTGAGAAGCACTGAACTGCAATGAAAGGGCATCCAGCAGGGTTGTTTTTTTTTTTTTTTTTAAAAATGCTGTTTGTGGTGAGGTCAGTGCTACAAAGTTAGAAATTGGTTACATTATAAATGTGTATTCAAAAATATTATACTATAGACAGAGACGCAATATAAAACAAAAATCAGACTTTAAATTCTGCTCATTTTTCTACATTATGGGGGAAAAGTGCTCCTTCTGTGTACTGTCAGCAAAGAATATTAAATATCTGATTGTTTCAGACAGGGCCAACACTTCCATTTATACTCATTTATCACTAAGAAAAGAATTCCTGAGCTTGCAAAAATCACTGAACAAAAACCCAAACCACAATAAACAAATAAAAGTAATAACATGATCTACTGCTTTTTTTAAATTTAGGTTGAGATTTGACAATTCTGAATTCTTGCAAAATAGATTTGAAACCCTCACTAATGCAGAAATATAGCACTTACTGTACCTCTTAGAAGACAGTTGTGTTGTGACTTGAACAGCTTCGAAAGCACATGATACCAGAACAAATGGGATTACAACCTGTTTAAAATACAAGCCACATTTTAGTTTATAGCCATATTTACAAAACAACCTGGCAGGTTGTGGAAACATTCTCCTGCTTTTGGAATTATTACAGAATGTGTATGTTACAAAAATAAAATATTGGCGAGAAAGGGTAGAAACTCATTTTGCAGGAAGCACATTTAGTAAATGAATAAAAAACCCCTTCCATGGTCATAGCTGAACTGCAGTGAAATAAGCCATGAGGCAATATGGAAAACTATAATTAAAACACATTAATGATCCTCACTTCATTTATCCATTTTAGCACTACTGATAAATACTTCAACAAGGCGAGAAGACAGAACTATTCAGATCCAATATCTCATGTGACAGGCCGTAGAGCTCCAAGCGTAATAGGACAATCTCATCTCAAACAAAAATATCTGAATATAGAATGTATTCACTAAGGCAGCAAGGATCACACTGGCTCTCCAAAATGAAGTCAAGCAAATGTAAACAGTTCAGTAAACTAAGGACAAAACAAACAAGCTAGAAACATGAATGTTGCCTTTTCCTCTTTCCAAAGTTGACTTGTAATCCTTAAGTTCGTAGTGTAAATGCATTGCTAAAACCTGTTCTCTGGCATTATTGAGTTATGTCCTGCAGTATAACACACGGTATAGCTGTAACTTAAGTCTGCTTTCTCTGGGACTGAAGCACCAGAAAGGCAGAGGCAGGAAATACTGCTTATTTTAGCAATAACCCATAAATACCATGTCTCCCTTCCTGTTTGCCTTTTTACCACTCTGGCAGATCCTTTACTCAAATATTAGAAAAGAGCTCCCACACCTTGCCTGCAAACAAGAAGTGCAATCCAATCTCTGATAGACTATTAAAAATTGTAAGATATAATATTCATTGTAAAATCACAATCTAATCAGTAGGACATTCAAAGCCTGTACTTAATGTAATGTAGATAGAGCTAATAAAATATTTATATCCTCAATGTTTCTGTAGATATTACTCTATAGGGAAAGCTTATCATTTTTTAAATAACTTAAGTCTTTTCAACTTTTAAAATTTCCATTTTAATACAATAAACAGATCTAATGCAGTTAAATTATAGTTCCATGCACTTCAGCTTTTCTCTTTTGGGAAACAGAATCCATCTCTAGAAACACTACAAAGGCTGAAAGCTTCACATATGCTTAAGAAGGCTAATGAAGCTCAAATACATATATACGTTTTTGTAAATTGCATAGTTACAAGCATGTACATGATATGTTATTTATTAAACAGTTCTTTGAGAGAATTTCACTAAGGTAAGATTACTAACCTTCAGCACAAGCAAGCCTCCCATCATAAAGGGACTGAACACAGTCAAGAAACAATAGACAGAAGCAGGATCAAAACTAGAGAAACATGAAAAAGATATTACAACATATCTTTGAAATGGCATTTTCCATTAAAAAAATAGAGCATTTAGTTACCCCTGTAACACACTGTGCATATATACATTTTTAAACAAGGCTGCCAACTTTCTCTTCTCTTGCTCAAATATTAAAATAGCAGGGAGTGCCAACCTCACTCTTCTTTCTCCACAATTTCTCTCTCCTCATGTCTTTTGAGGCACCATGCTGTTGGTGAGCAGCCGAGCTCTCTCTGCTCACGCTGCCAATAACTTCTAATGGAAACTGAGACGACCTCGTAACCAACAAGCTCAGGCTCTTAGGGAACATGTTACAGAGAGCAGAAACAAAATATACTGTTATCATTATTCCACTGGCTATTGCTTTAATTCTGCTGCCCTGATTTTGCTAACCAAATTTATATTTAGTATGCCAACTGCAGGAAGATTTTTTGTACCCTGTGTCTCAAATCAATGAATAAAATTTACCTGTTAACAGAAGCTATGTTTCCGGTGCCAAAAAAGGCTGTCACTATGAAGAAAACCTAGATGTATTTAAGGAAAATACACCACAGAAATGGCTGCAGTAAAACAAACCAAGCATTTTCCCCCCTTCATTGCAATTTACTTTCACAATCCTATCATGAAACTACAAGAAGCTGACCCACTATTACAGCTTTACACTGCATTAAGAAATCCAAAGTATTGTCTAGCTCTACCCAAGATTTCACACATGACTGTGTCAATTTTAAAAGACAGGCACTGCCTGGGGAAGATTTTAGAGCCTGTCTTGAGGCTCCTGCCAGAAAGCTGCAGCTTGTTTTTTCTGGGTCCCTACCTAGCAAGACAGGAACATCCCTGGACCACAATCCCAGCTGTGCATTCAAACACACATGCCTTTTCAGAATGTAATGACATATGCATGTGTACTGCACACCAGAAGAGATGGCTTTATTGAGGAATTGACTGTGGAAGAGGTAGCTGGCTATGAAACAAGATTAAAGGTTCCTATGCTATCCCTCCCATAGATTTGTTGTCTAAAGGTTATGCTGAGTCTATCATTGCAACATGGGACTCCCAGGTTTTTCCTTACTTGAGGGAAGGGAGGACAACTCTGGCAGTATCTGTATAGCTGGAAGGTTTTTTTTATAAACTCTGTGCTTTTCATCTAGGTACACCACTTGCTGCTACATGAGCCCATGAAAGATATTATTCTACCTGCTGAGCTCATTGGGGCCCATTATAGCTCACGTCTCTTCAGTCAAAGAATGGTTTTTAACTGCTTTTTTGCATCAGGTAAAGGGTTAGTCACTACGATTGGCTGCTGTTGCCAGAACTCCCTCTGGTCCTTCCACTCCTGTTGTAACTCCTGCGCTGGATCATTTAAGTCTCTGCACAAACAATTTGCTACCAACTGTTCAGCAGAATCGTTGGGATTCTGAATGCAATATTTTGGAAGGATTAGGTCAGCATAGCTAAAGAAATTATGCTTCCCAAGGGTATCACATCATTTCAAGTTTAGTAACACAGCAGTCTAACAGCATAGCACAGTTCTGCCAGTTAAGATTTATAAGAACAACAGTTCTGCAATAAAACAAAAAAATACCAGTAGCACATAGGTCTAATCAAAATGCTAAGCATAAGCAATCCAAATCTTCTTCTGGAAGATCAGGCTATAAGGTCCCTCAGCACATGCTGACTTTTGGGCCCTATATAAGAACTTTGAGGCAATCTTAAGATATACAGCTCACTGGGTCATAGTTGCAATGTGACTGCTCTAGTAGAAAAGGTTTCTCTTCTAATACCACTATTTCTAAACATTAAATGGCATCTAAATTAAAGGCACAACATCTTTTGAGCAGGTGTGTATCATACCTGGTCTCTGCAAAGGAGACCTGCAAATTGTGTATTTTTTCAGAAGCGGGACAAAATACATTCAAGTGTTATAGATTAAGATGAGATTAAAGTAGTGCTACATTCAAGTGTTAGATTAAAGAAGGTCTATGCTGGAGCTTTAAAAAATGCAATTGGATTGATTGATTTTTGTTTTGGCTAATTTTTAGCATCTGACAGCAGTGGCTTTACTAAAAGTTAGCTTATTTTTTGTTAAAATAGCAAAAGAGCAAATTAAATTGATAAATTTACTGCAAGGTGTCTCAGTTGCTCTTCAGGTATACTCTAAAGCAAACACAAACATTCAACACCTAGCAAATTGTTTTGCCTCCTTCCTTGACATTGAACTGCCTTCTTAATGAGGTATCTGTCACACCTCCTCTGCTGCAGGTTCCCAACGTCCAACAGTGTTGTCCCAAATTCCAACAGCGTAGACTCTGTGACTGTGATCCACCCTCTCAAATTTGGTTATCCTACGAGTTATAAAGCCTGTTTTTGCAGGAACCAGTATTGAGACAACTCCCTCCCCAGCTCCAGCTATGATAACCCACCTGCACTAGAAACCCATAGGTTCTAGACTGGTTCATAATTTCTCTCCCACTTTCACACCCATCACCCTTGCTGCCAAATACCTCTCACTTAACTGCAGTCCCACAATGGAAGAGAAAAATGACTTTATCAACTCAACAGTATTTAAAAAAAAAAAAATCTGCTGCAGTTTCATTGCACTAATGCAAAATAACTGCTATGTTAGTGAACAAACAGCTCTTCCCTCCCAAGCCCATATAATTTCTAACAGGAGAAACCACGTGATATAAATAATTCTAGGCTAGATTCTGGGAACAAGTTTCACTAAGAGCCTGCAGGAGCTTTCCTTCTCATCTCATCTGCCTGGCCATGGCCAATGCCTGCCCCTAACATTTTCTTCCTAACACACTGCCATATTCTAAAAATGAGAAAATGAGAATAAGTTTAAAATCACCTTTTCTAAATGATTTGTGAAAGTTGAATGAGTTCCCTCCAGCCAAAATGTAATAAAACCAAACTGAAAACAGGACTCCTTAGAAGAAAGTTTACCTCAACTTGGTCATAAGAGACCAAACTTTTCAAAGTGGCCAAGGAGCCAGGTTCCAAACCAGTGCAGTTTGTACTGGATTTCTTAATACATTATCAAAACCCATAATGTACAAGGACCATTGTCTTTTAAGCAACATCAGTCAAATCATCTTCACTAGCTTTTGTTTCCAGAGCCTACCAGGCTACAAATTTTGATTGCAGGGCCTTTTGAAACAAACCCATCTTTTCCCTGGAATGCAGCAACCGGCGAAAGGATACAAAGAAGAAAGACCTGCGGATGTCATCTAGGTGGAGCTGTCGAAACTGAGTTATATCAGTAGCATAGGCGAAGTTGAAACCAGCAAGCTGGAAAGACAGCAGAAGAAATCAATACCAAGTATCAACTGATGTACTTTGATTGAACCACCATATTTTTACTGAAACGAATGAGAAATAATCCTACTTCCCTATCAGCTGTTTTTAGAGTAGCACTATGATGAGGACTGCAAACCTTTCCCGTATTTTCATTATACTTTAATGAATCTGCCAGAAAGATTGTACAAGTGAGATGATCAAATGAACAGTGGAGCTTCTGCTGTTATCTACACTAAAAATGAACTTCTGTGCCTTAGACTTATCTTTTTTCATCATAAATATTCCTCCTACACACACGCACTTCTACTGCTCACAGGAGCATGTGGATAAAGACCCACAGAAATAAAAGACTGCAATTATCCTCAGTTGACTTATGTTGTGAGTGAGAATACTAAAATATTCTCCATCTCCTTCAATCAGTTCTCAGCACAGTATCACCTGACCTGAAGAGAAATTGTCTTCATGGAGTTTAAGAGGTCAATGAACTCCTTTTCACTGGGGAAAAGAAAAAATTCAAGTAATAGACATTCAACACTGATAACATTTTAATTAAAAATAATCTCACATCATCAGAGAACTGAGCTGGATTCTCTAATACAAGTTTTACTTTGTGGCATATATTAACAGGCATTCTAAAGATGATTTTTCTAATCTAAAAACGGGAAGCAGGGGTAAGCTTTATTGTTCATTTCATTTAAAACCAAAAGTCAAATGACATACAGGGAGCGACAACAGAAAACTTAATTACAGCTTACTTATGTTCTTTTCGTTTGCATTTGATTAATAAAGTGTTCATCACTTTTAATACCGGTTTAATAGAATTTTATTTTAAAACGTACAGAACATCAGACCACCATCAGACAGGCAAGCATTACTGAGATGCGCTGTTAGAAGATGCAAAAGGTAGAGCGGGTTCTAGAGTAGAAGAGAAAGTACATCCCACAGATTACTCTGCTGTGCTAGAAACCTCCGGTTGCAATCATGGCCTCATGCCAAGTGTACATTTTTACATTCAGATTCCTTCGCTGTCACTTAAGATGCTATGGAACATGCTCACACAAAATATCCTAACTATACATAGCATAAATAAAAGCAATTCCCATTTTTATTTCTGATATTCAGCCTTAAATTGGTAAAGCCTGTTCTTTCTCAAGTTTTAAAACTGTCTCCCTTGCAGGAGAACCACAAAACCACAGTATGTGTCAGCTCCGCTCTGGTGACTGCCTTGGCTCAGAATTCACCTCCTGGCACTTCTCCCTAATTATTATGAACTGTGAAAGGAAGGAAAGATGTGTACTGCCACTTGTCTTACAAGTGACTCTGGCCGCTCCCATGCATTTGCACCCAGGTTCTCTGTGACCTGCACCAAGGACGGCGCATTTGGGAGAAGGGCGGGAGAGCTGTGCTGCACCCCTGCCTGGTTCTGAGCACCCAGACGACTCTGCAACCGGCACTTCAGATCTAGCCAAATCAATGGCATAGCCACAGTTTGTTAAACCCTTGATGTAATCTAAAAGCTAAGTAGCAGTGCAGCAGCATGGGCGTTGAAAACTGCTGACAATATACTAAATTTTAAGGTGAAAGAAGTTGCATTGATTACAAAACTCCCTCTCCAGGCAAATCCACAAAGGTGCTAGTTCCAAGTTAGTCTCCAGCTCCTTGTCTGTCTAATCAGAATAAAACTGTCCCTGAAGAAAGAGTGGAAGGACAAAGTCAAACTAAGATTTCTGGTATTTCCTACGGGCCATTTCAGAAATCAAATTCTTTCTTTTCAGCCTCTCACTTGTGAACGTACCATCAGAATAAAAAAAAAAGTACAGTAACATTGAAAGAGTTACTGTACCTTATGCTGAATTAGCACTATGCTTGACAAACAGAGCTTTGTAGCCTACAGAACATATCACTAAGTCAAACTGATTTCCAGCTTTCCTAGAAATGGCTCTGATGTGGAGTATCTTCAGCAACATAAACTGTAAATCTTTCTTAGAAGGTCACATTCCTATTTCATAAAACAGCCTATATTGGCTTCCCAAAATTAAAGAAATGTAAAGTGTTGCTTTGTGAAAACCACTCAGAATATTTATTATATCCTCAAGGGAAGAAAAAGATAAAGCTGTTAATTAACCTGATATAACTATCTGAAGCTGTTACCTTTGGTTTGAGTGAAAGACCATAGTGCTGCAGTGCTTCTTGCTCCATAGTTATCCACACAAACATCAAACCAGACAGCACCAGTGGAAACAGAGCTTCATACCTGAAGAGTAACATAATAATCTCAGTAAGTGCAGTCACTAACAATTATTTAACATCAAATACTGACGTGTTTCTTTTCTTCTTTCTTCACACAAATGATACACCAAAGATCTAGTAGCATTCTTCCCCTTCTCTACCCATTTCTGAGGAGTACCCAAAGTTGGTTGAAGTTTAAAGCCATACAATAATTAAATGGTAAAAGTAAGAGAAAGCAAGGCTGTTTTAGCTTTGTCATGTTTTCCACCCATTTTCTCATTTGATGGCTGCCACAACATTGGATGAGTGCCCTTTGTGTCATGATTAATTTTAACAAAAGTGGAATAAAATTAAAAAGAAATGGGAAAAAAAAGAATCACATTTGCTACCCATTTGCTGCAAAATGGAAAATTTTCTAATGAGAACTATTTGGAACTGAGGGGTTACAGTCCAACCTAGACAGCAACTAGACATTGTGTCTCTTTAGGTCCTAATCACACAAACTCATTCTGGTCATCTCAGTCTAGTTCCAAGGAGAGACACATCTGTATAATAAAAAGAGCATTACATTTCACTGAAGTGAAATGTCCTTTTCTTTACTATATACCAATCCATCGCAATAGTAGCATCAAGTCATGCTCTAACTGAGGCCGCTAAGCTGTTCTAGCTACAACCCCAATCTCAGAAGATTACTTCTGGCTCCTATAGCACTCAAACATAGCAAACTAGGAGTGTACTTATGTGAAGATTAAAAACCCCAGATAACTTAGGGGTGTAGACTGTCACTGGATAATCCTAGTTTCTCCTTGCCCTCTACATCTCAGTTGCACTTCATGGTGCCTCTCAGATTTTTTTTTTCTTTCAGGATAAAACTATAATACTGACACTGACTGTGACACTAACACTGACAAGATGGTAGTTTTTTTCCTCCTTGGACACACACTTATTTGTCTAAAAATAAGAATATCATTGCAGTTAATCTTGGTATTGTTTCTGTTGTGCCTTTTTATTAGCATAACTACAAAGCAGTTTCAAACTGGAACAAAAAAAATTGGTTAGACATTTCTGCTTTAATTATCAGAATGACAAGCAGTTAAACATGAAGACAATGGTTGGGTTGTCAGTAAGAAAGGTACCTACAATCCTCACAATGGTCTACACTTGTCTACAAATTGAACGTCTTCAACTGAGTTGGTGACAACTGGTTGTATGTGACCATGCCCTTCAATACTTGCACTTAACTGCACCTAGAAAGGTGGTGTAATTACCTGGGCAATGCACTGAGTTATCATTACATAACATAACAGAACACTGAGGAGAGAAACACTGTATACTTTTGGCACTGAGTGCCTTGTTTTTGCTATGATTCATTATTTTGGGGTTTTTGGGTTTTTGTTTTTTGTTTTTTGTTTTTTGTTTTTTAAAGAATTGTTCCAAAATTTGTTGGGCTATTTGAACATTGTAGGAAGACAGCAGAGAGCTGTCAGTGTTTAAGTGGTCTGATGCAGGGCCAAAATACAAAGAGGGAGGTTACCAGCCTCAGAGAGAACAACATTCATGCTTTATCCAGTAGCCAGGACAGGCTAAAAAGGTTAAGTGTAAGAGTGTGTGTGCGGACAGGAGTAAGATAGGATCAAAATCTTAACAGGGAAGTGGGAGGAAGGGGAGGCAGGAGATTAAAAAAGAGAGATGCTTCATCTAAAATGAGAGTATCCACAAGAGGCAGCTATTGCAAAATGTCTGCTGCAAGATGTTTTATTCCACTTAATTTTCCAGTGTAATTAAATCCAGAGGATAAGTGGGAGGGAGGCAGAAAGAATGGTTCCTATACTCCCCATTAATTATGCTCTTAAGAGCTACCGAGTCTGGAAAAAAAGGGTTGGCTGACACAGTGTTTTCTTCATTTACAAGCTCTGCACAGCTATCTTTTATCAAAAAAGAAGCAAGCCCAACTCTTTATGGGGACTAGCATCCCTTTGAAAAAAATTACTTCCATGAAAATCTCTCTGAATAAAATTTTCCCTCATTTTAGGGCTACCTGTTTCCTGTCACACGTCATTTAAGCCATAACTAGACACCAGTGCTGAGCAAACGGGAAAGAAGTTTCCTTTTGTTTGCAAGCAGAAAAGCACATGCCAAAACAACAAAAGACATAAACTAAACCAGACTTGTTTTGGTGCAAGATTGTTTGAATACATACCCTTCCAGCCACCGCTTGGTCTAGCTGAAAGGAATGTCAACAAAACAGTGTTGATAATACAAGGAGGAATATGGAAGTTCCCCTGAAATTTTGTTTAGGAAACTAAACAAGGAGATAAATGGTGAGACTACAGCTGGAAGCACATGTTACACCTTTAACAGAAATGTTCATAAGATACAGCAGTTTCACAATTAGCCCTTGATTTTCATATGTAAGACCAATCCAAACAGAGTAAGAAAGAAGTACCCTGTGCTGAGGAGCAGGTAGGTGGACATCAGGGAGAGCAATATGCTGAACAGTCGCTGAAAGAGAAATGTGGGGCTCAGCAACGGCAACACTGAGGAAGAAACTGCAATAGAGAGAGAACCACGGTCACTACCTGCAAAACATTTCATTCTCGGTAACAAAATAACATTCTCCAAATCTTGACACTTTATGTACAGAAATTCAATACTGGTCATACATGCCTTTCTATTTTCAGAAGTTACTTTTGCTAAAGAAAAAACAGTGTTTGGAATGCTTAATATTTATCAAAAGTAATTTTAGTTCTCTATAATTTTAATTCCCTGGCTTTCTACCTTACAGCTTTTAGAATTTCTCACAAACTGATGTTAATAAGTCCTTAAGATGATGCAGAAGCACTACTTGAAAAAAACGCTCAAACTTGACTATTTAATACTACTCCGAGAACCACTTACCATGGCCCCAAGGACCTCTGGCAGCTCCAAGATTGTGGTTACAGAGCCACTGCTCCACTGGATTAGATTAGGAAACCTGCCACATTTTGAAGTGCAACTGAAAATACTGGTAGAAAAGATATAGAAACTACCAATTTATTAGCTTCTCTACTTGAAAGTTTTAAAACAGGAATATTTAAGGAACTACAGGGGATCTATCTGTCATGATTTATGCCCTTGCTTTCAACTTGCAATGCATTTCTCTAATGCAGGTGTTCGATTTTAAGAGTTGCATGTTGCTCCTTAGTGCAGTCCACTGCTCAACTGCCCAGTCAGCCCAGGTTAGAAGAGTCTGTGCCACCCCTAAAGACACTCCTCTAGCCAGGAAACTTCTGCAGGTGAGGACAGGGCCCAACAGTTTACAGGAGGTGAGGAAAACTGGGAAGAGAGGAAATGGGCTACTAGAAAAGCAAGTAAAGACAAAGAAGAGTAAAGGAAAAGTGGCCATTACCCCTTGTCCTATCGCTACATGCCCTTGTAAAAAGTCCCTCTCCAGCTTTCTTGTAGGCCACCTTCAGGTACTGGAAGGCTGCTATAAGGTCTTCCTGGAGCCTTCTTTTCTCCAGGTGAACAACCCAACTCTCTCAGCCTGTCTCCAGCCCTCTGATCATCTTCATGGCCCTCCTCTGGACTCACTCCAACAGGTCCATGTCCCTTCTATGTTGGGGGTCCCAGAGCTGAATGCAGTACTCCAGGTGGGGTCTCATAAGAGCAGAATAGATGGGGAGAATTGTCTCCCTCAACCTGCTAGTCAAGCTTCTTTTGATGCAGCCCAGGATACGGCCGGCTTTCTGGGCTTCAAACACACATTGCCAGGTCATGCTGAGCTTCTCGTCAACCAACATCCCCAAGTTCTTCTCCTCAGGGCTGCTCTCAATCCATTCTCTGCCCAACCTGTATTTGTGCTTGGGATTGCCCTGACTCATGTGCAGGACCTTGCACTTGGCCTTGTAGAACTTCATGAGGTTCACACACAGGCCCGTCTCTCAAGACTGTCAAGGTCGCTCTGGATGGCATCCCTTCCCTCCAGAATGTCGACCGCATGACACAGCTTGGTGTTGTCGGCAAACTTGCTGAGGGTGCACTCAACCCCACCGTCCATGCCGCCAACAAAGATGTTAAGCAGTGCTGGCCCCAATACCGACCCCTGAGGAACGTCACTCATCACTGGTCTCCACTTGGACATCAAGACGTTGCCCGCAACTCTGAGTGTGACCATCCAGCCAATTCCTTATTCACTGAGTGGCCCATCCATCAAATCCATGTCTCTCCAATTTAGAGACAAGGATGTCATGTGGGACAGTGTCAAATGCTTTGCACAAGTCCAGGCAGATAACATCAGTTGCTCTTCCCTTATCCACCAATGCTATAACCCTGTCGTAAAAAGCCACCAAATTTGTCAGGCATGATTTGCCCTTAATGAAGCCATGTTGGTTGTCACTGATTACCTCCTCATTTTTCATACACCTTAGCAGAGTTTCCAGGAGGACCTGCTCCATGATCTTGCCAGGCACAGAGGTGAGACTAACTGGCTTGTAGTTCCCTGGGTCTTCCTTTTTTCCATTTTTAAAAATGGGGGTTATGTTTCCACTTTTGCAGTCAGTGGGAACTTCCCTGGACTGCCACAACTTCTCAAATATGATGGAGAGTGGCTTAGCAACTTCATCTGCCAGTTCCCTGAGGACCTGCAGGTACATCTCATCCAGTCCCATGGACTTGTGCACCTTCAGGTTCCTTAGATGGTCTTGAATCTCATCTCTTCCTACTGTGGGCAGTTCTTCATTCTCCCAGTCCCTGCCTTTGCTTTCTGCGACTTGGGCGGTGTGGCTAGAGCACTTGTCAGTGAAGGCTGAGGCAAAAAAGTGATGGAGTACCTCAGCCTTCTCCATATCCTGGGTAACCAGGTCTCCTGTTTCCTTCCAGAGAGGGCCCACATTTTCCCTAGTCTTCCTTTTATCACCAATGTACCTACAGAAGCTTTTCTTGCTGCCCTTGAAGTCCCTGGCCAGATTTAATTCTATCAGGCCTTTAGCTTTCCTAACCTGATCCCTGGCTGCTCAGACAATTTCTCTGTATTCCTTCTACGCTACCTGTCCTTGCTTCCACCCTCTGCAGGCTTCCTTTCTGTGTTTGAGTTTGTCCAAGAGCTCCTTGTTCATACATGCAGGCATCCTGCCCTTTTTGCCTGCCTTCCTCTTTGTTGGGATGCATGGCTCCTGAGCCTGGAGGAGGTGATCCTTGAATATTAACGAGCTTTCTTGGCCCCCTCTTCCCTCCAGGGCTTTATCCTATGGTATTCTACCAAGCAGATCCCTGAAGAGGCCCTCAAGTCTGCTCTCCTGAAGTCCAGGGTAGCAAGCTTGCTGTGCACTCTTTCACTGCCCTAAGGGGTGAGCTTGAACTCCACCATTTCATGGTCACTGCAGCCAAGGCTACCCTTGAACTTCACATTCCTCACCAGTGCCTCCCTGTTGGTGAGAAGAAGGTCCAGCATAGCACCTCTCCTCATTGGTTTCTCCATCACTTGGAGAAGGAAGTTGTCGTAATGCATTCCAGGAACCTCCTGCATTGCTTATACCCTGCTGTGTTGTCCCTCCAACAGATATTGGGGTGGTTCAAGCCCCCCATGAGGACCAGGGCTTATGAATGTGAGGCTGCTTCTATCTGTCTATAGAGGGCCTCATCCGCTTGGTCTTCCTGGTCAGGTGGCCTGTAGCAGACCCCCACTATAATGTCACCTGTCCCAGCTCTCCCTTTAATCCTGACCCATAAGCTCTCGGTTGGCTCCTCATCCATCCCCAGGCGGAGCTCCATGCACTCCAGAGCTGGTCTTTGACAGACGGAGACACCCCCTCATCTCCTTGATGCCAGTAAGCTCACAGCCCTGCAGGCATGCGCATGTCTCTAACTCTTCTTGTTTATTCCCCATGCTACAGGCATTTAAGTGGGCCTCCTAATGAAGCTGACTTACTGGCTGGAGTGGCTGGAATTCCTTTGTGCTGCTCTTCAGGTGCTCTCCTGCTGACCTGTGATCCCTCTCCAGGCTCTGGGCATCTATTGCTGGCACTGGCACTTTAATTTTAGAGTGGTGAAAAATCCATGGACTTGTAAATAGTTTTTTTCTTTAATAATTAGGTTCTAACAGATATCAAACATACATTAGCATCATTAGTTCACACGTATTTTGCAAGGCAGCTCTGAAAAGCACTTCCATACACCCCAAGGGTCTCCATCACCAGCTGCAACTTCAAGTTTCTATTGAAATTCAGCAACAACCTTTCCTCACTTTCTTATGCTTAACTGGATTGCTTGCAGAACATCTCAGATCACCCTTATATGGCTCCAAGTGAAACAAAGAGGGAATTTATATCATCATATCCCTAAAAGAGGTCTTCAAGATATTCAGAATATTCAAAACAAAAGATAAAGCTACTTGTAAATCAAAGTTGTTTGTATTACAAATGTACAAATGAGTAATATTTTAGAAGACTAACGTTCCTCAAAAAACCTCACTTAGGAAAGAATAGTGAACACATGGAGGAACTATTAGGAGTCAAATAAAGGAATATGCACAAAAGATGTAAAAAAATGTCAACGCCCTCCACCCAACCTCAAACCCCACTATCTGCATACAAGTTTGAGAGGGAAGATGTTCTCACCTAGAGTCATCCAGCTAATAATTTGATTCAATACAGGCAATCCCTGTTTGTTCTTAAGACTCTCATGGGTACTGCTCACAACATATGTTGAAAGTGCAATACTCAACATCTAGAAAGAAATCAGATAAAAAACCACATAATTAATCTATGTATCTCTGCCATCCCATACTAAATATGTAAATATGCTTTAGAGTTGCAAAAACACATCCTCTGAATCAATGTAACAACAGGAAGTCTGATATGTAGTGTCAAGTATTTCTAGCTTTTCACAATTTATGCTTTTTAAAACATCTTTTTTTTTTTAATTATTATTATCTATTTGTACTATCTTAAAATAGTTTAAACAAGTGCCCTGGATCACTGATTTGGCATGATAAGCTTTCTGTCAAGATTGGTTACTTAAACACTCATGTAAACCACAGAAAACATACGCCCCCAGTTTTTCAAGAAGCACTTGTCCTCAAACAGCAACCACAAAGAACTATCACAACCTCTGGCTTTGCTGCAGGATCAGGTACAGGGTGCAGGGGAAGGCTAGTTAAAGCAAGAGTTTTGCATGGGCAGCACAGCTCCTGTAATAAGAGACAGCAGCAGCAGACCAGATTGGAGGTGGATTTCAAGAGATGGAAAGAAGCTGCAATCTTAGCAGACTGTTCAAATGAAATTGTCTGAACCATCTCAAGCAGAGCCCTCTGCCTTGGAGAAGCAGTGAAGCTGAAGAGGGTTTCTTTTACTTGACTAATTGAAGAGACACCATTCAGTCATCAAGTAGATGTGAAAAACCTTAGGAAAATTACCCCATCAGTCAGTTATTTTTGAAAGATGACAATTATCCAAGAAAATGTTTGAGCCCAGTTTTCAATTGCTGCTATTTATTCAGAACTCTGCAGTTCCACTAAAAGGCAAATCAAGCATGCATGGTACTTTGCAAACATGTGCTTTAAAACTGCATTACAAGGTATAATTGCTGTTGTGGCTTTTTTTAGTGCAAAGCAACTACATAGTGTTCACATCCATCACTTTTTACCATATGAATAGCTGCCATTCCCCTGCCAGACGCAGTGATACCTACTGGTACCTGCCCAGAGGATACCCTTAGCAGTCAGCATCCTTTTTTGGTGCGGTTTCACAGGTGCTCAGTATCTGCTGCTTCTATTTAATTTCAGGCCACAAGACCACATAACTTGTACTTCTGTGTGATATCAATAAGCTAGGCCAAAGCATTAAGCCTCCAAAAGCTCAGGGAATTGGCCCCTTTAGACCTCTGATGTTTATTTGGGATACTTTTGTGGTATTCAGGCCAGATCTCTCCCCTTTGATATATTTTTTCAACTTCTTTTAGCATCATGAGCTCTGGTAATCCCTCTGCTATCCCCTAGCCACTGGTGAAGTCACTTGCACTCACTTTGTGTCATCTCCTGTAATGTATCTTGTGCCGTGGAAGACTTGTGATGACCTGGGCACGTTAGTAAACCCAACTTACTGCTGCTAGATCTATGCCAGCATCCAGGGAAGAGCTCAGCATCTGCTTTTGAGACTCCTGTGTTCACAGTTTAGGTAATGTTTAAACTGCTCTCAGCTTTCACCAACATCTCCAGGACTGTGGAACAGAGCAGAAGCAACTTGGAGATGCAAACTGAGGTCTCCAGCTAAGAATCTGTCTTCTTTTCCCCTTCACAACTTTCTTTGAAGTTCAGAGATTATTCTTGGAAGGATTAAGAGCTGGCCTCTGAGAAACACTCATCCACAGGTCACAGCTAGAAAAAAATCAGGGGTGACATCTGCAGTCCCAACACCTCTCCATCAGCAGGTCTGGCTGGGAGCTCTCTGAAGCATTTAACATGATAACCCATACAGAAAGTGTTAGGAGAACCAGCACCATCAGCTGGACACTTTAAAAGGCACACAAAGAAGACAGACCTGTAGCAAATTAATCTATCTTCTCATTCCCCAAAATGAAGAAACATCAACCAATCTTAGTTTCCTGTCTAGGAAGGAACAACGTTATCAGAGGAAAGCATAACCTTCAGTGACTGCCTCCAAAACCACATATGGGGGAGCTGCCGAAACTACTTATAAGAAACCCCTTGTCAGATGCAAAGCAGGAACCTGCTCATGTGTGGTTATGTATATGAATGTCAGTGAGGTGATCACAGTCTGTCATTGCAAAATAGGTCTGTTGCATCTGACTAGAGGATTCATCGCACCATTAAAACTGCCTGGGAGTTCAAAATGCTTCAAACCACCGTTTTTTAAGATCACCCCCTTCCCTGTCCCCAACAACAACTCAAAAGAAAACATAAAAGGAGAATGAGGGAAATTAATCACCTAGAAATACTAGTCTTCTGGTAAATGTTTTTCTTTCATATTGCTGTCCATTTCAAAGCAACTAAATGCAACCTAACCTCAAAACAAGTTAATTACTTAGAAATGGGTAATGCCTCTGTAATGTCCTTTTCCCCCTCTAAGTCTGAATAATCTCCCCTCCCAATCCTTTCCTTACCCTCAGTATGAATGGTGGATCCCATGTTTTCCATTCCCAAGTAAGCTTTTGAAATAAAAATCTAATAGAGACTAGTAATTAGATGTCACTACTGTAAAATATCCTCTGATAAAGGAGCAATTTGAGGAGCTTTATGATATTCTCCAAGGTTGGGAGAAAAACAAAGATGTTACTCCCTGAACAAGGAGGCAGAACATTTTAATCTAATTAAGTATCCCAGGGCTCTGTGAGTGAATTTCCCGATTCTCTAAAGTTGGCTCAAGAATAGTCTGGCATTACTTTTTGACTACAGATCTATTTCATCATCATCATCATCATTTGTGAGCTTCTCCACGAAGTTACACCACATGAGATGCTGCAGCAGTTATGTGGCAAGTTGATGTCAGCCAGCTGCCAGCTGCCCACCTAGTTGTCCTCTCACTCCTCCATCCAGTACAATTTGTTTTCAGGCATTCCAGTGAGAAATCCACTGCTGAGTATATACTGAAAATATCTGTCCTAAATGCTTAAGAAAGGAACTGATACCTCTTTTCCACAGTTCAGCTGAAAAAGTTAAGAGAAACCACCAGCATATTACGCATGTGTGAGCGCTCAGGTAAAGGCATCTTAAGCATTCATTATTCTTTCCCCTCCTCCTTTTAACCAATTTAAGCTCCATACCTAAACCAGTGATATAATGAATGCATTGCTTAGCTCAGTAAGAAACTCCAGCATGTAAGTCATAACCAATAAAGCTGGTCCTGAAATAAAACCATTATCCTGTAATAAGTTTTAAAAAAACAAAAGAGGACAGCAGACATACAAGGTATTGTTAGAATCTTAAAGGCTCTCTAGAACTTAATTAGTACCTACTATGAAAAGATCTACCTATTTCATGAAGCTATAAAGAAAAAAAAATCTCATCTTTCATCTGAAAGAAGATTTAACCAACAAAAAACCAGCTCAGTATCAGTCTCACTTTGTTATTCAACAGCCAGAAGCTGGAAAGAAGCCCCTGAACCAGCAAGCCTGTGCTTAGTGTGCATGTGCAATTCCTGCAAGGTCATTGGAAGTTACATACGCAGACTGAAGGTAGGACAAACTGTCAAACTCTGAGTAGAGCATAAGAATGCGTATGCACATCTATGTATCAATACACATAAATATGCACAGGATAAACTTTTTGGGAACACAGCATTATGATATTTAAAAATGCATATTACCATGAGCACATGGTCTCCTTGAAATATTCAAGTAGAAAAGTCTTAGGAACAATAATTTTCTTCTTGAAAATTGAACCCTTGGTAGGAACACATTCTTAGAAAGTACATAAAAATTTGCATGTAAAAACCCTCTAACATTCAGAATTACTGAAAAGTAGCAACTGACCTGATAAAAATGTACTTTCAGATCTTCGTTATTTCTGTACTTATTTTCGTTTTTACAAAGAGATACCAATGAGAAGCAAGCGATCAAGAGAGTCAGCAAACCAGTTCCTATTCTGTAAAAACAAACAAGAGAGCAATAAAATCCCAGGAAATATCATAAAAAGGCTCAGGAAATTTTCATAGAAGTGTTCTTCACTAAGATGAAATAATTCAATACAGGATCAAGACTTAATACATTAAGGACTTAAATATCCAACTTTAGAAAAACAAAGCCCAATCCAGAATCAAGTGTGGTTTGGTTGGGGTTTTTTTTGTGGGTTTTTTTTTTTTTGGTAGTGGTTGGTTGTTTCTTTGGGTTGGGGGGGAGGGGCGGTTGAGGGAGTGGTGGTGGTTTTGGTTTTTGGGGGAGTTTTGGGTTTTGGTTTTTTTTTAATACAAGCTTGCCATCCACAAATACAGTTACGCTCCTTTGATGCCAGTGGCAAAAAAACCCAAACAACCACACAAAAAAAACCCCTCTCCATTTTGGCCACATGTCCGATCTGTCATTTTTAGGTACTTTCAATTACCTCCAAATAATATTTTGAACAAAATAGTAACAGTGACCAGTGATCTAAACTTAGTGGTTTCAAGTTTTGTCATTTAACAGGGTAATTACACTACCATTACTATCAAATACATAGCTTTGTTTAAATGCAACAGCAAGACTAACGGGAAGATTGTCACTTATCACAAACACAGGAAAAATACTGCCTGGCATTATTAAGTAAATATGCTAATTATGACACTGTTCCAAAATAACAGACATGATTCACTAAAAGATCAATACTCATACCACCTCCAATTGTCTCCCTTCAGTCATCAAGCAAGCAGAGGAACTGTAAAGGCAGCAGAAGTTTTTGCATATATTTGTCATGCTACAACCTTGATATGGAAGTAGCCAAACCATGCAGTCCTCGCTTCCACTTGTCCCTCAGCATCTCCACTGAAAGACTACTGACAAAAACGTCCATTTGTGACTGCTCCACTCATTGTGTTTTCTCAGACATAAATACAAAACCATACAAATACCTCATGTTCATAGGCATATCTCAATAGCAATTTTCAAGTAATTATCTAACCAATACAGGAACATGGTTGCAGGCTACTCACTCACAGAATGGAGATTGGAATGTATCTCTGGAGATCAGCCTAGTCCAACTCCCTACTCAAAGCAGTGCCAAGTACAGCAGGCTGCTCAGGGCCATGTCAAGCAGGGTGTTGAATACTTCCACTGATGGAAACTTCACAACCTCTCTGGAGAACCTGTTCCAGTGCTCGACCTCCCTCAGTGTAAAAAAGCTTTTTTCATATGTTTAAATGGAATTTCCTGTATCTGAATTTTTGCCTATTTCTTGTCTCTTCACTGGACACCAAGAAGAATCTGTCTTCTTTACTCTTCTCCCCCAGAGAGGTATTTATATCCATTGATAAGATCCTCTTGAGTCTTCTCCAGAATAACCAGTTCCAGCTCTCTCAATCTCTCCTCCAGGATAAGCAGTTCCAGCTCTCACTCACTCTCGTGTGACACGTGCTCTAAACCCTTACTCATCTTAATGGCCATTCTCTGGACCTTGTCCAGCATGTCCACATCTTTCTTTCTGGAGAGCCCAGAACTGGACACAGCACTTTCAGATGTGTCTTGTCAGGGCTGAGTAGAGAGGAATAATCACCTTCCTCATCATCATCCTGGTGATGCCAAGGATACCATTGGCCTTTCCCACAAGTGGCACAGTGCTGGCTCACGGTCAAACCAGTTGGTCCCAGCCTGTCCTGGTGCATGGAAAGTATTTCTGCTCAAGTGCAGGACTTTGCACTTCCCTTTTTTGAACTTCATGAGTTTCTGGTCTGCCCATTTCTCCAGCCTGCTGAGCTCCCTTTGAAGGGCAGCACATCTATCTGCTGCATTGTCCTGGTTTCGGCTGGGATAGAGTTAATTTTCTTTCTAGTAGTTGGTATAGTGCTATGTTTTGGGTTCAGTATGAGAAGAATTGTCAATAACACACTGATGTTTTCAGTATAAACACTACTTAGCAACAACTAAGTCAAGCATTTTTCAGCCTCTCATGCCCAGCCAGCAAGAAGGCTGGAAGGGCACAAGGGGTTGGGAGGGGACACAGCCAGGACAGCTGAGCCAAACTGGCCAAAGGGGTATTCCAGACCATGGGATGTCATGCCCAGTATATAAACTGAGGGAAGTTGGCCTTGGGGGGGGGGGGGGGGGGGCTCAGGAACTAAATGGGCATTAGCCAGTGGGTGGTGAGCAATTGCATTATGCATCACTTGTTTTGTATATTCCAATCCTTTTATTATTATTGTCATTTTATTATTGTTGTTATTATCATTATTAGTTTCTTCCTTTCTGTTCTATTAAACTGTTCTTACCTCAACCCATGAGTTTTACCTTTCCCCCCGCCCCCGATTCTCTCCCCCATCCCACTGGGTGGTGGGGGAATGACTGAGTGGCTGCACAGTCCTTAGTTACTGGCTGCGCTTAAACCACGACATGAATCAACCACTTCTCCCAGTTTTATATCACCTACAAACTTGAGGGTGCATTCTGTCCCATCATCTAGGTCAGTAATGAAGATGTTAAAACAGTATTGGCTCCAACACCAAACCCTGCTGTACACTAGTGACTGGCCTCCAGCTGGATTTTGTGCCCCGGATTACAATCCTTTGAACTTGACAGGAATCCTGTTTCCAGTCCACTTCACTGTCCACTGATCTAGCCTGTACCTCATCAGTTTCTGTATGAGGATATTATGAGAGACAGTACCAAAATCCTTGCTGAAGTCAAAATAAAACATTCACTGCTCTCCCCTGGCTCACCAAGCCAGTCTTCTCATCTTAGAAGGCTACCAGCTTGGTCAAACATAATCTCCCCTTCATAAATTCATGCTGACTACTGCCAATCTCCTTGTCCTTCATATGTTTATAAATGGTTTGCTTCCAGGATTAGTTGCTCAGGTACCTTTTCAGGGATTGGGGTGAGGCTGACTGGCCTGTAGGTGTCTGGATCCTCTGTCTTGCCCTTCCCAAAGATAGCAGTGACAACATCTGCTTTCTTCCAGTCCTCAGGAACCTCTCCCACCAGACATTGCCACAACTCTTCAAAGATTATCACAGTGATTCGCCAGCTCCAGGAGCTCTCTTGGGTGTGTCCTATCAGGCTCCACAGACTAATGCATGTCCAGTTTGTTTAACCCTAACCTGATCCTCTTCCACTAAGGTTATGTCTTCCTTGCTCCAGACCTCCCCACAGGTCTCAGCAGTCTGAAGGCTGGGGTTTGTGATGGCCAGTCTTACCAGTAAAGATGGAGGCAAAAGAAGACCCCAGCCTTTCCCATTTCTATGTCCTTCATCACCAGGTCCCCATCCCAGTCAGCAGCAGGGCCACATTTTCCCTAGTCTTCCTTTTGCTGCTGTACGCTGTCTTGTAGTATTTTACATCCCACACCAGATTCAACTCCAGGAGAGTTTTGGCTTTCCTAACTTATCCTGCATATTCAGACAGCATCTCCATGTTCCTCCTGGGTCATCTGACCCTGCTTTCAACTCCTGTATGTTTCCTTTTTACAACTGAGTTGAGTCAGGAGGTCCCTGTTCATACCATGTAAGTTTTGTTTATGTACTGAAGAAGGCCTGACCTGACATAGGGTGCCACTGCTCAAGAACAGATTTAATAAATGCACCTATTTCTCACTGGTACTCTAATTTCTCCCTCCTATATCTTCTCTCCCAGCATCTCCTTATCTTCAATATCCTGAAGTGTTACATGCACATATATTTTTAATTGTTGCTTCAAGCATTTTCAGCTTCAAAACTCCCTTGACAAGATCCAGAGAGGCACAAACTGTTTCAGAGGTACAATGTTTTATTAGAAGAATAAATAGGAAGATGTAGAGCCTTAGTAAGGTGAATGTAAAGAAGCATCAGGGAGGAAGATCTGAAAGTAATTCAGTTCCATTTTGATTTCTAAGCTGTGCTCAAATGTTCTAAAGAATAAAAACCCCTCAGTTTGGCCCAGTAGAATACATACACGTGTATATACGGCTGAGAGATTGTAATACAGCCAAAGCAAATCAGTCCTGAATATTTCTAACGTGCCCAACCATCAAGACTAAGAAGGGTTTTCAATAGATAGATTTAAATCACAGTGAAAAATACTGAGGCAGAATGTCAATAATTTTGGAAATATCTGGGCTCATAATTCTATCTGCAATCATATATTACTGCTCAAATCCCATGTATTACTGAGGATCAGGCACCCTGGGTCTGATGGGGCACAGTATCTTCTGCCAGACAGCAGAAGGAGCTGTTGCAGTCAAGGTCAATTCAAGTCTCTCTCTGCAGCAGCTACAATGATACCACCAGCCTAATGCTTTCAGGCCAACCACCTGGATTGCATCCAGATAGGAGAGAATGCTTGTATGATGAAAGTGTAGCTCACAAGAGGAGAGGGACAGACGACAAAGATGCACTAGAAAAAAGATGCAAATCAACAACTATAGAAAATCAGACAAGCAACACCAGAAAGGAAAATGCAGAACAGAGAAGCAGAAGTGGAACAATAAGAGACAAAGGAGATACCAAGGAAGAAGAGAGCTCTGCCTATACTATTTGTTCTATTTCCCTGAATATCTCATTAGGTACAGAGTACTATTTGAAGACAGATTATTCAACATTAGATGGAAGAATTCAGATAAAGTAAATTGCTTTTGAATAAATGTTCTTATTCACGTCAGTGCTATTTACCATGTTTGCACCCCAGTGAAGCTCCTCCTTTAATGATGACCTTCATTTTGATGTAAAATTTGCAAATTTTTGTATTACAAGAAATGCTTCCTTTGACAAGAAATTACCGAAGAATGCAAAGAGCAAATGGATGTGGCAAAAGAATTAAAAGTCTATTCTCATTCACATTGGTGAATAACTGAGGTCTCTATAATCATGTTATTTAAATTCTGAATTTCAATACCTGTCTCAGCCAGCTTTCAATAATACAATTCCTCACATATATCAAAAGGCAGCCTAAATTTTGAATATCAAAGAGGGAAATAAAAAGTTTAAAGAACAAGATGTGGTTCTTACACCATAGGAATGTTTGGTTCTCTTCCTACAACAGGCATTAAAGGAAATATTGCCAGGAGCACACACAGAAGAGTCCAGATCAATGCTCTTGTCTAAAAGAAGAAAAACAAATGGGATTTTTTGGAGGTCATGGGGACAGACAATTGTCTAATCAGAAAAAAGTATACTTCAGCGAACTACTAACAGCTACTAGCATCTCCCACAGGCAAAACCCCGCTGCGTCTATCAAGACTAAAATTAACTGAAAAAAGGGCACAGGGTCATTGGTATTACAGCACTTCAATTTAATACAGAAAAGAGTCTCATTTACACAGCTGTCAAAATCCTATCAAAGACAATGAGAATTAAAGCTAAGCTTATACTTTAAAGCACTTTCTCAAAGTGTGGCCTTCACACACATTGCAGTCACCATAAAGCTGATGAGTAACCTTACAGAAGAAAGGAGTAAAACTAATCTCATCAGAAGTTTGCAGCAGCTAACTAATCACCTATTCTCTAGCAATATGGTAACATTTTCCAGTCTTTGAATCTGAATGCCATTTGATTTAACAACCATAATCATCTAAGTAGTTCTCTAAATTCTTTGCTAGGAAGAAAAAATAACCATCCCAGGTATTTTACTTTAAATAAAGACATCAAGAGCTACATCACTTAAAAGTTTTCAAGCTCAAGTCAGATTCAAATTTCTGAAAGGAATTTTTCAGTGCAACAAAACATCTTCTGTGTATACCCAGCTTTAAGACAAGTTACTTTATTACTCAAATACAATAAAAAGAATTGTAAATAAATACAAGCCTTCATCTTGACAGTTCTTGCAGAGCAAGACTTCGCAATTTGACTCCAATTTTTTAAAATTAAAATATTAAAGTTACTCTAGAACTTTAGGTTTTAGGTATTCTGTGAAATAAGAGATGTTTGAATAAACTAATGGAACAAATGTCTCTTATGTTAAAGGTTGTGCCACTTCACACTCATATCTACAAAAGTGGAGTTTTTTCCTGGGAAAAACACTACGGAAAGCCGCCTCTGAGTACGTGCCAGCTGATTGCAGACAATAATGGAACTGACAAGCGTTTTCCAGTTATCTTAAATTTTTTTTTTTTCAAGAAATGATCATATTACTTAAATGGTATCGCTTTCACCAATCACGCATGTCAACACTTTTGTCACTGTGACAATTTGCTAACTGATGTGCATTTCATATGATTTTCAGTCAAGAACTTTTTAGTTATCATTAACAACAGAAAACTGATAGCTAACTCATAGCTACCCCAAAATTCTTAAGCAGTCTTACTACTTATCCTGTATATCTATCTAGATCATATTAAACTCCCTTGCCTTGCTACATGCTGCTTATGACAGAGATCAGAATAAGAGCATAACTGAACAAGAATCTAAAGCAGCATTCCAAAGAGACCCGTCCCAACATCCTAAGATGCAATTAGCTGTTAGCCACTTAAAATGCTCTTTTTAAGCAAAGCAATACAGTACCTTTGCTTGAACACACAGCTGTGTGATTACTGGCCAGCCAGCAAAGACGAGAAGACCAACAGTAAGTGTAGAGCGGTAGAAAAAGCTGAAGACCTAATAAAAAAAATTAAAATCCAACAGAAGACTGAAAAATAAGCACATTAATAAAACTTACAATTTCTCAAAGAGGTAGAAAGCTAGCAATGAGATACCCTGTTGATACATATGAATACTTACTAGTATTTCAATTCCCAGTGTACAAACCAAGAGAAATCCTATAGACTGACCGAGGTGAAGTGACAAGAAATTCGTGGCAAGGTCTTGAATAACCGGAATTCTGTTCAAAATGATGGAACAAGATAATAATTATCTTCAAAAAACAGAAATAACATAGTATTTTGCCTTTGAAGGGTGAGGAGGGGGTCAGAGCACAAGAAATGTTTCAGGTATTGCTGATCCTGCTGGCTGTTTAGAAACAGAGTGGGTGATGGCCTAAGCTCCTTCTGCCCGGTTTTACTTGATATAAAATCTACAATAAAACCCTCCAGCTTTTTCCCTCCCATTTCTGGCACATCTTCACCAGTATTTGGACAAGCTTCAGATTATTCTTTATCCAAATAGACTCTGAGTTTATGAACATTTTTGGTTATGCTGTGCTTAATGTCTGTCATAACTGATGAAACACATTCAGAAGCTTTAGAGAGAAAAAAATCCCCAGTTAGCTTTTCCAGTGTTTTATGGGGCAGCTCATTATCTAACTGCAGTTGGTCTCATTTTCTCTGAATAATACCAAGTTGGTATCTACAGAATTGCCAGTAGATTAGGGAAGTAACAGAAATCAGAAGTTAACAAGTATTTTTGGATCTGGAGTAAAAGGAGACCCAAACAAGACAAGTTTGTTTCAATATCAGAGCACAATCCTCAACATGACCAGCACATGTCCTCCAAAAGCAGCTGGAGTTCAGCATACTTGACACTTTGCAGGATAAGACTATTTCAAAGTTACTGAGGAAAAGGAACAACCTGTCCCATTTTATAACAGCTGCTACAAGTATTTGCCCAGGATTTTAGCACCCCTTTGCTACAGTTACAAGAGTACTAAAACCAGTTCATCCTGCAAAGACATTGATTTACTTTTACTAATAGAAGAGATATCTTCTAGAATTGGCAGCTTTATCAGTCAGTTTGGAAACTATATGTCAAGTGAAATATAAGCCACAGTCCTCTGGAATGTCTCAGGAAGCATTTCAGAAAGTTTAATAAAATTATATCTCACTTTTTCTCCCAAACTTATGGGAAAAATTTAATTATCAACAAAAAGGAAGCACAGACCTGTTTTTATAAAACATTATTTGTGAAATGTATTCTTTACTTACTCTCTCACAACTGCATACCATACTGGTACTGGCAAGAGACAATATACGTAGTATGTCCAAGGACATGTTTGAATCAACAGGAAAAAAGCTATTATCATTCCAACACAGGCAAAACCGTAGAAGAGAAGAGTAGATTCCTGAAAAATAAATGGCTTCCTGAAACAGCAGTAAAATGTTTTAATCTACACACTATTTTCCATTTGTTAGTTACACAGTAAAGCAAATGTTATTTTAACACAGCCGCTCAAGCTGCCCTGTGTCTATGTACACAACTCTGTACACTGTTTCCAGCCAGATGAAAAAAACAACAGTAGTATTTGAAGATCTAATTCTAAATATGTCTCTACATAAGGTCCTGCAGTAAAATCTGCACAGGCAAGCACACTTGTACAATCTTGAAGCCCAATGTATGCAATGTTATTTATGTTCAATGGATACTTGAAATCCAGTGGAAGTCAGAGATGCTAAGGGTCCTGGAAAAAAGAACTCTCTTAAATTTTGATTCTAAAAACAGACTTGGAGCATAACCTTTTGAGTTCAAGTTCATAGCATTACGGTCAAAAAGTTTAATGAAAAATCCATTAGCGCATGTTTCCTCCTCCCACTTGAGACATTTGTAAGATAACTAATTAGAGTAAAATATGAAACATTAACTCCTACTGGAAAAAATTCAACTCTTCAGGATCTAGGGACAGCTACTGAAGGAGGCTTGCGACCTACCTTCCACAGGAGAGAGAGCCTTACTCAGAGAACCTACAATTTCAAAATACAACAGAGGACTAGAGTTGCATGGCACTAAAAGGTTCGTAGCATAGCTAGAACTGTTATTATATTTAATCCTGACCTACAATGCCAGCTTTGGGCTTTTCTGGGGAAAGGGGGAAAAAGAAAAAAAAATTTAAAAAATCACATGAGATTAAAACATTCTCCCTACCATGTACTCAAAGACACACGTTCTCGGACTGAGAGCGCCGTAAGGAGGAACATGAAAGACAGAAAGGAAATTTAAAAACTGGGTAATCTCAGACAGGTAGGCTAGTCCTTAATCATCAGGAAGCAGCAATCTCTTGTTTGTGCAAAGAGGAACATTTAAACAATCACTCTGCATCTGCCTTTTACCTGGTTATTGAACTACTCTTCCTTATTTAGGGACATTCAGTTATCAGTAGAATTACTGGTAAGGGAAGATTATGTACAAGCTATAAATAAACAATTTTATCTTTACATATTACAACTTGACATAGGAAAGGAACCTTTAGTGACTGAGCAGTCTTTAGTGTATGTGTAGGTAATGACTGAAGACACTGTTTTCTTCCACATGAATGCAGTTTCTTTGAATGACTTGTGTAGACAGATACGCGACTATGTTAAATATGCTTAGAAGAAAAGACATTCAATTAGCAGTTCACACAGGCGGGTTAACATTTTTTCTGGGTCGTACCTGCCCCATCCTCTAACTGACATACAACTGCCTTGATCTAAACTGACAGCAAATGCAAGTTCTAAATGATTTTAAAAACAGAATTTCTATTAAGATATACCATTAAAGTAAGAAAAAATATGTCATACAGAAAGCTGACCTAATGCAATTCTGTTTTATTAAAGTTTACATTTGTTGACATATAGACAGAATGAATATGTATAGATATGATATGCATACAATATAATTTATCACTGAATGAGTAAACACATGCAATCAACATTTTATTCCATATAGAGACATAAATATTATGAAGTCCTATCTAGTTGGTCATGCATTGAAAATGGAAACCAGATTTGCATTTTTTGTGGATGTTTAAAAATAGATTAAACAGTTAGGCTTCTTGCAAAGTAAAACAACAGACTACTCTAAAAGAAAAAAAGGTTTTTCATATGCATTGTAAGAAGCCAAAAACTTTTAAAGATGATATATACAGGATATGCAGTTTCATTATTCAAAGGCTCCTTTCAGGTTTTATAAGGCTGTGCTTTGCAGAAGACTATTAGTGAATGGTAGATTAGTTTCTCCGAAAAATTCTTTAAGTAGCTCCAATATTAGCTATAAACCAAATAACTTTCAGCTATGAAGCATTAGCCTCACACTGCGATTCCCTAAGTAATAGGAACACTAAAAAGACACTACAGAAAAAGGCCTTTTACTAAAACTGAGGAAAGAAAAATTCTATAGACAAAGAACTAAGAAAGCTAATTTTTTTTCTGCCAGTGTCACTAGCATAAAAGTTGTCTTCAACAAGTAAAATAAAACATACCAAATGAAAATCTGATGTCAACTAAAAATGTGAAGTTTTTGGTTAATATAGTTATTAATATGCCCAATATCCAGTCTATTTATTGTAATTATTTTGTTCATATCTAACATAACATGTATTGTGGATTATTTCTTCTTAGTTATTTGATGAAAGAAAATGTAAATCATGCAGTACAGCACTTATGAATATTTTCCATTTCAATTTTGTTTGATCATTTTCATTAAAGGCCAAGATTATCTCATTTCAGCCAGTAGTAAAAACCTCAAGATAGCATGATAGGGATTTTCTCAGAGTAATATACTGAAGGCAGTAAAGATGCTAAGTAAGTGCTCATTCTCATTTACATTACTAAATGAAACAATTTCTTTTATTCAGAAACAAATTCTTGAAGTTTAGGTCATTCCCCCGCCCCCCCCCCCCCCCCCCAAGGTTTTAATCCTTCAGTGAAATGCTAGCTTTTTGCCTGTTTACCATTTTGAGGTATCTCTTTTCCTGATGAATAACTGAAAGTAAATGAAATTCCTCGGATTTCGTACTTCATGAAAAATCAAACCATAATAACCTTGTCAAAGTGAACTTCCTTCATCTTTGGTGTCTTCTGCTGCACCCTTGCAAATCACAAAGAGCAAGATGGCAAGCTGATCTGTGAAACCACAGTTCACCTTTCTATTAAAACAGATTATATATTTTAAAAATGCCATGATTGGACTGCACAGCTTCTGAAAACTGATTTCACATTGTCAAAGAGGACAGGAATAAAATAATTTACGTGTTAATTTCTTTTTGGCCTTACAGTAAAGAACAAAAATCAAAATGGAAGCCTGAAGTCAGTATTCTTCTAAACAAGTATTACAACAGAGTGCTGACTTTACTACAATTAATGCTGAAAATTGACTTCTGGTTAAAGACAGTCCCTCTAATAGTTTTAAATCACTATGTTTGCTTACACTTGCATTAGCGTCTAGTAAAATGCACAGCTGTAGGAAGGAAGCAACTGACAAAGCACAATATTGCATACTCAGACTTATACGGCTTAGGAATACTGATCCTAATAAATGGACCAAGTAGTAATGCTACACAGGATTACAGTAGCTAGAAAACTCCACAGCTTGCCAGTTTCCACATGTAGTTAAAAGAAGTGGAAGGTGTGCAATTTGTCCCACACAGAGAGACTGAGCATACATATAATGCTGAAAACTGATAGTAACAAATAATTGCATATTTCTGACCTACCTTGTTATTAGCCTGGACAGTCTTGGTCAAATTGGTATGGGTCTTGATAATGACCAAAATCACGTAAGTTGTCCAGCCCACAAAACTCACTGCAATACTTAGACCCAGGAATAGTCTATCGTAAGTATGGTAATAAGACAAGCCTTCCAAAGCAAGGTTAATCAGGGTTTTGCAGAGAGATACCTAGAGGTGGACAAAACATATAAGCAACAGTTCAGAATAGTGTAAGCTCCATTCCAGAAATCAACTTAACTGACAGCAAGTGGAGCTCAAGCAGCTCCGCCTCTCTCGGCATGTGTGTCCTCTCTGCACTGAGGTATTACGTTTTGGCCAGCACCAACTGCTGGAGTACACACTGCTTTGGACTCCTGCTGGACATGAAGTCAACCATTATTTGGCTCCTTCGCCATCCCCCCGGCCATGACAGCGGTCAGATGGTGAAAGCTACACAGATAGCACTCCTCGACCACCACCTACTACCAAGCACGCCACTTGTTTTTCCCATAAGCGTTCCCATGGTCACTCTCCACAGCCCGAAACACCCGCTTCCGGCGGCTTGATGTCCTCCACTTCAGTAACACCTGATAACCCCAGCGCTTTGCCTAAGCACCAGAGGTGGATTCAGACTGAATGGGAGCCCCAGTTTCATTCACAAAGCACCTGCCTGGGGCTCTCGGGATGCAAATCATTTGGACACAAGAAGGGTTGTACTGAGCCTAATCACAGGTCCCCTTACTCAGTACCTTCACTGGGGAGACACCATGATAAAGATAGTGGGTTTTCCCACCATATCATTCCTTACACAGAGGTGTGCTGACCCCTGTGATTTACCCAAAGATGGTAAGCTCAGCTGTGTAATTTGTGGTCCCTGAGTATTCTCTGGTGATTAAAAGATCTGTAAGGAAGAGTATAATAAGAAGTTGAGCATACATGACAATGCTTCTTTATATGTCCAGGTATCCAGTTGGGACTTAATAGCAACAATCAACAGAAAAAGATATGTCAACTACTGAAGAGATCACAAGTCTGCCAATGGGCAAACTCACCCAAAATCATGTCATTCCAGAGGGTACAATTATGAACGCACATTTGCAACGCAAAGAGCTGCAGAGCTGAGGAGGCAAAGCATCATCTATACCCCGGCAGCTGGTAACGCACCAACCTTTCTGCATTGTGATATAGGAAGCTGAGGATAACCAGGGCACAGGCACAAGCCTGATGTGTTAGTGATCAAGAGTGAACCTGAACACATGGGGCACTCAGGTGAACAACCGGTAAAATTTATATAACCAATACCACAAACTCACAGGTTCTGCTGCTGAAATGTATAAAATATCTCCTATAAGTAAATGTGTGACAGCCAAGTAGTAGTATTAGAAAACCAAAAAGAAAGCCTTCTCCCACAGCAAAATAGATCCATTGATTTAAACTGAGTTATTTCCAATTTACAATGAGGTAAATAAAAAGGTATAAGGTATAAAATAGATTTAGCTGTACTGTGCATAAAATAGTAATTTATTACCCTGAGAAACGTACTGGGGAAAAAGAAGAGCTGAACCCCAACACATAATGGAATTATTCTTCCATGCATCTGGCAGGTTAAATGTAACCTTACATATTCCAGTTTTTCATGTACTTTTTAAACATAAAATCAGTGACCAAACTAAACCTGTTAAAATGAAAGACTTCTTTTTATCATTTAGCTCTACAAATTATTTCTGTAAATGTCAGAATAAAAGCACTGGTGAACTGCACCCATCGAGTACCCTGTTGCACAGTGAGCGGCAGCAAATGCTTAGGAAAGTAATACCGGAACTGGGAAGCACAGAACGATTCCACATATGGGTCCCAGTCTCTGACAAACTGAAATGTGACATTAGAAACAAGAACAGCTGGTTCATGTAAAAGAAAAAAACAAAGCAGGATCTATGATAGAGCAAGACATCATACTTTTTTCCATGCAACTAGCAGCCTAAGAAGTGTGAACATGAACTACATTCCTCAGTTTCTCTCTCAATATACCCTTTTCTACAGTGGAAAATAAAAACATATACTGTGTGTTAGTATACTGTGGAATAGTAACAGTTTAAGAAGTATGAGAAAAAATACAGCAAGTCAGTATTATTCATTAGAAGTGATGTCAAAATGCAAAATTTTGGAGACTTACAGTGGGATTTTATTTATGTTAATGAGATATGCATCATAAGGAAGGAAAAAGGTTGTATTTCCCAGTTTCAAGTTAAACAAATCTAAATATTTATATATATAATAAAAGTTCCTGTAAAAAGTTTCTAGAAGGCATATAGCAAAACCAGACTTACCGCTTCATCGTACTTCTGCTGCTGAATATATAGTCTCGTTTTCTTTAAAAAGTTGATCTGTTCAGAATCAGAAAGTGGTCTGTAGAACAACATAAAGAGATATTAACATTTCTTCTTTACAAGAGCAGAGGGAGAGGCAGAAAAAATTAACTCTGTAATAAAAAAATTATTCTGGAATGAAACATACCAAAATATTCTGAACTTCATTAGAGGTAATTGAAACTAATCCATTCCTCTACATTCATCTTCACACTTGTGTCAACACTGCTGCTGTCTAACTTATCCCAAGATCTTTGCATTACGAGATGTTTCTTTTATGTACGTGTTCACATCTAATACTGCTGAAAATTATCTCTTATGTGCATTATTATTGACTGTTGCTCTGGACAAGAAGCACTAGACATACAAGAATTAAGCAATTCAATTGATTTGATAGATGGTTATAAGCAGTTCATAAACCTGTCAGCAAAGGATGAATTGGTCAGGTTCCACACTAACAGTAGGTGATGCGTAACAATCTTCTCTTTGAAAAATAAGAGTTTGTCTCCTGTTACAGAGGCAGCTGTTAGCAGAGTCCCCAGAGCATGTGATAATGCAGTTACCTGGCTACACTGATGTCAGTGACAAAAACGTCTTTGATTTTAATGAATTTGAGATCAACCTAAATAATTGTAGCAATTCTTCCCTTACAGAAAGCAGCAACATGGAAAAAGAAGCCAGTCAACCAACCTCCACCAAATGAAGGAGGAAGGAGCCATTTTTCCTGTACCATTTTTTTTCCAAGTTAAGAACGCTGGCAGGCCAGAGGATCCCAGGCTTACCCTGGGCAAGTTATAAGCCACAACACAGTCACTGTCACTCTAGGCACCAAACTACCATGGGTAACAACTTTCTGTTAGCTAATGAATGCATATAGCAGTTTTCTTTCATGCCTTCCACAAAACTGCTGCGGCACAGCATCTTCTCCTCAGCATCCCCAGCACATGATGGCCCAGTTGCATGCCTCCCTCCTTCAGACGCACTCCTTCACAACCTCATACACAACCACCAATTTCAGGTTTCAGGCTGTGCCAAATCAGGACTGGCCCTGGGGTCTCACTCCTACTATTTAAATTGGCAGCAATCACCTGTGTGGTCACTCAGCTGAACCACAGGGCCAAGTCTTGATCTTACGCAACGACTGCATGGAAATGCTCATTCCTGCAGCCCCCAAACATTTGGGAACCACTTCTGCCTGCAACCCAGCAGCAGTTGATACATCATCAACAATACAGACATATCATCTTTTGAGCCCTGATATATATTAAAAGGATTCCGGGCCTGAACAACCTGAATTTTTATTACTAATCACATCCTGGTATATTTTGATACCATTTTCTTGAGTTCAGAGCACAGCAGGATTGTGCAGGAGTCTTCTAAAAAATTGGAAAATAGAAGCAGCAATGTATCTTACTTTTGAGAAGAATTGAGGGATGGTATCTATAAACAGGTAGGAAGAGAGGGGTCCAAAGGAAAAGGAAGAACGGAGGAAAAGATGATGACAAGGTGATGGTAAGTGTTTGATCACCTTAACTTCGGGCGGAGAACAGAGGATTTTAGAAAACAGAGTTGAAAAATAGAAGAGTAATAGAAAGTGCAGGTTGTTCCTGCACCTTCATGACACATCCCTACGAAAGCCAACCTTACAGCTCCACAAGCCGAGGACTACCAGTATGCAGCCAGCAAGTGCATACCAAGGCTGATGATGACTTAAGTTAAAATCAATTCTTCAAGTATGCAAACCAGACCCAAGTACTGCCTCAAGGAAACCTGTAAGCCTCAAGTTTTGCTAAGTTTTTTGGCAGGGGAAAGGGAGCAAAACAACAAACCAAGGTGGGAGTTTTCACCATGTGTGGAGATTAATAGGAGGGAAAAAAGTTATCTTAGCTTTTAGGTAAGGATTTTAAAAAATCTGGAATAAATGTTAATCAGCTTTATTTAGGACTTAAATATATCCAAGATGCTCCTATGTTCACTTTCTCATTTTTATTGTTTTACACATACTATTTTCTGTGGACTTTTTCCTTGACATATTCAATGCAAATTTTTAATATGCTAAAATTATCTTTCACTTTATCTTTAGTCATTTAGCTATAAACCCCTTAATTATCTTTTTACTCTCAATGAATCATTTATTATTAATGAACAATAGTCTTTACCTATTCCTTCTTAGATGACAGCACCTGGGATCTCTGTACATGGATGGTGTAACAGAATAAATGGGGGTTTTAAAGAGTAAAGCTTCAGCAAGTCAAATGCAGAAGGCAATTATTTTGTCAAATGGGGTTACCATTAGTAGATGCGTTGTTAATTTTCAATAGCTAACATCATACCACACATATTACCTTACTTCCATATGCACGCTTTTCAAGATGCTGAATTTACAGTTGTCTACGGATTGGTTTTGTAAAGTTTATGAATTCCACAAGAAACTAAGGACTGTTCATATATAACTGCATCAAAATGCAGGTTTCATCCTGAATGCAAGGGTTTATCATTATCTTAAGATATTTTTTGCCTCTGTATTAAACAAAAACTCAAAGAAGTGATTAGAGAATTTTTGCATCTCACACCAGACTAGAAATAAGAGCTACCAAGTATGCTGATTACCTCTCAGTTAAGGAATGGGTATAGTTCACCATAAGCAGTTTATCACCCATTGAGGACTCCCATTCACTTCCTAAAGCTGACAAAGCAGATGGGAGATTTGAAAGGAGCCCCTTGCTAGGTGTAGCAGAAAGCATAAAGAGGCAAAGCTGAGACATGAACAGAAGTGAAAAGTTGCCTATAGAAAGAAGCCAGGAACTTTAGAAATGGTGATTCTATAAAACCTACAAGACTCACTCGACAACAAAACCACAAGGAGAATTTAAATCTGAGAAGTTAAAGCTTGAACTATCCTTAGCACTACTCAATTTTAACTTAAACTTTTTAAAAGGTTTCAAATACAGGACAGATAGCATTAGAAAAGAATAAACTCTGATATCAGAATTACTTCCCTGTGTTTTAGTATGCTATGTGCCAGAGGCACTACTAGCTTGTCAATGTATTCTCGAGGTCACTTAATGCACACATCCATGCAATTAATATTAGTAGCAATGAAATGAATTTACTGATCATTATTAGAAAGATTCTGAACTCTATAAAGAAAACTAAGGTCTGTATGTACCCATCACCAAAATCCAATTCTACCAAATTCGAGATGAATAGTCTTGACTAGTAAAATCATAAGTCTTTTTCCATAACACAAAAACACTTGTCCTATTAATTAACAAATACACACAAAGAGAATTCAGTCAGTGGACTCAACTCTGTCCTCCTATTCCTATCTTGAAAGTACTGCAAAACACATGCACTGCAAAGTGTAGTACTCTGAGGTTACGTTAAAAGAAAAACCAAGAACTCTATGGTCACACATATTATAAACACACATGCATTCACAGTATCATCAGGACTCTAAAGACTTAAGATTACATTCTTCACAGAAAATGATAGTGGTTCTAAAAGAGTAATTTTGTTTTTCACAATGGCTATCAGAGATACACTTTCTAGTTCCAGACAGAAATCACAGCTTCATCCATGAATAAACATAATTAATTATGAAACAAAACAATTGGGCTAATCATGCAAGTGCTTGTAAACTATTCCTTCTGAGATGTTAGCTACGCTTGTCATAAGTATACCTGACAAAATTAATCTTTCCAACACATCATTCACGCTTCATAGAATCTAAGCTATTTGACAGCACTAACAACAAGATTGTGATGAAGTATGTTCACCATAGCAATGTCAAGGGGACCTCTCTTTGGCCAGTGAGTCTTGTTTATCATCACACTCGTGAAATTACCATCCCCAACGGCATAGGTAGCATGCTGCAGTCAAACCGTGAAATAAAAATCTTGGAACAGAAGGAGATGTCTTGCAAATACATCTGTATCCACCACTGCTAGTTTGTTAATTTTATTATGCCTGGTTATTTGGCTAATGTTTTGTATTAATTTTATTGTACAGTAGATTTTCCAGAATTATACTATAAAAAGTAACCTCTTTGGATCTGCAGTAGTTTAACACTTAAAATGCTGCAGATTTAATAATGAAAGTCAAGGAAGCATCACAGACCTTCAAATGCAATGTATAAAGAGAAAGGCTGAGACCTTTGTCTAGCTCACTATCAGATGAAAACACATGTATTTCAGCTGCTTCACTCCACAGAAAAACTGCACACACCTGACTGTTGTCAGCGCTGTGCACATCTACACCCTTCTATCACCGCCTTTTCGCTCTTCCCATCAGAAAAAAAAAAAAAATTACTGTGCATCCTACAAGCCTTTGAGAGCAGCAAGATTTGCAGAAGACATAGTGATTGCATTTATATCACCCCTATCCAACAACAAATCAGAAGTAGCTGCTCAGGAGATGTCAGTCTTCTAACTTTTCACACTGGCTCTTTGGGGGATGGGGAGAAAAGGACCAACTCCTGTTGATGCAAAACTAAAAAAGCTAGAGGATAAGGATATACATCCCTTGAACCTCGTGGTAGCCCTAAGATGGAGCAAGGCCATCTGAATAAAGCCTGCTAGGATTTTGTGTGGATTACCTTCTCCTGAACACCACATAAGGCAGACCTTCTCACTTGCTTTGCTATGAAATTTCTCACTCCAAAACTGTTAGCAGTAAAAGAGGCATCAGACTGCCACTGTCTAAACAACTCGAACAACCTCTTCTGCCAAAGGCCAAGCAATCACAGGTTCTTGTCCTCTTCTCCAGAAAGATCCCCAGCATCTTAGTAACTTGCAACCTGAAAGAAATCGCCCAAGTCAGCGTTGCCCCTCTCAGTGGAAGCTCTTCCACTGGCACTATCCCCCAGCCTCTGCCACCCACCCCTGTCCTCCTGCCACTTGGACACTGAGGGGGCCAGCGCAGTGCCTCGCTGCTCTCACCATGGGAGAAAGCTGCCAGCAACAGAAACAGCTAAGTATGTTCTAACTCTGTTGCCACCTATCCTGCTGTGAGGGGGCCATACTAAGAAGAACAGATGCCTTCCAGTCCAGCAAGTCTGCAATCAGCTGAAATAGTACTTACAGGACCCACTATTACTGCTTTGATCCACATCGCTGCTGGCAAAATGGCAGCTTGAAACTGCAAATGTAAGACTGGCCTGATGCTTTTGCAGGGCTGCTATTCAAAAGTTATACAAGTAATCAAACAACACTTTTTCGAAGCCTTTTTCAGAGTAGCAACAGCCTTCAAAACCAAAGTCAGTGTTCCGTGAGAGCTGCCTTCAAACGTTCCCACCATACAACAGAGACAGCACCCCAAAAAGCATCAGGTGGGTAATGGGAAAGTAGAGACACAGATCTTGCATCGAACACTATTAATTTAGCAGAAACATGATTGCATGGTTATTCCTGCTCCACATCAAATTCACCCCAGTTAGCAACCCATGAGTGCAGAGACTTGATATTAGCAATAGTGCAATCACAAACTAGCCTAACTTTATTGCTCTGTCATTTCTTTTGAAGGTGTGGTGCACAGCCTTGTAGGAGCACAATGAAATGCACAATATAAAACCTTCCTACTTCTCCATCAACAGCAGAGAACCAACAGAAAGTAAGTGAATGGCAAGTGATGCAAAGTCATGGGTTCATTCAGCAAAACATGGAAAAATCAACCAAATAAATATTTCAAAAATCAAAGTCTGGAACCATGATGTTTACTTTCTGTTGAACTTGCTGTGCAGAGTACATGATGCTACTAGGGGCAATGATCAGGAAAAAAATGTGTCACAGTTCTATGGACTTTACCAAATTACATATTTACATGAATTTTAATAGCCATAAGCTTATTTTTCCCATTTTCAAAATGTGTTCAATTCCAGTTCTTTAAATGTACCTACTCAAAAGAAAGACAGACTGAAAGCACATAATATGAGATACAGAGACAGTCCTTTGCATATGTTTTAGTTTTGATCAAAGAGTAAAGTTTCAAAGATTAAACGATTTGGTGGGTAACTCAGTGATCCTTAATCTGTTTAGATGGCCTGAATTTTAATTGTTTACCAAAATATTTTCAGGTAAGCTACTGAAACAGGCAAGTCCTACAAAACTTGATTTTCATAATTCAGAAACAAGATGCATGTAGTTTACAGATACAAAAATTATAGCAATGTTTTTAGTATGCTAAAGCTATGCTTTTTTAAAGAAAATGTACTCCACATAAACCTACACTAAAGGGTTTATTATGGCTTCTTAAAGCCCAGGATCCTCAATACACCCTCTCCTGATGTGTTCTACTCTCTTTTCTCCTCCTGTTCCACTGCCAGGAGTTTCAGTCTTGGAGTGTCTAAATTTGAACTAGGTTGTTGTGTTTCTGGATTTTCTGACTACCATGTCAGATTGTAAATCAGTCAGTCTAGCTGTAGGGTTGTACTTGGTTATCTTTGCAAAATTTTTTCTTTTAAGAAGCATTAAAAAGCACCGCTGCACGCATCAGACACTCCAAAAGAAAGAAAAGGAGTAAGAAAGAAAGTCAATAAGCTCCTGTTTTAAGTTCTGAGGTTTTTGTTCTTTAAAGCATTATGAAATGAAGGGAGGGGACACACACTTCCACAGGTCAAAGATAGCAAAAAGCATCTTTACTGACACATTGCAAAAACTTACCAGTACACATATGCTTTTGCATTCAGATTTATAAACAAGCAAAGGAGGAAACAGTGGGACATCAGTGAAACTGCAGGAAGTGGTCTGACTGCTAATGGTCTAACCCTGGACTGTGAAGTCCTAGAAATTAAAATAACCTTTTAATTTCCACAAATCAGTGTCCCTGATGCAGCATATTCGCATAATAAACAGCAAAGTGCCTTAGGATATTTATGTAAATCCTTTAGATAGCAGAGATGAAAGAAAAAAGAGTGGGCAATCCAACTGTCAGCTGCCGATTCACTGAACAGAGAAACAATTAAGATAACCAGGCTGCAAACAGCAGATTTTGCATGCAAACTACTACAGCAAGAGCTTCGCACAGCCAGAGGTCAGGAGGGAGGATGCCACACGCTGAAGCTGCCTGAGAGACTGGAAGCAAGGATCTAGCAGGGGCAGGAGTTTTGCCTGAAGAGCCAGCAAGACATGATGCAGCAGCCTTGGAAAGGGAAACTGCTTAATAGAGAAGATGAAGATCCTTGAAGGAAAGGAAATGCACCGTTTTTAAAATCTCTTCTATTTCAGTACAGCAGGGGACATGTGCTGGCTAGATAACAATGCCCTACCTATGCTGTAAGTCAGCCCTCACCTCTACAAAACGTGTGATGGATTTATGTCATACATTGAGCTGGATCTAGATATCTGCAGCGTCATAGGTATGTAATGTTGTGCCACAGGTCCTCTTCTGCTCAGTGATCCCACGTGCCAAACCTAAACCTTAGCTATCATTTTCCAACCAGGTGCCTCCAGCGCAGGCAGCTTGTGCTGTGTGTGGGCAGGTACCTACTAGTGGGAGCCCCACGGCCACCGAAACACGTGTTTGGGCAGGCCCCCCGTACTGATCCTGACCAGGAGACCATTGTACATCAAGGAGTCAGTGATCCACGTGATGGTTAACCTGAGTAGGCCCAGGCTGTGCTGCCTGTCCAGCATGGCTCCAGGCTGTGCTGCACAAACTCTTGGCCACAGGACAAACCAGCCAGCTTGTAGTAACCGAGGAGGCTGCAGGCAGCTCCCACTCCGGACCAGCGATTACAGTGCCTGCCTGTCCTCATCTTTATCTAGAAGTTCTCATGTGAACCTCCATTCTGACAGTAGAAATGATTATTAGGGTTGATTTCTTGCAAGAAAATCATATAAGAGCTTGAATGACCAAAAAGAGGGAACCCCTCCACACACAAGATCTGTGCAACACCATGGGAAAACCCACCTGGGCTCCATCTGATGCTGTGCGAATGCAGGGTAACCCGCATCTGAAGGGATGTATGATTTACTTGCTCTCTGTATTCTTCTTTTTATTTTATCTTATTAAAAAAGCTAATTTATTAAGCTATTTGTTATTGGGCCTTTCTTCTTGGTATCCAGAAAGACCCCTGCACTCTCTGACCTCATGCCGTGGTGCAGAACATCCTGTGCCCATCCCACCCCACCACCTGCCTGTACACCCTCCCTCACCCTCACTGCATGAAGCCTCACAAGTTCCAAGAAAAGGCCAAAGGGATTTATAGAAGGAAATAGAGAAATGCACATAAATCTTGTGATATTTTATCTTATACATTAGCCTCTTAGCTCCTTCTAAAGACCTTACCTACTTCCTACTTGATAGTAAATCCAATTATGTCTGGTCCTCCTGCACAGAAGCCACTGCCAGTAAGCTTTTCATGTACAAACTAAAAGCTCCTGAGTGTGCTGCTGAAACTCGAGACCAGCAGGATGCCTGCTTTCTAAGAGGATTGCATCCTCCCTGAGCAGCGTTTAAAAGAGTACTTCAGACAGAGCCCATTCAGTGAAAGAGAAGCTGACATTTTTGCCAAAGAACATGCATTTTATAGCACGGCCATTGGTTTCTCCCTAAAGAGATAATATATATACTATTCAATCAGGTTTTTGTGGTTTTTTTTTTAAATAATATGAAGCCATTATTTCCATTTGAGTACTTCTGTCTCTATAGCACTGCATTTCTATTTTTTGTTCATATGTATATACACAGGTTCCTAAAGTGAAGAGTGGAGGGGGAGAGGGCTGCCAGTCTGTCTCCCTGACACCAACAGGCTAAAGGTGCCCATACTGGGCTGCTTGTACCAGGTGTCCCAGAAGCAGGCTGATGCCTAGATTCCCACTGGGTAACACAGTGAGAATAAAGTGGAGAAAGGAAAAAGCTGGCTGCCTTTCCAGGGTTCACTAGAAGTTGACAGAAGCTGCTGTCCCTCACTCTTGACCACAGGATAAAGGGGCTGAAATGTCTTCCCTGATAAATCAGTGCCTCTGCTAAATCAAGGTTCCTCTGCAGACAAATGGACAGGGAGAGTAATCGCTGTTAAAAATACCCTTCCTTACTGCAATAGCTTCAACCCTTTCCTCCTGACATTCAATCCTTAATGTTTGCTCTTGCAATGCCTTATCATGTGTATCACAAATATCTTGCAAATGACATTTATTTAAACAAAACAAGAATAGGATGCTTCAAAGGATGTATTATGTTTACTGACATTTTAAGGGACCCTGGCCCACTTAATGGTGGAGGAGAAATCACTTATTTCACTTTGCTCCAAAAGTCAATTTTGTGGAAATACCTATTATTAAGTTTTGAAAGGCTATCAGACAGAGGGAACAATGTAGTGCTCTATCTCCAGTCAGAGAAAGGAAGAAAAGAGAGGTATTTGTGCATATGGCATTTCTTTGAAGTTGCTGTACATCTTCAAAGATGCTCTACATCAGGAAAGAACTATTATCTTTTCTATCACCATGATAAATACATGATGCACAACTGATACTTCCTTGCATGAAATCCATGCAAATGTTTAAGGGAGTCATATCTCAGTGCATACTGGAGGGCAGAGGAAAGGGAAAGAGTTACATTTTCATACAGTCATGGAGAGGCACATTTTTAATAAATAGCTGTACATTGCACATAAAATTGCAGTGACTTTCTATATAACTATGCAAGTTATAACTTGATTATACACAAAAAATAAGTATTTGGGAATGATTAAAATGTAGTATTCAAACAATTAAGTTACTTAAAAAATGCAGCATCAACTTGGTATGGGCTTTTTCATATATAAGAAGATACAAACTTGACTTTAAGATACTTAAGCTGTTTCCTGTTAAAAAATAACCCTTATTGATATAAACTGCTCAAGACATTAAACAAAAAAGCACAAGAAAAGCTAGTAGAAAGCAAGCACTGATTATAATTCAGCTGCACACTTTTTTTTTTTTTAATATGATTCTTAAGCTACTGCTCCTGCCATCTTACTGTGAGGCACCAGAACCTGAACAGCTGGAAGAAGAGTCTTCCCTGAAAGCACTGTATACACCAGGCATACACAAAAAGCACTCCTGTGCTTTTATGTAATTTAATATCTTAAATCTCTAGTACCTGTTGGGATAATCAAATTGCATTAATCGGTTAAGAGGATTTTAGCGCAACAATTGATGTCTCATCTACTCACCTCACTACAATGGTCCTCCTTCTACTCCTTATAGGATTACTTTCACAGACCAGAGATGCTAGCTTTGGGAATGTTTTTGCAACAGCAGCATCTGGCCCCTTGGCACACTCCTCTTTGAACTGTGCCAGCTCTGCTGTTGCCTTAAGGCACATCAAATGGTCAGAAAGCTAATAAGATAGTTCACTACTCTGGACATCAGTTTTCCTCTGTCAGCAATCTTCAGATTTGTCCTCCCTCACTCTTCCTTCAAAGGATCTGGCATCTTGGTACCTGCCTTTCTTACACATAAAGGTACAAGCATTGTGCCTATGTCTCAGAACTGTGATAAGAAAAGCATCTGATTTTGCTAAGCAAATAATTTTTGAAAAGTCTTTCATAGCAGGGAAAAAAGGCATGGAGTGGAAGTGGGAAGGAAACTCATTTCAGACAATAAATCCCTCCATGTATCCAACAGGAATTGCTGATAATTATTCTGAACAATTATTCAATATCAGCCTTGCAGGTAACTTGCAGACAAGCAAGGGATGCTCTCTGCTCTTGCATATTCATTCCCCTGGGCACAGGCTGTGCACCTTGCCTCCACAATCAGCAGACACTTGCAGCTGAGCTTCTTCTGAAAAGTATTCCCAACAGTTTCACAGGTAGCATCAAGATACACTTTTACACAAGTTTGTTCCTTGATGAAGGCACTCTGACAAAATGAAACTGGTATTACTGGCAGCCAGACACATCCTTATTAATAGATACAGCTACCCACATTTTAATCTGCCTCAAACCCTGGTCAAGTAGACACTATTGAAGTGTCCATCACACAACACAATGATCAGCTCCATTCTCCTCATCATTATACGCTTGACAGATGGATTTCAGAGAGATGCAGTTTAGATCCAAGCAGGAAAGGGCACATGTCTAATAGCCTCCTTCATTCCCTGCCCATTGTGCCAGCCACACTTCTACTAGGGATGAGATTCCCTGTGGAAATCAGAAGCCTTGTATCAATGCAAGAAACTTTCTCTGTTGCCAATGTTGTGTAAATGAGTAAAAATAGGCTTGTAATATATATATGAACTAGCTTAATACTTTTGATGCAATATATTCAACATACCACTCAACACTGGTTTTTAAGTCATTGCATCTGAAGGTCATGAACAGTTTTCTAGTCACTTGGTAATAAAACATTTGAAAATCAAGCTTGGAAACAGGATTTTCTTCAGAGGATATTAAACTTCTAAATAATATTTCTGGCTGAAAAATTAAGCTGAGGTTAAGTTGTAGTTTCTACAGAACACATTATTTGTGAACATATTGCCCCTCTTCCAGATAAATACATCTTCAATAGTGGTTGCATCAACTTCTCTGAAACCAGAATGTCTCAATGTGAATTTTAGATTCAGATTTCTTCTGGAAATCATAGCTATGTTTCTGTTACGCAGATTCTATTCAACCACATAATTTAATCTAAATTATTTAAGAAAGACAATTCTTAGAGATATCTTTGTTCATTTTCAGGTTATCAAGGTGCTGAAATATACAAAAAAAAAATGACATTCCCAAACAGAATATTTATATTTTCAATTTCTACATAAACGTGATGGTGCCAAAGCAGTTCAGACATGAATCATGCTTCACTAACCTCCAATAAACCAAGAAGGAATAAAGCATTATGCTGGACCACACACTTTCTGAGCTTCAAGTTACAGATTTCAGGCACCAGAAGGATTAGAAAAGGATATAACTCCATTGTACAACCCAAATCAGTGAACAGTGGTGGAAAAAGCTATTCTTGACTTAATGAAAGGACAGTAGTGCCTAGCAGAAACATAGCACAGAACCGTGCTCAGCTGCAGCAGCGGACAAGGCCAACCACAGTTTAACACAAATTAGCGGGCAAGCCTCCCGTTAAACCTGGGCTGACAAGTCCAAATAGTGTATAGCTGTGCAGAAATGCAATCTCCATATCGTTACCAATTACTCTGAAACCTAGCATAGTATACCAAGAGATCTCTTGCTCCAGATACAGGAGTAAGCTATCCCCAACTTTGCCTTTTCAACTTCTCCTGAAAAAGGTAGAGTAACTATACCCTTCGATACCATTTTATCTACCACCAAAGAAACCAGTGTCACAGTAAAGTCAGCAGAAGGGGGTACATGCCTTTCCCTCAGTATCTCACTCTGATTCAAGCAAAATTTTTTTTAAGAACTGATGAGGGTTGCTTTACACTAATGCATCAGATCACGACTTGCAGGTGAAGCCCAGGCTCCTGTTCACCGCTCACACACAGTCAGTCACCTCATGTGAAGGAAGGGATAGATCTGTAGACAGATCATGTCTAAAACTACCTCAGGTTTTCCTTCAGTTCCTGCAAGCTGAAGCACTAGGAAGTTACTTATCTGCTTAAAAATAAGCTGGTGTTCAACCACTTCATCCCAACTATTAGTAACTGGTTGGTCAAGGCCCCTTGGTGGCTTCCCAGACATAGGCCAAGTTTTGAAAGTCAAGGAGACTCATGAAGACTAATTAGAAACTGGGCAACCCAGCCCCCCCGCCCCTGCCCAGCACACTGTGGATGAGTATTTGCATTAATGTGTGCTCTGAGTCGTCTTCTGTTTTCCTAGAGTGAAAATAAACAACATCAACTTGAGGAACCAAAGAAAGTCTTTACCCATAAAACATGCAAACATAGGCACCTTTTGTAAGGTAATTCACACATCCCAGGAATTATTCTGGTCTCATACAAAAACCTTTCCTGGAAGGACCATTAACCCAAATTCTGATTCAGGAAAGTTTTAAGAATACCTAAAGAAAGTAAAATAAATTTATTTTTGCAATGGACCATACCAAAGTAACAACATGTTCATACCAAGTTTTAGTCATATTTTCAAAGTGATGAATGTCTCAGGCATTTCCACTTAAAGCAATCCAACATATCATAAAAAAATAAAGACATCAGTGTCCATAAGTCAATCAATAACACTCAGTTCCTTTAAAGATAAATTTAGCATTAAGAAAAATACATCCTATTTACAGAATCAATCTTATTTCTTGGGGAAAGCTAAAATTTAAGCAAGAGCTGTGAAATCAAACTAATGTTCTTCCCCACAGAATCAAAGATGACTGACCATCCTTTCCATATGGCATTTTTGTTCCATACAGATCAGTAAATTCTTTGATAATGCACCTGTCATTCATAATCACAATTTGATCTTAACATTCATTATGTACCCAAAATTGACTTGACTCGTGTCTCAGAGACTGTCTTGAACCCTTCCCTTTGAAGAAGCTAGTGCTATAAAATAACACAGTAGATCTCTGTTCAGAAAGACAGCAATCTTATTTAGAGATTAAACGTACTTTGCAGGAAGAGATTCAAGCACTTTTTACTGCTCCTATGATTTAAAGATCTTAATTAACATCAGTTTTATTTCCCAAAGGAAAACAGCTGTTCTTTGTGACAAAGCACTTTCAGAGCACTCCACAAACTGAAAGCTGAATTGAACAGTATCACGTGCACCCATAGCAAAGCTTTCACAAACCTTTCGGGGGGGAAAGAAAGAGGAAAAAGCAGCTTTAATTGGTAAGACTGAAGGGTGAGTGGGTCAGTAACTGCTGCATACACTAGAACACAGAGCTTGCGGATACACAAATCACTACAGAGACTCCTTCACAGCCCTGGAAACACTAACACTAGGCAGCATAAATTCTAAAGATTTTGAGCTTCTTTTCTGGATGCCAGGCATTTTGTTTTCCATTAGAATTTAAATCACAGAAGAAACAATTCTTAGTTCAACTTTTATATACATACAAACAAGAACAGATTGTATTTCCTGACCCTATAGGGACTTACATCTCCCAAGGAATGTTAAAAGAACATAGCAAAAAAAAAAAAAAAGTCAGTGAAAATTACCGTGTAGTCTATATATAGCTATATTGTCAAAAAGCTTAGGCAAATAACCCTTAACAGAAAATTAAAAGGAATAGATTTTTTAAAAAAAACTCTACTTCTAATCAGAATTTTTAAAAAGAAGTTAATTGCATAGAGTACTAGTGCAAAGTTTCATAGTCGGATAAACACTATCATTTAAAAAACAGACTGAAGAGACCGAATTTCTGTTGTTGCATCTCACTGAAATACCAAAGTGATAAGACAATTAGGTAAAATATATATAGTTTTTACAGACACTTACTTGAATGGTGTGAACAGAAATGACAGTGTAGTTTCCTTTTTCTGACTCATCTTAACCTGCATAAAAAAAGCATTAAACCATTATGTGCAAGTTGCAACAAGACTAAAAATTGTATCAGGAATCAAACTAAAAAATCACAGAAGAGTTCTAAGACTTTGGAAAGGGAATGGAATCACACTGTCGATATATTGTCCAGGAAACTGGGTGTTACACTGCCATATGTGTAACTCCTCTGAGTTCATGGAAACCCAGACCTGCTCTAAAGTAGGTAAAATAAACCACTCCTCAGCCAGTGATTTTCACAGAAGGACTTCTACAGTTTGCAGGGTAAAGGGAAGATACGGCTAGAAGTGCTACCAGACTTCGGTGACAACCTCCCTTGATAAAACTGGTATTATTTATACCAGATGGGAACTAGTACACTGCAGCATCACTGCCAAAGCAATGCTGTTGGACTGATTAACCTGCACATGGATAAAAATAGAAGGTTTTGATGCCGTCAAAGCCACTTTGCCCAAGGCTTTTCAAAACATCTTTAAGGCCTCCTGCAGCAGCCTGACTTGAATCTGACTGTCGGCATAAAGCACAGACAGGAACTTTCTAAGTGTACTGCTCCCAAAACCTGATAGCTTGAAGTAGCAACCCACACGTCTCATCCTATCCATCCAAGACAACATCCTCTCCAGGGAGTACAAACTGTGGTCAGGTCAGTCCATCACAGGAAAAGTAAAAACCCACTTGTCATGTCTAAGCCAGTGCACTATTTCTGCTTCAGCAAAGAAATGCAAAGGAAATTCACACAAAATCCTTCCAAAACAATGCTAGAAACAAGCCAACAAAAAAGAAAACAGAATATTTAGCACTACAAAATGACAGAATAAAAATAAACCTAAAGAAAAGAAGGACAATAACTTTTTCTTTTTTTTTTTTTAAGTAATCCCCATGACACCAGTTTAACTGAAAAAGACCTGAGTCACATCCTTAATTCTTAGAGCAGCGGTCTTCCAACTGTGGAGGTTATACCAGCACACTTCAACTTCACAGCCAGACGGACATTTCCCCTGCTACATGCCAGCTTTCCACCATAGATTTGGAAGTGACTCTGCTGCTGACACTGCCAACATGGTATTCACACAAACTACATTTGGAGAACCCGGCATTCAAGAGACAGAAGGTGCTGATGGTGCTAATATCTTGCAGGTACTCTCAAGCTACTTCCTTGTTCTACCACTGTCACACAGATTTCCCAACAGGACAACAGTTCTCTCTCTCAGCTTCCTGTCTGTGGAAAAGACAGTTTTCCCTCACAGCATTTATGGCTTGCCAAAACTGAGATTTTTGGATTTGGGACTGTTTCTTATTACACAGTTGTAAAGCATCTAGTGAAACTCCACCTTTTTTGTTTGGACCACATACGAGTTCTCATAATACAATAATATCTGGTATTAGATGAATCAAGACAGAGAAGCCAGAGATGAACACTTGCAGAGCAAAACAACAGATACGAGAGCATTAGCTAAAAGTTAATTAGGCCACTAATTTCATTTCTTTAATGGACAGGTGCCTGTTACCTTTTTGATCTGTTTGTGTACTGATTCTGACTTATAGCCTTCTCTCCCAGCCCCTAATGCAAAGGCAGTATTTCCCTTGTCAGGTATCAGAACTCAGATTCTACCTACATACTGCAAGTAGGTTTACATTAATATTGATAAACATCAAAAGAATCAAGAAAAAATTACTCATTCTCCTTACAAAAAAGGTGTTCATTAAAGTCTTTCAAACTCCTTCAGATATCGCTTACAGCTAGTCAATCAACATCACCCAGTACGCGCATTCAATTTTAGTCCTTTGAATTACTGCATGCTATATACAGCATATATCCTGGTGTAATTATTTTACACATAACAACAACCACTATTCAAAGAAATATTTTTCTTTACCATATGTTTAGTTACCTTAAACTGCTCAAGAATCTGAACAGCGTTGGTAAACATGCTCTCTGCTTTGAAATGAGCACTATTGTTCAGATATTCCACAGGCAGAGTTCCCTGGGGAAGAAAAATACATATATACATAAAAAAAATTAAATGAAGAAACAGGAATTTCTCTAACTGAACTGCAGGCCAAATGAGCAGTAAGAATACTTCAAATTATTGCTGAGAAAACTACTGTAACTCCTTTGAAAATACTCTCATAATTTCTCAACATCACAGGGATGGTTCATAATATCCTAGCTCCTACACGAATGCAAAAAAGGTAAATAACAGAAGTTGTTATTAAACTACATACTATATAGTAATACAACCTCAACCTCTGATCAGAAGCCATTTCTGAAATACCTAAAGGTGTTCTCTATCCAAAGCTTCGCCTGGGCCTGACTCACCCAGTACTCCTGATGGGAAAGCAAGCAGTTCCCATGCCACCCTGTGTTGGGCAGCTTTCTTCACATGACCAGCAATAAGTGCAGGACAGTGGGACAAAATTTGGGGCAGAGTCTCCATAAGAAATATTTTTAAAAAATATGCTGTAAATAGGTGTTTTTAATGTGAAACAAGCAGCATGAGAGCACACTAACGTAATACTAATTGTCAATTAGATATTTATGAGACAACGTTCAGACTATGTAATAATATATGAAAGAAATTCAAAGAAAAAGCCATCCCGCAGTGAGGGCACTCACTGTTCACTAAATTAGAGGCACAAGATACCATCTGAAAAAAGTATGCTAGTTTAAACAAGAAATAATTAAACATGAAATTGCAGGAACCAGCTTGTTTACAGGCTCAGCTTTCATTATCAAAATCAAGTGTTATTCAAACCATATTGCATTTTTACCATCCCTAAAAAAAAAGTAACAAAAACTTTTATGTAGCTCAAGAGTATAAAGTTGCAGACTATAAAACAATCAGCTGCCTTTCCGACTGAAAGCACTATATAATATATAAAAAGACTGAGTTTATACTCTAAACTGAAGACACATACACATAAAGCTAAAACTACAAGCAGTCTCCATACCCTATAAGACTTTTCCAAATCTATAATCTTTGCCCTCACATGCCTCAAGTCTTGTCCCCAACACCTCTTCTTACCACAGAATTCAGGGGGAAAGGCACACCAATAAGGGAAGCCATCAGCGGTGCCACATCAGCCTGTGCAAACAGAAACATTCCCATTTTAATATAATTCCAGCCTCTAGAGCTAATAAATGCAGTTTAATTTTAACGTATCTGCATTTGCAAAAGCAAATGGTACAATACTGTGAAGTTATGACACACAACTCTCCATAATATTTTTTTTGTAGTTTCCAGTAGTCATCATGGTATGATTAGATTCAAAATGTGAGGCTCCACTACTGATAAAGCTTCAAAAATGCATTCAGTTTAAAAAGCAAATATAAACCCCCACAATATTTATTTACAGGAATTCAGTAACTCCTTCACTGCAGAGAGGCATACCACTGTTTATGACTATTTATACCCCAGAAAGAACTAATTTCACATATACAGTTTTAAGCAGTACATTGACTATATATCTCTTTACAACACTCCTCATCCTATGTTTCCATGGTGCTGATTACTCACCTTCTCCCCTTCAGAGGGGGATTCTGCACATTTATTTTTGTCCGCTCAGCCCTCAAGAAGGCCCTTCAATCTACACCTAGGCATCCCATAAAATAAGTTACCATTACCTTCTATTTGTGATGAAAAACACTACCTCTCACCAGGTTTATATTTTCCTTCAATATAAAACTATTCACCAAAACTCTTTGTTTCTCCAGCATAAATCTGAAGAAACTACACTGAAACCACAGGCACTGCTCCAGCCTCAGATCTACTGTGCAGAAGCAGACTCCAAACCATTATTTGTAGAGAACAATATACATGTAGTGTATATTGTAATCAGAAGTCTAGTTTGCTATTTTTACCCATAGACCCATGTGTACTACAGGACAAAAGCTCTGTCTTTAGGGACTCTGTTACCCAGAACAACATGACATTTGAGACTCTTCTATACAGTCTCAGAATAACATTCCCATAACTCCTGCCAGCATTGAGTGGAAAACTGATGTCTAATTTTGTACCAAGGCTTTGCTGAAACAGTTGATCCAGAACATTCCCAACTTCAACCTTCTAGCACGAGTTTATTTCCCTTGTTTGAGCAGATCTGGAGTCTGTTATTCACATATTGGGTTTCACAGGATCATAGGAAGGAAGAAGCAAACAAGCTTCAGGTGCACACATGTACATGTGTTATCATCATGATCTAAAAAGCTTGTCTGATTTAGTATCAAGGGTTAAGTCAATCACCTTTTTTTCTTCCTTTACAGTAAAAATTGTCTAAATTGCTGAGCAGCTGAGCCATAATCACAGACTGGGTTTTAAAAAACAGTTTCACAGTATAGCAAGAATTGGTTTTGATTCAATGACGACAGCAACTTCTGGAAAAAGTGACAAAATACAGACATTGAAATAGATAGCTCTGAAAAACTAAACTAAACATACACACAGTTAACTTAAGTGTAGCAAAAAACATACACCAGATGCTCACAAACTTGGGAAACATGGTCATCAGACCATACTTTCTTTGTGTTTTGCTGGGCACCTTCATAGGAGATACCAGGAGGTGTAAACTCAGCTCCAGGACATTTTCAAAGTAGAAAGTAGAAGGAAAGCATTACAAGTTACTTCTAAAGGTTTGCAAAAACAAATCCCACTCTGAAAACGTTAGATGCTATTCAAGTTACTTTTGGCTAACTGGCACTGAGTTTGAGGAATACCTGCCATATTGTACTGCACTCTTTCTGCAATGGCATATGATCACTTAACTAAAAATGGTGTGATAATGTATCTTCAGGAGGAGAAGTTGTACATAGTGGCCACATGTGTTGACAAGCGAATTAAACTTTTTCATACTATGTTCAGTATGGGTGCAGTTCCTGCAACTCTAAGTAATACATTCCAGGGAAATGCTACGTCAGTGTGATCATTCATTCAAATTCCATAAATTAGTTTAAATCACACAAAACTCATAATTTAAGGTGAAAACTTATGAGCTATTAAGTATGTTTGATACCTGATTGACATCCAGCCTCTTCAAGCTCTCCAGTTTCCATTCTGCAAGAAATAACAGAGCACATGAACAGCTAATATACACAGATTTGAAAGGAATAATTCAGTTGGCATTTAATGTCTTGTTGCCATTTTCTGTAAAGTGTTACTAAAGAAAATTATAATTTGACTTTAGGATGCTAGATCAAGAGGGGTTACAGATGGAACTCAACAGGCAGAAACAGAAAAATGCGTTCATTTCAGCTCATATTTTCTCTTACCTATCAGGATAAACTCCTGCCTGCAATTGTGACCCATATCAGTTGAAGAAAGTCCAACATTTTTATTTTTTTCAGCACAGTATAGAAAGTGATATATTACCTCCTGTGCCAACTAAAAAATTCAAACTCAGGTTTAGGAGAAGAGCTGTTAAATCTCTTCAATAGTTTTTAAAAAAGGTTAACACAAGGTCCCAAATATACTGGTACAAAGCGGTACAAACATACTTCATGTCTGCCATAAGCAATACTGGCCAAGAGCAAGCTCAAGGGAAAAGTTCAATGATTTAGCAATCAGAACAACTACTATGAAGGCAGAGACAAAGCCAAATGTACAAGCCCCTAAAGCTGTGGTGCATCATACAAAAAGTTGGTTCAAAACTGTATTTTCCTGCTCTCCATTAGCCCCTAAGGAAATAAAGAAGAAATTGCCTGTTTTTTGGGGAGGTGGAGAGTTATTTAGAAACAGAGCTTAGCAGGGTTTTGTTTTTCTTTTTTTCTTCACGTCTTCTTTTCCTAATGTTTAAATTTGCTGCCCCACTACCCACAGCAATAATATGAGCAGGAAAAAAAACCAACAAAAAAAACCCCAAAACACCCAAAAAAGACAACACACAGCTTTTTTTTTTTTTTTATTCAAACTTAAAAAAAAATAATCAGATACACAGGAAAACATGACAGGGGCTGAAACAGACTTGCTGATACAGTACTTTAAATATTGTCAATGACCTACCTAGAGCAGATCTCAAGTACAGCAGTAAAGACGTTGGGGGCACCTACCGTCAACTTGGGAACAAAACTTAATGTTGCAACAGGGGCACAGCCACCTTCCTAAGTATACACAGAAAGCTAAACCGGCCAGTTACCGCCCTGCTAACACCACTTGCTGAAATGACACTGCAGAAACAGCACAGATGGAAGCAGGAGTACACCTAGCAGCTCAGACCATTGACGGTGTAGCCATGTTGCCCAAAAGTGTCCTTTGGCTTTATATGAAGTGGAAGTTTAAATGCACCAGAAACAGGCTTCATGCGAAATATCAGTAAACCGTTGCTCAAAGGTCTGGCTCAACCTCATTTATTTTCTCCAAACAGGTGTTCAAATCCTAGATCATACCACCCTTTCTCCATCTTTCAATACACCTTGTCTGTGCCAGATCCAAATCTGTCTCAGTTGAAAATGGCCCAAGACAGGAAACATCTACATTTGCAGTATTGCATGTAGCAAACTTATTTTCAGCAATTAGTTCACACCACTGCTAGCTTTGGGTGTCTGAGTATAGGTCCACTGTTATCTGGTCCCAAGAGCACCCTGAAGAGCAGCCATGTACCTTAACAGCAGAGAGACATACAGTTACACTGAGCTCCCATGGCAACACAGGGGAAGTATTATCGGCATTAACCATGAATTGTGTTAAACCCACACCAAAATGAACAAGTTTGCTTCCTTTTGCTTCCCAGAAAAGGAAATGGGTTTATATTTCTAGAGATATAGACTGTCACCCATATTTCTATTACATAAATGCATTGTTTGTTTTCCTTTAAATAATATTTTCCAATGAAAAACGTTGGAAAACTGTCTACATGCACACCATGTGCTTAAGGTAGGAAGAAACTGTAGCTCTGCTAGAGAAACATCTAGCTTTGTTAGAAGTTTTTACATCTCTGCTTCCCCTCCTCCGATATTCCCAAAAGGCAGAGCCGAAGACATCTGCCTTAAACCAGGAGCCATAAAAGACTGAGCCCAGGAGCTCCCAAGGACCGGGACACACCTGCAGACCGGCCAGTCCAGGTTGTACTCCCGGGAGTGAGGTGCCTTAGGTGTACGTGCTGCCCACGTTGGTTTACGATTCCAGCTGACTCTCTAGGTTTCCTGTACAGTGCTCAGTAGTTTTCCACTCACTTGATAGGGTTTTCTTTCTTTATCCTGCCCTGCTTTTACTGCAGCTCACTGGTCAGTCAGATGTAAACAGTCCAGGGGAAACAGCAGGGAAGGACCAGTTCAAGAAGAGGCTGGGGATGAGGCTATATGAACCAAAGGAAATCTCACGTAAAACCTCAGAAGTAAAAAACAGTGAGGGGTACACTGAACTCCCTCAGTTGTGGCAAAGCAGGCTGAGCCCCCTCCAAAATAGGGATGTGTATCGATGAAAACAACCACCACACATCCTTCTGCTGCAGAACACTGTGCCTTCTCTTACAACTTTCTCTGGATTTGCACCCCAAGGCCACCCAGCAGGGCCTGTGCCGAGGAGCCGGAGAGCAGCTCTGTATTTTTTTTCTTTCTGAAGAAGGGTCAAAGTCAACGGCCAAATGGGTAATACTACATATTACCCACATGATGCAGGGCTGCCATCACAAATCTTTCCAAGATGATTGCATGGCCAGGCCTAAGGGAAGGCAGAGCACAGGTGAAGGGACTGATGAGGAGAAGGCTGTCATCACAGGGCAGACACTGTGCCCTTCCAGCCATCCAAGGAGCACATTAATCTTTCCATGACAAATTGGACAGACTAAGTCCTGCCTGTCGGCACCGCCTTTGGGGGTATCGACCCTTGATGGCAATGATGAGGAGACAATGCACTAAGCTGCCTACAGCCTGCTTGCACTAAACAGAGCATAGGAAGTTTGTCAGCATTAGAAATATTCTGCTGTTTCCATGAACTCTTAACTCGGAGAAAAAAAGGATTGTCAATAGATGCAAGAACTTGAACATTGGTGCATGCAATCACAAATGTAAGTCAGAGACCCACATACATCAGTGACAAAGAAGTCTTGAAAATGCTCTCCTCTCCTGCACAGTTTCAGCTGCATTTGTATGGAGGAGGAAAGGCAAATTCAAAGACCTTTTCAAGAGACCTCTTTTAAGCATCTTTTCTTTCATATGTTAGCTTTTTGAAAATATCTGGGATTGCAACTTAATGGAGTAGCTGAACTGTATTGAGCTGTGAAAGTGCCAAGTTCCATTTCAGCAAGAATTTTTTCTTTACTTTTAAGCTACATAGCCTACTAGAAGCTATAACGTACTACAATAGAGAAAATAGTCACTTTTTAAGAAGATACTTACTACTCAAATAGAGATTCAAACTCCCAAGATACTCAGAGAGACTCAAATCTCCAATAAAGATTATCCCTTGCAATTAAGAACCTGTAAAGATAGTGTCTTAAACAGACCAACAACATGCTCGACAGCTGGAAAGCTGCAGAGGAAGTCCAGAATGAAGGGAGGAGTTTCTGATGTTTGCTTTGGGGTGTTTGTTTTTTTGTCTGCCTGCTGGTTTGGGTTTTTTGGTGTTTTTTTTTTTAAAACCATCAGAAGGAAAATATGAAGCAGGCACAGCAGGATGCAGACACATTCCCTCCTTTAAGAAAATACACGCTTCCCAACAGATGATAGCCAAAAAGCTTTCCCTATTGTGTACCTGGAAGCCAGGTCAATACTCATCTTTTTTTGAAATGCTCTCACACCATTTTCATCATTACTTGAAGTCAAATGCTGAGGTTTGTACTAAGGCTGGAGAGAATCAAGAAAACTGACAACTGTAAAAATCAACTATTACAGATCAACCCTTAGAGACTTCAAGTATACTTAGAAGTCGAGCAGATCAGCCATCACAGACACCAAAATCAGTTGGTTTTACTCTGTTTTCTATTTTTTATTCTACAACTCATTTTCAACTTTATCAGAGAAGTTATAGTTTTATAGCAATTTTATAGTAACAGTTAATCACACAAAGTGAAATGTTAGCATGGTCTATATCTGAGAAGTCCTGTTTGTTTAATTTGTTACCAAATACCTTCTCAAGTGCAGGGTGGGGTTAAAATCTCAGGACTGAAGTTATTTTCACCTGTTTTCTCTAACGTAGCTTGACAAACAATCCAATAAAATAGAAAGCCATTACCTCATCGATCACAAGTAACAACCTGAGAAATTCAAGGCATTTTAAGAAACAGAGCAGGCTATAAGAATTGGGCACATGAAGGAGGAAGAGCTTGCACAGTTTAATCACACATGGTTCTAGAGATCCATCGATATTTCAGCAAGCCAGTATTTATTACATTATATATTTGAAATATTAAATTTTTTTTTTTTAAAGTTTACACTTAAATAAATTACAAACGGGAAAAATAACAGTAAAGAGTCACAGGTTTTCATTAAGAAAGACTGTTTACACTTCCACAACAGCCACAAGGATGCAAGCGAGACAAGACAGCCCTGCAAAGTTCCCAGGGTTATACTGTGAAGCTAGAAAAGAGTCTTAGGACATGTCAACTTATCATGTTTCCGTACAAATAGCTTTTAAGCTCTGGGAGTCTTCCTAAGAATTAAGTCTCCTCTGGAAATAAGTTTTAGGAGTGTGAATAGCCTCCTGTACCCAAAGAGAGAAAGTCTTCAATTCCATGATTAGAAAAGAAAACCAACTCTGATGTTATGTACCCAATTTTGCAATATCCTCCATAGGCATACTCTATCACCTTTTCTTTCCATGCCACACAAAGCAAGTCATACTTATTGTAATGGAACAGAAGTCAGTGAAGATAGACAGGTGTAACAGTTAAACACCTCCCTTTCCACCAAAATCTTGCACTTAAGTTTCATATTTTACCTACCTTTCAAAAAATTGTCTTCAAAGAACTGGGATGTGACTTTCTGTGGATAATTCACCCCAGCACCCCAAACAATCAGTGGTGTTAAAGTTTCTGAGGGATGACCAGCTCCATGGGTTCCTAAGATACACCAAACAAACAAAAAAAAAAGTGTAAACTTTAAGACACATGGTATAAAAACAAACAAAACCTATATCTATGCACACATGTACTAAGTTCTTGTTACAGTATGCATACTAAAATCCTGTTACAGGCAACCTATTCCAGCTTCATAG